>NW_004567127.1:5538276-5542524 GCF_000260355.1 Condylura cristata
AAAAAAAAAAAAAAAGAAACCCACATTTTTCAAGCTCCATTCTTAATGACATTTAAAAGAGATTGTGCATCCACATCAATAATCCAGATAAAAGAGAAAAAAATTACAGTCCATATAAACTTCAAGGCACATGTTTCAAAGCAACCTATTGAATTACAGGTTAATTTCCTTTAACCAAAAATGATCCCAGATCGTATTTACTAGAAGTATTCATATCAGTTCCCATTACATCTCCTAACTCAAAACATCTCTAGGCACCACCTATACTAATTTCACAATAAACAGAAGCCAAGACTAGACACAGAGGGGAAGACATACAACATACAAACAGGGACCCTTGTCTTCCTTATGTAACCCACATGGGAATGTCTTCTACAACTGAAGTATTTCTCATAGGCTCAGGAAAAAAATCAAGCCCAAATTCGTTTCATGGAATAAAAATCCAACATAAAAAAATGTGGAGCATTGCTGGTGGCCTTCATCACCGATGGCCTCTGTTACAGGGAGGGCCCCCAAACCTGTCCTCAGTTCCAACTGTTACCCTAAGACTTAGGATATAGGAAGAAAAAGTTCAATTAGAGCAATTACAAAGGAGACTGGCTTTCTTCTTTCCTTCCCTCCTTCCCAGTTTTCAGTGTTCAAGCCTTTACATTAGAAGTTGATCTTGGAGTGTCCTGTACTGCAGCTGAAAAAGCAAAATGAAAACATTAAACTGAACTATGAATTCTAAATGGAGTCATCACCTTACTTCTGTTAGCCACCCTGGGATAGAAGCTGAAAGAACACAAGAAAAAACTACAACTCACGTTCCCCAAAGTAGGGAGAATTAACACAGGTATCAAAACCTGTACATTGTACAACGCCCCCACGCAGAAACACGACCAGTGGCCGGCCACCTCTTTGGAGGTTCTGGGCTTCATTTCTGGTGCCCTCAGAGGACTGATCAAATAGAGAGCTTTTCGATGGAGTCAGATCTTTCTCAGTAGGAACCAGTCTTACACTCTTCCACCAGCAGTCAAACAATTCCAAGAATTCAGTGGGTAGATATGCCCAAAGGTGCAGACAAAATTCCCAGTAGCAAACTCCTTCAAACAATCCAAATAAAAGCTCTTTAATATTTTTTTTCTGATGCAGATTTTGCAGAATCCCAGTATCTCCAACATTCTATCAAGACTTTTAGCATTTATCAGCTATTGCTCAAGGCTGCTTCTACCTTAGTACCCAGGCATAAGTTTGCTAATTCAAGCCTTCACTGTGCCATTGTTGGCTTGCAAAAGCCCTTGAGGCAGAGACCAGGAACTAGGCGTTAGCAAAAGCCCAGAGTCGCTCAAAACCTTTCATCTCCTTTAGAACTGCTAATTAGAACTGTGAGCTGCAGAAATCACAAAAGCCCAGTCACAGAACTGAATTTATGTTAACAATGGCTGGCACTAATCTTTGCAGGACATGAAGAGGGGAAACAATCATTTTCTATTGCTGAGTATCTGGCCCTGGGATATTCTAACTGTGATAGCCCTAGAAAGAGGCTGCACCCTCCTATCCCACCCAAGGAGGTTGCAGCTTGCCCTGTGAGAAGTGGAGGAAGAAGAGAGATTGATGGGAAAGAGGATGAGGCACTAGGACCAGAGAGCTATGAAGAAGCTGTGCTGGCTTTTCCGCCTGGGGCTTGAACCAGGGGCTTGGGGGACAAGGAAGGAGACACTTGAGACTGAGACTGGGTGGGAGCTGGGGAGGCGGGAGGCCGGGGAGCCCTGGGAGGTGGGGAGCCCAAGGAGGTGGGAATCCAGGAGGCTGGGGAGCCTGGGAGACAAGGAGCCCAGGGAGGCTGGCAGTGGCAGCCTGTATCTGGACTTGTGCTCTGATTTTGCACCTTTCCTTCCACACTTGGCTGACCCTCTGCCCCTTTCCCAGGGTGCCAGAAGTGGTCTGTTCTTGTGGCAGCTTTGGGGCCTCAGCGGCCATGCTTTGGGCCACCCCTGTGTGATTGGGCACTTACCTATGAGGGGATGGGTCACTTGGGGTGTTGGATTGGGGACTTTTTAAAAAAGATTTATTTATTTGTGCATACAGAGCTGGGGTACAGGCCAGAGGTGCAGGGGCGGTGAGAGGATTCACTAGGGACAGAGTGGGGAGCAGAACAGGCATATGGATGAAGTACACTGCTGAGGGGAGCAGTGGGCCGGTCAGGAGGGGTCTGCTGCCCCCTGTGGGTCACCTCTGGGGCGAGGTTCGAACTGGTGCTGAAGAGGTTGCGCCACCAGGGAGGGCCTCATTGGAAACTATTTTAACAACATTCTTTTCCTTCTCTCACTTGCACACTAGTTGATTAAATGTATTTTTATTGCACATTAAAGTATGTTTGTGTTGATGTGGTGGGTGGCAGGACCATTTACAGCGGGCAGGTTTGGGGGTCCCGGGATACCCTCACCTTGCCCTGCCACAGCATCAGACGCCACTTGGGGACGCAGGCCTTACATGAAGCAAACCCCGTCTTTGATCTGGCCATGTGACTCCAGCTGAGGACCATCTGCTGATAAAGCTGCTTAGCCCCAGAGAAGCCGCCACGAGAACCCAGACTGCGCTGTGGGGCAGCCGCCATGTTTGTCCTGGCTCATGTAGTGTCAGTAACCAGTGTTTTGTTGTTTTTTTTTTTAATTTATTTGTTTATGCATACAGAACTGGGGTACAGGCCAGAAGAGCAGGGGCGGTGAGAAGATTCACTAGGGACAGAGTGAGGAGCAGAACAGGCTGATTAAGTACATTGCTGAGGGGAGCGGCCGGCGGGTCAGGAGAGGCTCCACCCCCAGGGGTGGCCCAGTAGTAACCAGTGTTTTTTGAGCAAAACTGTTTGATGCCACCAGGCAGCATTCCGTAAATTAAACCTCTGGACTAACGACTAGAAACACACGGCACACATACACAGTTTCCACCGGGGCAAAGCCACTTTCCCTAAGCTTTAGGATCAGAAGCAAATCCACACACCCCTGAAACACCAACAGCAGAGAAGCAGAAACCACATGTGCGCAGAGTAGCCAGTGTCCTGGGAAGGCTCCCCTCAGGCCGCCAACTCACAGGTGGCTTATGCTCCATCATCCCCCGCATCAAGACAAAACACCCTCCCGTGCTAAGACCTTCAGTGAGAAGGAACTTGAATGTAATCGTTGTGTGGCAGGGAGAAGGAGAAGATTAGTAGTTTAAAAGTGTCCTTGGGCCCTCCCTGGTGGCGCAACGGGTCAGGACGCAGCACTGCAAGCCGGCCGCAGCCGCCTCAGTGTGAGTTCAATGCCTGCCTCAGAGCTGAACCCCACTGCTCCCCTCAGCAGTGGACTTCATCAGTCGGTCCGTTCTGCTCCCCACTGTCTCTGGCGAATCCCCCTTGCACCTCTGGCCTGTATCCCAGCTCTGTATGCATAAATAACTAAATCTTTAAAAAAAAAAAAGTTTCCTTGTGAAACACCCTAAGTTACCCATCCCCTGGCAGGTAAGTGCCCGGGCTACCAAAACCCCAAAATGAGCATCTACTGGTGGGGCACAGCAGGAAACTGGCAGAGGGGCCAGGTAAGTCTGGAAGGAAAAGAGCAAAGACAAAAGCTTGTGGGTCCTCCCTCTCCTCCCCTCCCAGGCCCTTCCAGGCATCTCTTTCCAGGCCCGAGGCCTGGCGCAAGGCCAAGGGCCAGTGCAGTTTTGTCCGTCTCTGCCCCTGGTGCCTCCTCCAGGGCCCCTGCCTACCCCAGCTTGCTTCCTCTCTGCTTTTCCCTTTGCCCTTCTTACTAATCCTTTCTTTAAATTCGAACCCAGAAAAAGGCACTTCCACGGGCGCAAGACTGTGAATTTATCCGTTCCACAAAGTGAAACCGCTTCGGCCCAGATGTTCCACATCCACGAATACATCTCGTCCTCCCCCACCTACCAGACGGTGCCCGACTTCCAGCGGGTCCAGATCACCGGGGACTACGCCTCTGGGGTGAGTGGCCCCGCCCTGCCAGGGGGGGCCTGCAGGTAGCCTGATTGCTTCGCTTCTTTGCGCCCCCTCCTCTTTTTGACAGAGAGCCACTCACCTGTCCTGTTTATTTCATGATTGCACCCCAAAAAGGCAGGAAACAATCTCTTCTGCTCCTGTCCCCCCCCCCCAGGCCTCCCCACTGACTCCCTTAGGCGTGGGCCGCCTGCAACTGCGAGGCCTGCTAGAGTACAGTGGGCATGTTACAGGACAGCAAATCTGCTAGAGGACGGGGGGGGGGGGGGGGG
>NW_004567127.1:5543249-5553278 GCF_000260355.1 Condylura cristata
AGCGGGGAGCAGAACAGGCTGATCAATGAAGTACACTGCTGAGGGGAGCAGCGGGCGGGTCAGGAGAGGTCTGCCGCACCATGTGGTCACCTCTGGAGCAGGCGGGAATCGAACTCATGCGGAAGTGGCCTTAGCTTCTTAGTGTGGTGCTTTAACTGGCTGCACCACCAGGGAGGGCCTATTTATTTATTTTTTCAAGATTATTTATTCACAAGAGAACTGGGTGTGGCTCAGAAGTGCGGAGGTTGGGAGTGAGAGGATTCAACAGAGACAAGAGTGGGGAGCAGAACAGGGGGATCTACAGAGAGACGCTGCTGAGGGGAGCAGCAGGGAGACAGGAGAGGCTCCCTGGACATGTGGCTGTACCCACGGCCATATACCTGCCAGCCCCTAGCCAGGCACTGAACTCAGGCCATAGAGGTGAGCGCTGAGACCTTACCCAGAGGGCCTCGGGGTGGCCCGGGTGGACTAGTCTTACTGATGTAAATATATAGCAGAAAAGAGCGCCTCGGAGGCCCAGGGGGGTTCTTGGGGAAAAAGGGACCCCGGGCTGACCTAGAGCAGAGAGAAGGCTGCAGGTAGCATATACCAATCAAAGGGGCCCTCCCTGGTGGTCAGGGGTTAAAGTCTCAGGCTGTTGAGCCATCTGCAGCCACTGCAGCACGAGTTCAGTCCCCAGCCAGGGAGGGACCCACAGGGTGCATCAGACCCCTCCTGTCTCCTCGCTGCTCCCCTCAGCAGTGTACTGTGTCGATCTGCCTGTTCTGCTCCCCACTCTGTCTCTGGTGAATCCTCTCACCTACCCCCCACCCCACACCTCTGCCTACACCCTAGTTCCTGAATGCATAAATAAATAAAAAGCTTAAAAGAGGGGGAGAGGGGAAAGAAGTATGGCAAGAGGTTAACAAGTTCGAATGGGGCTATTTTCTGACTCCAGCCTCTAATTTCATCATGGAGCCTACACAGTAGCCTCTGCTAAGAGCCACTCGTCACACTCGCCACAGGAGAGTAAATTGCACCTGCTTGTCCTGTCGGCAGCAGGTGAATGCATAAATCTCTGCCCACGGACGCGCAGACTCAGCGTCATGCTGGTGAAACAGTCCGTGTCAAATATAGTCTGCGCGGCCGGTCCTGAGCCCCTTCTTATGTAACCGACCCACTTAGAACCAGCCCTCAGCTAGCTCAGATGAGCAGGAACATGAGCCCTGTTCTTGTTTATTCCTCTTCTGTGTGATAACACCGTGCTCTGCATGTCGCAAGGGTGTTAGATGCGAAATGCCTCAAACGAAAAGTTACTAGTGACAAGGAAAACAGTTTGCAGAATGCCAGCGTCAAAAAAAAAAAGGGGGAGACAAATTTTATGTGCTTATTTGTTTCTGTATACAAGAATTGGGGTACAGGGAAGAGGTGTGGGGGGTGAGAGGAGTCACCAGAGTGGGAAGCAAACAGGTGCATCTACTGAAATGCATTCACTGCTGAGGGGGGCAGTGGGGAGACAGGAGAGGTCTGCTGCGCCCTGTGGTCAGCTCCTGGCTGGGGATTGAACTCGTGCCGCAGTGGCTGCGGACAGCTTCACAGTGCTGACACTTACTCCCGGGGAGATCCCCAGACAAACTTGGTATCTATATGCTTGGTAGAAATGAAAAAAGGAATAAAGAAAAAGGTGGGAAAAGGCCAGGCCCAGGGAGTAGCTGCTCTTCCGATGACCCTGCAGAGACCCGAACCCTTGGTCCTGAGTCTTCAGAGAACTAAGTTCCTTCTGTCCATGTGGTGCAAATGCCCAAGCTTCTGAGCAACACACCGCTGGCTGCACCCAGTTCCTGAGTCAGGTGTTACCCTGCTAGTGTGCCCTGAGGGGCACCAAGAGACCCCACACTCCTGCGGGGTGCATGCCCTAAAGGGGTCCTGCCATCATTGCACAAAGGCAAAGGAAGCAACTCTTAGAGTGAGAGATGTTCAGGTGAGTGTGGCAAGAGGGGGTGGGGGGAGAGAAGTGAAATAAAAGATTCCCGATAAAACTCTGGAATTTCTTTCACAGGTTACAGTTGAAGATTTTGAAATGGTTTGCAAGGGTCTATACCGGGCATTGTGTATTCGAGAGAAATATATGCAGAAATCTTTTCAGAGGTTCCCCAAAACCCCTTCCAAGTATTTGCGGAACATTGAGGGTGAGGCTTGGGTAGCAAATGAGAACTTCTATCCAGGTAATGAATTTTCTTATGTAATGTGTGGAATATATCTTTGGGTTTAATCATTGAATTATGCATGTATGTATGCATGCGTGCATGTATATTTGAATATATGTGTATGTATGTATGTGTATTTAAATTTTATTTATTTATACATACAAGAACTGGGGTACAGGTCAGAGGTGAAGGGGAGGTGAGAGGAGTCACCGGAGACAGAGTGGGGAGCAGAACAGGCAGGTCTACTGAAAAACACTGTTGAGGGGAGCAGCGGGGAGACAGGAGAGGTCTGCTGTGCCAGGCGGATCAGCTCCCTAGCCGGGGATTGAACTTGTGCTGCAGTGGCTTCATAGTGCTGAGACTTTAATCCCTGCGCCACCAGGGAGGGCCCAAACTATGCTTTTTAACAGTAGGTTTACTTTTATTTCTACACAATTATCTCATAAACTAATGAAATGTTCTCTCCAGGAAGGCTTTGATCACCAGCTTTAGTAAATAATTAAAATTGTTGGCAAATGGTATACCAGTTATGTGTGCAGTATTTCTGAAGAACTTGAGAATCATTTTTCACAAGATAAAATGAAAATACTTGTATTATGCTATTGACTTGGTCATCTTTGAAAAGCAATATAAAAAAAGGTTTTGCTTAGCTTATGAAGTATAAGCTATTACAGTATTTCATACTTGGAACAGTTTTGTGTGTCAATCAGCCTCTGTGTTGATAACGACTCTGTTTTCCTGCAAGCCTTTACCCCGCCAGTGAAGAAGGGAGAAAACCCCTTCCGAACAGATGACCTTCCTGAAAACCTGGGTTATCATCTGCAAATGAAGGATGGTGTGGTTTATATCTACCCTAGTGAAGCAGCAGCCGGCAAAGATGAACCGAAGCCTCTCCCTTACCCAAATCTGGACACCTTCTTGGATGATATGAACTTTTTACTTGCTTTAATTGCCCAAGGACCTGTGTAAGTGTCTAACAAGACCCACTACTGATCGCGACAATAAGTATTTTTTAAAAAATTAATTTATTTATTTATGCATACAAAAGCTGTTGTATAGGACAGAGGTGGAGGGATAGGAGGATTCACCAGAGACAGAGAGGGGAGCAGAACAGGTGGATCTACTGAAATTCACCTCTACGGGGAGCAGCAGGGAGACAGGAGAGGCCTGCTGTGCCCTGTGGGTCACTCCTTGGCCGGGGATTGAATTTAGGGCGTGTTGGTGGGCCTTCATGGTGCTGGCGCTGAAACTTAACCCCTCAGCTAGCATGAATGCTCCACTTTATTGCTTTTTAATACTCAGTTTTAGCCACCCGAATGGTGCAAGAGTTAAAGTCTTAGTTCTCTGAAGTTCGATCCCTGGCCAGGGAGCTGACCCACAGGGCTCAGCAGACCTCTCCTGTCTCCCCGCTGCTCCCCTCAGCACTGTGTTTCAGTAGATCCACCTGTTCTGCTCTCCACTCTGTCTCTGGTTCATGTCCTTCCTCCCTCCACCTCTGGCCTGCACCCCAGCTCTTGTATGTCTAAATAAATAAAAATTAATCTTTAACATACCATCCCAAATCTTCCCTTATTGTGATGTCCAAATTGGATGAAAAGATTAAGTTGTTGAAACCCCACAATTTTCAAGTGAGATTAACAGTTTGTTTCAATAATAGTTTTGGAAAAGGCTCATGATGGTTTTGAAGTTTGTGATTGTTTTCCTTATATGTCTGGAGTTTTCCTAGAATTGTCCTTTAATTTTCCACAGTAAGACCTATACCCACCGGCGCCTGAAGTTCCTCTCCTCCAAGTTCCAGGTTCACGAGATGCTCAACGAAATGGACGAATTAAAGGAGCTGAAGAACAACCCCCACCGAGACTTTTATAACTGCAGAAAGGTAGGCCTGGTTTTTAGAGAGCTAACTGACTTTGTTAGTATGCAGACTCAGGTGCACCTCAGGACCCCCACTTTAAAGGGGTTCTGCCATCAGTCATCTAAAGACAAAGCATGTCTTTATTTATTACTATTTAAAAAAAATTTTAAGACATATTTTATTTATTTATGTGCAAGAACTGAGTGTGGAGGCCAGAGGTGGGGGTGAGGGGAAAGTGAGAGGATTCACCAGACACAGAGTGGGGAGCAGAACAGGCCGATGTACTGAAATCCACTGTTGAGGGGAGCAGCAGGGAGACAGGAGAGGTCTGCTGCACCATGTGGGTCACTCCCTGACGGGATTAAACGCTCGTTGCAGTGACTGTGGATGGCTTCAAAATGCTGAATCAAAGTGCTGAAACTTAACCCCTTTTGCCACGAGGGAGGTCCTAAAGCATCGTCTTCAGTGTGAAAGAGCTTCAGTAGGATTAGTGTGCCCAGAGAAAAGGGAGAAACGCTTAATAATTTTCCAATCAAACTACCAAAGTTACCTCGTGAGTAAATACCCAGCCAAACAGGGCTGGCCCAAAGCAGGGCCACTGAGACCCAGAACCCTGCCACAAAGCCCAGATACCCGCTGGTGGGGACCCATAGGAAAGAGGCACAAGGGGCCTGGCAAAGTCCAAAGCAAGGTAACAGCTACCAGCGGCACCTTCCCGCTGAGAGGGACTTGGACCCAGGCTCAGGGAGCCTGACACAACAGAGGCCGAACTTGTCCTCGGGCAGTAGAGGCCTTGGCGATCTGGAGGAGCAGCTGCAGGATCAGCCCGGCGAAGATGCAAAGTCTGGGAGGTTGTCCCTGTTCAGGAGTGGGGGTGTGGATGCCGCATCCTGGGCAGAGGAAAGAAAGGGGAAGGTTAACCCGCCCGCTGCGTAGAGGTCAGTCCTGGCTCAAGTCAGAGCCCGATTACTTTGTCAGGACAAGAAAGACAGTGTTTTCCTGATTAAGATTTCACAGTTCAGTAGGTTTAGTAAAAGCAGACAGACTATGTCTAAAATGCCAGTTGTACAGTTTCCACTTTCTGGGCATAAGAAAAATTATCAGGAGCAACAAAAGTAACCAAAACAAAACCTTATTCTTGGCTATAGATGATCTTTATTCTAATTCTTCTTCTACTTTCTGATGATTCAACCCAGAGGAAAGTGATCTGATGTTTCTGATTTTCAGTTTTTGTATTCATAAAATTAGGAACTAATAAATGTGCTTAACCCAGTTGACGAGAGGACTGTAAGTGCCTTTGGGAGAATTAGTTAATCAGAACCTCAACTTACAAAATAGTAATTATGAAAATATCTAATTCATCAAGGCCACCACTGCATGATGGCCATCCTTTTCCTTTTAGGGCTGAAAAGCTGTGGTAGCTACTTTCCTTCATTTGTGTCTCAGGGGTGCAGAATAGTCCCCAAGGATTTTGCGTGAGACCCCTGCAGGAAGCAAATGGGATGTACAGGTAGACATGAGAGACAGACGTCATGGGAGTATCCAGCTAACTGCCACATCCTTACAGGGACACATGGAGGTTGAACAGGGTCTCTCTCTCTCTCTCTCTCTCTCTCTTTTTTTAAGATTTATTTATGCATACAGAAATGGGGTGCAGGCCAGAGGTACAGAGGGGTGAGAGGCTTCACCAGAGACAGAGTGGGAAGCAGAGCAGGTGGATTGACAAATACACTGCTGAGGGGAGCAGCGGGCGGGTCAGGAGAGGTCTGCGGTGCCATGTGGTCACCTCCGGGGCGGGGATAGACCTCATGCTGCAGTGGCTTTAGCTTCTCGGTGCTGCGCTTTAACCCACCGCACCCCCAGGGAGGACCCTGTACAGGGTGTAATGCTCACTCACCTCTGCTCGCTGTTGGGTCACGCTGACCGTCAGCCCTTGCTCCCGCCACAAGGGGCAGGCAGGGGCCCCCACGAGGGCTGACTGCTGGGTGTTCTCTGAGTGTGCACACAGGTGGACACCCACATCCATGCCGCCGCTTGCATGAACCAGAAACACCTGCTGCGCTTTATTAAGAAATCATACCAAGTTGATGCCGACAGAGTGGTCTACAGCACGAAGGACAAAAACCTGACCCTGAAGGAACTTTTTGCCAAATTAAAAATGCACCCATACGACCTGACTGTGGATTCCCTGGATGTTCACGCTGTGAGTTGAAGCGACACTGCCGAGTTCACCCCACCAGAACCCCGCCTGCGATTCTCTTACAGACCTGTCCTTCCCGGGACCCTCCTGGCGGTGCTGACTCACTGCGCTGATCGAGAACGTCCATGGGCAGTTCTGAGGGTCACTCACTGCCAGCTGCCTCCTCCCCACTCTCGGAGCCCAGCGCCTCCTGGCTGGTGTTGGGGCCATCCCTGGTCACGACTCATCTGTGTTGATTTTTGCTTCAGGGACGCCAGACCTTCCAGCGTTTTGATAAATTCAATGACAAATACAATCCTGTGGGAGCCAGCGAGCTGCGGGACCTGTACCTGAAGACAGACAACTACATTAATGGGGAGTACTTTGCCACCATTATCAAGGTCAGGCAGAAGCAATTACACTTATGATGGCTGGCGGGGTCCTGGAGGAGGGGAAGAAGAGAGGAAGGGGAAGAGGGGAGGGGAGAGGTGGAGGGAGATGGGTCCCCGAGCCCAAGCACTACCCAAGTGAAAGTAACAATTCTTCTGAAATGTCCATTGTAATGTTTCGTTTCGTTTTTAAAGATTTACTTACTTATGCCTACAGAACTGGGGTACAGGCCAGAAGTGCAGGGGCAGTGAGAGGATTCACCCGACACAGAGTGGGGAGCACAACAGGCCGACTGATGGGAAAGGACACTGCTGAGGGGAGCAGCAGGGAGACAGGAGCGGTCTATTGTGCCCTGTGGGTCACCCCTGGCGGGGCCAGAACTCAGGCTGCAGGGGCTGGCAAGAATTTGATAGTGCTGAGACTTCAGCCAGGGAGGTCTGGTTCCCTGATCCTTTAGACCTCAACTTTGGGCTTTTCCTCCGACTTCTTTCTGGCTCCCTCCATCCTCCTTAGTACCCATCTCCTTTCCCTAGACCGTGCAGGTTTAGACGCCTAAGGGGCATAGGGCCATGGCTGGCTTCGGACTGTCCGCTTGGCTTTGCAGGAGGTAGGTGCGGACCTGGAGGAGGCCAAGTACCAGCACGCGGAGCCCCGTCTGTCCATCTACGGCCGGAGCCCCGACGAGTGGAGCAAGCTGTCCGCCTGGTTCGTCAGCAACCGCATCCACTGCCCCAACATGACGTGGATGATCCAAGTGCCGAGGATCTAGTAGGTTCGCCCGTCGCAGCCCTAACACCTGCCCTCCCCTCCTGGGAAGGAGAAGGCACAGAGCAGGCAGTCAGAAACGGCGCCCAGCCAGGCCCTGTCATGCTCTGCTCAGCCCTCTTGACCACAGAGAGGAGCTGAGAAGGGCATTTCCGTTCAGTGTTCCAGCCAGAAAGTATTTGGTTTTGTGTTTTGAAAACACAGGACTTTTATGAAGAGCCACCAAAATGCCAGTCGAGATGGGTGAAAACCAAGTTCGGATAAGCACTATTTACTTTTATCATTAGTATTATAGTTTATTTTTATTTCATTTTGCGTCTTTGTCCGTCTCAGCTGTAACCCCGTGGACATCCCACCACCAATTCACCTGTGTGCCTTTACCATAGCCCCGCGCACTCCCTCCAGCACTATTTATTTTTACCATTCTGTTAGCGTTTCCTTTCTCCTGGTCTTGTTCTCCTCTGTCCATTTTCGCGTGTGCTTGTCTGTGCCAGGATGTAGCTCTTTATCTCAGCACCTCCACCGTCCGCCTGTTGTCTCATGTACAAACAGGCTCGTTCTTCATAATCAATGAATATTTATCAATGATAATCACACTTGTTAAGGCACACCCTTGGGGATGTTCAGTATCACTGATTTTTTTTAAATTAATTTATTTATGCATGTAAGAACTGGGGTACAGGCCAGAGGTGCAGGGGGTGAGAGGATTCACCAGAGACAGAGCGGGGTGCAGAACAGGCAGATCGAGGAAGCACACTGCTGAGGGGAGCAGCGGGCGGGTCAGGAGGGGTCTGCCGCGCCATGTGGTCACCTCCGGGGCAGGCGGGGATCAAACTCATGCAGAAGTGGCTTTAGCTTCTCAGTGCAGTGCAATAACCCACTGCGCCAACAGGGAGGGCCCGGTTTAGATTTCTTCTCCGAGGCTTTGGAGGCGGAATGGTGACAGGTCTAGCCAGAACTGATACTCCGGTGCCCAGCACAAACCAAATCCTCTCTGGGAAACCAAGAAGAATGTTCCAAGAGCAGCTGGATGGATGCCCTACGTCTTTTCTGAACGTGGCATTTGGGTCTCCGGCTCCATCAGTCCTAAAAATCTTTCCTCTTCAATGTCCTTCATTTTGTCTCTAGTGATGTGTTCCGAGCTAAGAATTTCCTTCCACACTTCGGACAGATGCTGGAGAATATTTTTATGCCCGTGTTTGAGGCTACCGTCAACCCCCAGGCTCACCCAGACCTCAGCGTCTTCCTCAAGCATGTAAGCTCGGCCGTGGGCCTCAAGCTGCTGCCCAGGGCCCAGCCCTCCCACTGGGCCCTGATTAAGTCTTGCTGCTGGCTCTGAGGTTGGGTCTTTGCCACTGGGAGCTGAAAGCTTTTCTGAGGATGGGGACCCCGCCGTCAGGCTGAACCCCTTGCCCACCCCACTTTTCTTGCAGATCACTGGCTTCGACAGTGTAGACGACGAGTCCAAACATAGTGGTCACATGTTCTCGTCCAAGAGCCCGAAGCCCCAGGAGTGGACCATGGAGAAAAACCCGTCTTACACGTACTATGCCTACTACATGTACACGAACATCACGGTGCTCAACAGTCTGAGGAAGTAAGTAGAGGAGCCTCAGAGGTGCAGGGAAAGACAGCTGGACACGTCTCCGCACCCCCGGCGCCCCGCGGGTCAGAGCCTGCCCTGTATGAAGTGCTCCCACTTAGCCTGAACGCCTCTTCCCTCCCCTTATTTACTTGGAAACGGGACCAGACATTTGGAGCCTTCAGTAGCGTTCACAGCTCCTTTCCTTCGGAAGTTTAGGGATTTGTACTAATCCTGCTGCAATTTATTATAAAATTCCACACATTTTACCCTTCTAGATACATCCAGGTAAAGAAAAAAAAAACAGAATTATTCTACTATCCTGGAGTTCTCTGGAAATATTTCCCCCTAAAGTGTAGTAGGAGAAACACTGACATGGTGACTCATGTCTATTTCTGTTTAAAACTGATGTTCTCTGTCCAGGTGATCCAGTCTTTACTTGCTGTGCCTTCTTGCCTTACTGCCACTTTTTTTTTTTTCAGATTTATTTATTTGTACAGAACTGGGGTACAAGCCAGAAGTGTAGGGGTGGTGAAAGGATTCACGAGAGGCAGAGTGGGGAGCAGAACAGGCAGATTGGTGAAGTACCCTGCTGAGGGGAGCAGCAGGCGGGTCTGCCACGCCATGTGGGTCACCTCCCTGGCCAGGGATCGAACTCGTTCTGAAGCTGCTGCGGCCAGCTTGCAGTGCTATGTCCTAACCCACTGCGCCACCACGGAGGGCCCCGCTGTCACTTTTTAAAAAGCACTTGTTGAGAGGAATTAAGATTCTGATTTGGCATTGCTAGGTAGGCCACATCCTTCAGATCCCCCACTCTCTTTCAGGGCGTTAACTTTTCTACCAGATTCTCTTGGCATTCACTGTGGGCCCAGTGTTGCTGGAGGGTGCTGGTCAGTCCCTTGTGATCCCTGCAGCACCCCGTTTCCTTAGGGAGCGCGGCATGAACACGTTCCTGTTCCGACCCCACTGTGGGGAAGCGGGGGCACTCACCCACCTCATGACAGCCTTCATGACGGCTGATAACATCTCTCATGGCCTCAATTTAAAAAAGGTGAGTGGGAGCCAATCTTTG
>NW_004567127.1:5554638-5558805 GCF_000260355.1 Condylura cristata
CTGCGCCACCAGGGAGGGCCCTGACCGTGGGGTTTTAACATTTCTAGCTTGTTACTCCTTTTCCAGCATCCTTACATTTAAACCAGTTTCTCCTTTTCAGAGTCCTGTGCTGCAGTACCTGTTTTTCTTAGCCCAGATTCCCATCGCTATGTCACCGTTAAGCAACAACAGCCTATTTCTAGAATATGCCAAAAATCCTTTTTTGGATTTCCTGCAGAAAGGGCTAATGATCTCACTATCTACAGATGACCCGATGCAATTCCATTTCACCAAGGTATAAATATAAATTTGTGAGCAATGCAAGAGCATATTGCTATACTGTGGTTTCCCACTGGAATTTTATTTTTTTTTTAAGATTTATTTTTATTTATTTATGCATGTAAGAATTGGGGTACAGGCCTGAGGTATGGGGATGAGAGGACTCATCAGAGACTGAGTAGGGAGTAGAACAGACTGACTGAGGGAAATACCCTACTGAGGGGAGCAGAGGGTAGACAGGAGAGAACCATGTGAGTCATTCCCTGGCCGGGGATCGAACTTAGGGCCTAGTGGTGAGAGAACTGAGACTTAATCTCTGCACCACCAGGGAAGCTTTCCCAGTGGAATTTTAAAGCCAAATCAAGATTTCATTATTCCTTTTGTAGGGGGTACATCTTAGTTTAATACATTCTTTTTCCCCCTCATTGAAATAAATAACTGAAGGAGCCACTAATGGAAGAATACGCCATTGCTGCACAAGTCTTCAAGCTGAGCACCTGTGATATGTGTGAAGTGGCAAGGAACAGCGTGCTGCAGTGTGGAATCTCTCATGAGGTAGACCTGTCCTTGACCATTGCCCTCTGACTGTAGGGTCTGGAGACTGAATATTGAGACATATGAGGAAAAATTATCCCACAAATCAAATGTAGTTATTTTAGACAGGGAGCAGAAGGAGTTATTTCTCTCTCGAGCCCTTCTGGGCAAGGGGAATAAAAACATTTGATTTTTTTTTTCTTTAAATGGTCCATTGTTTTGTACGCTAATGGTTTCTCCCTTAAGCTGGTCCCTGTAATTCTCACAGCACCTGTGACCCTTGCACTCTTCCCCCGGTTATGACCCCTCATCCACCCTCCCCTGCTGTATGCCTCTGATCTATGGTCAGCTGGCAAGTTTTATTTTTTATTTTATTATTTTGAAAATTTATTTATTTTTGCATACAAGAACTGGGATATAGGCCAGAGGTGCAGGGGGTGAGAGGATTCCCCAGAGACAGAGTGGGGAGCAGAACAAGCAGATGTACTGAAACACACTGCTGAGGGGAGCAGCAGGCGGGTCAGGAGAGGTCTGCTGCGCCATGTGGTCACCTCCGGGGTGGGGATCGAACTCATGCTGAAGTGGCTTTAGCTTCTTAGTGCTGTGCTTTAACCCGCTGCACCACCAGCTTGCAAGTTTTAAAATACACTTGATTTCCTTTTTAAAATTTCAGATAGTTTTTTTGACATCCTTCTTCATTTTCATACAGTGTATGCTTCATGCACTCATGTATGGTCCTGAAGGCATTCCCACCAACAGTTCACCCATCACCATCACATCACCCCGTGTACTCTTCCCACTCATTTTAAAATAATTTTCTGCCCCCCACCAAAGAATGTCTCTGGATTATAGTTGCCCATTGATTTTGGTTTTTACTTTGTTACAGTTATTATCCCCTGATTTGGGTCCCCTACAATCCTCCTATAAATAAGACCATCCCCAATATTTTTCTTTTTTTTTCTTTTTCTTTGTGAGCACAATCTATTCCAACTCCATCTACGTTGCTGTGAGTGGCTTGAGTTTATCATTTTTAATTGCTGAGTAATGTTCCATTATGAAAATACACTTTATTTCTAAGCAGACTGAATAATGACAATGGCTCACATGGAGGAAGCTTTGTGGTGGATGCAATTATTGTTTATATCAGAGTAAGAAGAATCAGTACTCATTCTTCTTTTTTCTTGTAGGAGAAAGCAAAGTTCCTGGGCAGCAATTACCTCGAGGAAGGCCCTGTTGGAAATGATATCCGGAGGACAAATGTAGCCCAAATCCGCATGGCCTATCGCTATGAAACCTGGTGTTATGAGCTTAATCTAATTGCTGAGGGTCTTAAATCAACAGATTAAAATAAACCAAGTAGCAATCTGGGTGGGTGGGATTTTCACTGTGGAGTTGAAATTATAACTAACAGCTACTGCTTTATAATCTTATTACAAATCAAGGAGTATGTTACAATAAGTATTCCACTGACATGATATCATTTAATTCTTTTAACATCTACTTTATAAAGTACTAACGTACCAAATGCATTATAAAGTAGACATTATTAACGCCATTCAGGGGAAGACCAGTGAACTAATCACTTGCACTAGTGAGTGAAACGGGAATTGTGGTATATCTTACTCCAAAAGCTCTCACTTTCAGACAAAACACATATTAAGGCTGGGCAAAAATATAAGCTGTGACTTGTTACTGGGAAAAGCCAGGCTTTTGGTTTAAATTTGCTTAAGGCAGTTAGACCACTGAAATGTCCTTTTGACTGGGTTTACTTGGGAGTGGCTTTCTTGACAAAAACAGGACAAAGAAAATCTGTGGTTAGGAATAGGGAGAATTTATCTTCCGAAAGGATTCTTGACTTTAAGGATATGAATTGACAATACAATCAACATTTCAAATGATGTCACTTAGCACAGTTACATAAACAGGTGGATGTCAGGTCGAATTCCAATTGGTCAATCCGTTCTTACATTCAACTGTGGCCACCTAGTGGATGGGTTGGTATTTCATTCAAGTCCCTAATTACTAACCACACTTCCAAAGTGTTGGGGGGATTACTGTAGACATCAGAGCAATAGAAATAAAATTTCACTCTTCTCCGATTGTTCATAGCGTGAAGGTAAAAGGCATGTGGATACCAATGTGAATAAGCACTTTCCAAAACATATCATTGAGTAATGGCGTTTCAAATGGGAAAAAATCAAGTCAATTTTTATGTTTCCACACACTCTGCAGGTAGCCGTAAGCATAGGTGTGAGTCCAACGAGTTCGTACTAGTCTTCGTGTAAGAATCATCTCCTGGTTTTTGACGTTGATGTTCAGAAACCAGGTCTGCTGGAGTCTTTGTAAGGCCCTTAGAAAACCTGACTTCATTTTACCTTGGAAACCTTGTCATCAGAGTAACACAACTGCTAAATACTCTATTCTTAGACCGCAAAGGGCATTAACTCCCATTCCGTCTACCTCCACGAGAGGGCAGTAGAATACGTACATGCTAGTTAATTTACTACATTCACAGAGCCGATGTCAAATTTGATTTCATACTTGGTACTTGGAAATCAGTCTGCCTCACCTTGCCAGGCACTCTCCCTAATGCAAAGTTTGAACTTTGGAGTAAATTTGAATTTTGAGCTAAATGTCAATGCCAGTCACCATTCTAGCCCAAAATTTCATCTTAGGCAACTGTTTGGGGAGCTTGCTAAACATATAACGATGTAGGGGGCGGTGGCAGGGGGAAGGTAAACCATCGGGAACACTGTACAAAGTTTAATGCAAACAATATTCACATAATTTCCTTGTTACCTTTTCATTACGTCTCCCCATCACAGAACCTAATTCCTTTTGATTGTCCGCGGCTCATACTTTCACAGCAGGTTGGGAAATGCAGCTTCTATGACTTTGGCCCAAGCTGGCGGCTGACAGCCGTATGTGATGTGTAACCAGACACCCCTTTCTGAAAGCCTTCTATTTTGGTACCTCTATGTGAACAAATGTGGGAAGAGGTTGGTCACCAGAGCCAGAGCGCTGGTGGGGTGCGGCGGGGTGGGGCGGGTGGAATGGGGCGGGGCGAGGTGGGTAGGGCGGTTAACGAGCTCCTGGGAAACTGGCTCGGCCCAGCCTGCCTCGCAGCCCAGTGAAACTGGCCGCAGCCGGCTCCGCGCCTCGCACATACCTGGGCGCGAGCCTGTGCAGGCGCAGCGCTGCAGCGTGTGTCACCACAGGGCGTGGGGCCGACCTCAACACAGGGAGTATCAAAGACACCCCAGCTCTGCGATTTCAAGCCTCAGGTGTTCGGGCGTTATTTGCATCTTTCAAGTTGGCACGTACCGCGCCAACAGCCCGCCAAGTGTCCGCTCCCTGAGCTCAGCCAGAGAGCGG
>NW_004567127.1:5558905-5577530 GCF_000260355.1 Condylura cristata
CAGGGCGGGGGTGGGGCGCCAGCCAGTGGGGATCCTGACAGGCGGAGGGACGGGGTCCCTGAGCTGGCGGTCCTGGCTTTGTGCGCGGCGGGTCTGCAGTGTGTTGCATAATCAGGGAAAACTGCTGAAGTGGGGAGAACCCAAGGGGGAGGGGGAGGGGAGGGCCGGGGTGGGGAAGGAGGGCAAAGGAAGCGCAGCCCCTCCCCTCTGACCTTGAGGCTCGGGAAGGGGGGGCAGCCGCGCCCGAAGATGCGGCTTGTCCCCTCCCCAGTGAGGGTGGGGCGCTGTCGCGGGGCGGAGCCGGCGGCCCTGTCTCATCTCTGCTCTCTCTTCCCCCCTTGCCCGCCTGCCTGCCTGCCCGCCCGCCCGCGTCCCCGTCCTCCCGGCCGCCCGGCCCCTCCATCCTTCTCTTTTGTCCTTCTCCCTGTCGCCTCCTCCCCTGTGTGTCTGCCGTCTCACACTGCCCCCCACCCCGTGTGTTTCTGCCGCCTCCCATTCCCTTCCCTTGTCCACCTGTCTGGCCCCTTCCGCCGCCCTCAGGATACCTCGGCGACTACGCGGGGCCCGCGTCCGTGTACGATGGCGACGCTGAGGCGGCCTTGCTCAAAGGGCCGTCCCCGGAGCCCATGTACGCTGCAGCGGTGCGGGGAGAGCTGGGCCCGGCGGCCGCGGGCTCGGGGAACCCCGCCGGGCTGTGGTGGAGCCGAGCTGAGGGGGCAGTTAGGCGCTCACGTCGGGGGCACCTCGGTTCTGGAAAGGAGGGAGCGCCCCGAAACCAGGAGGAAACGCGGGACCTTCGCCAGCATTAGTCAGCGAGCGTGAACTTAGAAGTGAAGAACTTCAAAAAGTTCTTTAGCTTTTGCGTCTTGGTCCTTAACAGAATCTGACGAGCGCGATACTGAAAGTCAAGTGGGATTCGGATTTAAACACCGGACAATAGAACATCGGAAAGTTTCGAGTAACTAGCACAGCAGATGATCAGAGTATGAGTCAAGGGCTCTGGTTTCTGCCAGGACCCACATGCCAGATGTGGTTCCTCAGCCAGTGGACTTTGGGAACTGGGATGCTCGCGCCTCTGGGCATTCGGAGGTCAAATGAGACGGGCGGAGAACAGTCCACGCAGGCTCGCGAGGCGTGTCACTGGGCACCAGCAGCGTGCGTGCCCTGGGAAGCACCCGTGTGCCAGGCATGCGGTAGGCACCCGGTAAACCTTTACCCTACAGCTAATGATTCACTTGGAGTATTTTAGATAAGGTCCTGAATCGGTGTGCACCGTGTTAACAAGTTGTATCAGCTCTTCCTCCACAAAAATGACCATTATTGCCATTTTTAACCAATTATTGGATTTTTGTAGAATAATACATTTTTGTACATGACTGTGGAGTCATATACCATTAAGTTTGGTAGAAGTAGGATGAGCTCCTTTGCTTTGGGTAGTAGTTGTAATTTAAATTACCTTGAAAAGTAAACTGGGATTACTGCTTCCACTCAGGACTTTCATTTGCTTTTATAAGGTGAGAGACTTCTTAGAGGAAGATTTAAGTCCCCCCAAAACAAAGTTAATATACGAGTATTTTTCGGTGCAGTCTTTATGATAGACACTTGCCACCTTTTCTATGGTTTGTGTTTGGGATGAGGGGCGTGAAATGGGGAGGGAGGTGGGTAGGGGAAATGAAAAAAGGGCATAGCAATTTGGAAGCTGCAAACGTTCACTGAGGATACTTGTAAGTATGTGCTGAAGTAGCGTCCCAGGCCGAAACCAGGAAATGTAGTCGTCTTGGCCTTCAGGTTTATGTTGTGTGTGCTCACGTTTTGATGCTGGCAACAGAATTTTTAGTGCAACATACAGGAAGGCTGTTAACTCTGGTGATGTGATAACAGACAGTTTTCTTAAGCTGAAAATTATTTTTTAAAGGATCTGCAGAGTCTTATGGACAACAGCTATAGACCATTGTTTACAAATATCACTTAAATGAAGATGTGGCAGCTCCAAGTGGGTGTTACAGTTCTTGTGTTGCATTAAAAGAAGCATGTGCTTCAGCATTTCATTGACAGATGGATGTTTTGAAACTATTTTAAAACACCAGTATTAAATGCGTACTGAATGTAATGCAGATTTTGCTGTGATTTCTATTTTGTTGACCTGGGAGGTCTGAAGTCTTATAATCACACGATGTATTGACCACTTGTTACTGTCCAAGGCAGCTTTAGCACCTACATTGTGCTCATGAATAGACAGGATAGAATTTCTCCCATCTGGGAAATCACTTTATGAGGTGAGCTAAAATGAGTACCTGACAAAGCTGTTTTTAAAAGTTGATAACATCAACCAGTGTTTGTTGGGCCTGTACCGAACTGGGCAGTGTTCTCAATTCACACGCATTGGCTCACTTAATCCTCACAACAGCACTGTGCCATTGTCTCCTCGATGAGAGACACGGGAGGTTGAGTAACTTGCCTGTGTCAAACAACTTAGGTAGCAGAGCCATGGTTCCTAGCAGGTTGGGTTCCAAAAATCCAAACTGAATTTCTGTGCTATACTGAGTTTCAAATTTTATGAATGAAATACAATGGGTATTCAAAAGAGCGTTCTGTAAAGAATTTCAAAAAGAGACAGAGAAACTGGTATTGCAAGATGTTGATGACGGCCTGTCCAGGTTTCCATTTAATTATACTTCCTATGTAAGAGCCCCCGGCCCCTCCATGACATGGGATTCTTTGTTTCTAGGCTATCAGTCACTCAGTTACTACAATTACGGCATTATCTTAATAATAATAAGTAGCATTTTTCAATGAGGAGTTTAAATGTCTGTTCTCAGGCTTTAAGTTAAATGTAATACTTAATATATTGACACTGATAAGCTTATTTCCAGACATATAAATAAGTCCCTACAATTTCTGTGTGATAAGAGTTATGACAGAGGTGTAAGTAGTCTAGTAGGTACATTAGATGACAGGAAATAATTCTCTGGTTTTTGAAAGATGAATAGGAGTTTGCGAGTTGGGGAGGGAACAGGAGGAGTCAGTAAAAACCACGAGTGTTTTTAAAAGAGTTCACTTACGCATACACGAACTGGGGTGCAGGCCTGAGGGGGGGGGGATTTGCCAGAGACAGAGTGGGAAGCAGAACAGGCAGACTGACAGAAACACACTGCTGAGGGGAGCAGTGGGTGGGACAGGAGAGGTCTGCCACGCCATGTGGGTCACTCCCTCGCCAGGGACTGAACTCACAAACTGGTGCTGCAGTGGCTGAAGAAAGCTCCATAGTGTTGGAATTTAACACCTTGTGCCATCAGGGAGGGCCCAACCGGGAGTATTAAAGGAGTCACCAGTCCAGTGTCACTGGAGGTGAGAGTGACACTCCCTGTTGTTGGGCCCAAGGGGACAGTGCCTGGAAATAAGCTGGGGAAACAGCAGCAGCCTTGGCTGTTTCTCACTAGGGTCACTTGGAATTGCTAGGGATGAAGATGGGTGGCCTCAGGGTGTCTCATTTGGTATAACTGAAGATTTTGTTCAGTTTGGCAAAATCTTTCAGTGTCGAATAGGGTGTTAGAGGTGGTTGTACTACTTTGGAGCACAGGGTGTGTATTGTGAAGCAACACGTGGGGTTAGAAAAGTGAAAAGCTATGACTGAGGAGAAAAGGTTGCTCTTGCCAGATGGTGAGGAGCCTGCTTCCCGCTAAGGACTTCGGACTTGATTCTAGAGACAATGGAGAGCCGGGGGAGGGTTTTAAATAATTGGGACAGATAACACGGTGGATGCTGGATTGGATGGAGAGATAAGACACTGCCTTATCTATTGAAGTAGTCTAGATAAGAGGATAAAGGCCTAGAGCAGGGAAATAAAGAGGAAGAGGATCGGGTGAAGAAGATGGAAAACTCACAGGGTTTGAGAATTGATTAGTTTTGAAAGTGACAGAAGAGTAAAGGATTTTGATTTTTAGCTTAGGAAACTGGGTTGAGGATTTTGTCTTGTTTCATTTTTAAAAGATTTATTTATGTAGGCCCTCCCTGGTGGCGCAGCGGGTTAAAGCACAGCACTGAGAATCTGAAGCCACTTCCGCATGAGTTCGATTCCCGCCTGCCGCCTGCCCTGGAGGAGACCACATGGCGAGCCAGACCTCTCCTGACCCGCCCGCTGCTACCCTCGGCAGTGTATTTCATCGATCTGCCTGTTCTGCACCCACTCTGTCTCTGGTGAATCCTCTCACCCTCCGCATCTCTGGCCTGTACCCCAGTTCTGTATGAATAAATAAATCTAAAAAAAAAAAAAAAAAACAGCTATTAAAAAGATTTATTTATGTATACAAGAAACTGGGGTATAGGCCAGAGGTGTGAGGAGGGGGGAGTATGTGAGAGGATTCACCAGAGACAGGGGAGCAGTATAGGGAGATCTAGTGAATTACACTGCTGAGGAAGGAGAAGCAGGGAGACAGGAGAGGTCTGCTGAGCCCTGTGGGCCACCTCCCTGGCCGGGATGGAACTCAAGCTGCAGTGGCTGTGGAGAGCTCCATAGTGCTGCTCTTTAACTCAGCACCAGGAGGCCCATTGTCTCATTTCTTAATGTGAAAGTGTTACAGGGCAGGGAGAGGGCACCGCTGAACCCCCAAACCTGCCTGCTCTAAATAGGCTCTGCCATCCGCCACATCAAGACAAAACATATAAGACTTCAATGAAAAGGAGACAATATAACTTCTAAATCAAACACCTGAAGTGACCCAGCCCCTCGTGGGCAAAGGTCCACCCAAAAGGGACTGGCCCAGAGCAAGGCCTGAAAGCGGCCACAAGCCTAAAGCACCTTCTGGCCGGGACCATAGAAAAGGGTCAGACATGGCCAGACCAGTCTGGGAGGAAAAGAGCAAAATCAAAATCAATATAAAGGCTGCCATAGCCACCTCCCCACGGGTCTCTCACCCACATCTGTTTCAACCAGTCCAGGGCCAAGAAATAAGCACGGTTTCTTCGTCACATGCTTGCTGCTCCATGTGGCCTCCTCAGGTCTCCCTCCTGGTTCTCCACCCAGCTCCCTTCCTCCTCAGATCTTTCTCTGGCTCTCCACCCTGCTGCCTTCCTCCTCAGATCTTTCTCTTTTCTCTGCTCAGCTCCGCCCTCCTTCTGGGTGGGGCAGGGAACCTGGAACTTCCCCTTTTCCTGGGGACCACCCTGTTACAAAAAGAAGATAATTGAGCGATGACTATATTGGATTTGAAGTGTCTGGAGCGATCTCCTGGAGATGCCAGAGAGAGGATCCAGAGCCTAGAAGAGAGTTTGGCTAGTGATTAAGGTTGTGGAGTTAGCCACTAAGTGGTAATTGAAGCCCTGAGAACAGGTTCAATGACTCTGAGATAGCATATAGAATTAGATGATGGCCAAGAAGAAATGATTTCCTTTGGATGAGGGGAAGGGACTGCTTGCTTGTTTTTGCTAGTTTTGTCTTAGTAAGTTGTGATTCTAAAGTGGTGAAATGCATTTTAAGGCAAGGTTAAACAACTTCAATCCCAATAAATGCTGTTCTTTTAAGCCTTCCTTTGGGAGTGACTTATTCGACGCAGATCTACTGAAGAGATACACTGATGTAATAGACACTACCATGAGAACACTGAACTAGCTATATTAATATCAATATCATTTCAAATAGGAAATAGAATCAGTTCATCGTGAAGATTTAACAATGCTAGATGTTCACACACCTCTTAATAGTTTCAAATGCAAGAAACAAAAAGTGTCAGAATTAAATAAAAGACAGTTGGACAAAATATTTTCAGAGTTTTATCATTGTAATCTAAAAGCAAACTAGACAATTTTAGTGAACATGTCCTCGCTGTTCATTGTTAGAAAACTAGGTGATAGCAGTGACGCTTATCAGAAGACAGAGAAAATAACTCGTTTTCCTGCCAAGTGTAAATGAATAAACAGCATATGCATGGATTTTGTTTTGTTGCGGTTGTGAATCTCGAGCACCCATGTGTGTGTGTGTGTGTGTCTTGCTGCTATTTGAAAAGAATGTGCTTCAACCCCCCCCTCTTTTTTTCCCAATGGAGTAAAAAAACAACAATAACAACAAAACTGAGGCTGTTTAGGGGAGTGTTGAATTGGTTACTTAGCAATGTGAGCATCATTTTGTATTTAAATATTTATCTGTATTCTTTGATACTCTGATTAAATTAAATAAGCGTCTATTAAGACTGACATACCAGGGCCTGGGCAGGACTTCTCTGCAGAGTGCTCGCTGCAGGGCCCCGCTCCAGAATCTCTCCGTGCACTGTACGGGGTCAGCTGGAGCTGAAGAGGACAGTGACTGCAGTTAGAGTGGTGGTTGGTCAGTTTGATCATGGGCGCAATGCTATGATTATCACTGCAGTTAATTTTTTTATTGACCTGATTCGAGGTCAGGCAAAATGTAGCAGGTTTTTCTCTGCCTTTGGTAAAAATGGTGCTGTATTATGGTTTTATTTTTGAACTTTAAATTCATTCTTCATGGGCCCTCCCTGGTGGTGCAAGGGGTTAACGTGTAGCACTGTGAAGCTATCTACAGCCACTGCAGCACAAGTTCAATCCTCAGCCTGGGAGGTGACCCAGCGGACCTCTCCAGTCTCACTGACTGCCCCCCTCAGCAGTGGATTTTGGTCAGGCTGCCTGTTGTGCTCCCCACTCACCCCCCCCCCCCGCACCTCTGGCCTATTCCCCAGTTCTTTTATGCATAAGTAAATAAATCTTAAAAAAAATTCATTCTTCATGTGGGATATTTTTCAGGGTCTTATGATAATTGTAACTTAAAAACAAAATAGATGAATTTCCCATTAAATGTTATTATTTATTAAAGTAAAAAAATATAAAGTACAAAAATTTTGAGGAAGTGATTTAAAAATATGACCATGTAGGCTTATCAGATATGTAAGACCTGATGAAGCAACAGGCTGTGTGTTTGTATTCAGATTGCAAATGATAAGTCAAAAATCTTTGCATTAAAATGGTGCTTGTGCACCTACTTGGTGACGCAGGAGTTAAAGTCAGCTAATATCAAACTATCTGCAGTCACTGCAGCACAAGTTCGATCCCCGGCCAGGGAGCTGACTGACCCACATGGCGTAGCAGACCTCTCCTGACCCACCCGCTGTTCCCCTCAGCAGTGTATTTCAGTAAATCTGCTGCTCTGCTCCCCACTCTCGCTAGTGAATCCTCTTACCCCATGTATTCTGGCCTACACCCCAGTTCTTACATGCATAAATTAAAAAATATCTTTAAAAAGTAAAATGATGTTTGGGGGGAAAAAGCATACTGTGCTTTCTAATAAACTTTTTCAAAGAGAAAATGTAAAATTTTCTCAACTTCTTTTATTTAGAGGATATTCTTGAGATTCATTTTTAAGGAATTGGTAGTTCTTATCAGTAATAGAAGAGAAAAATGACTATATCTCTCTTGAAAAAAGTGCTCATTAAAATGGAAGATTATATTTAAGATTTTTGATGAACTATGGTAATGGCACATGGGTGAACTGGTGGTGGGAAGTCCGTGGGGATTGCAACTGAGATGAAAAAATGTACAAAATGAAGAATAATGTAAATGTATTTACAAAATAAAAAAAGATTTTCGATGATAGGTCTGCTGAAAATTAACATCTGCACCCGCAGCGACACTGTTCCTCTTAACATCTGCACCCGCAGCGACACTGTTCCTCTCGACTACGTGGAAAATGGGAGCAGTGCTCATCAGACAGCTACAGTCTGATACATGTCACAGGTTAAACTGATGGAATCACTGAGAAGACAAGTTGTGCTCCTCTGTGACTTGCCAAATTCAGTAATAAAATAATAAAGAAGGCAGATTACTTCCGGTGTTGTTTAAATGTAACCACTATATATGGGCATATGTAGAAAATTTTAAACATGAATTATTGAATCACAGTAAGTTAAACTGGGGGAAAATGAATGATAAGTAATCTAATGACAAGGTCAGAAAACAGAGAGAAATGATTTGTACATTGTTTGAAGCTGCTGATAGTAGCTTCCCCCCACCTCCCACTTGAATATTTCCTCAAAGCAGTCAAAGAGAGGGAGAGGAGGGAAAAGAAGAGACACATAGCGGATTGTCAAGGTGTTTGCCTGAGTGTGGGCTGATGTCCCGGGCTGCAGGCCCCAGGCCCCTCGAGCTTCCCTCCAGCAGAAGTAGCAGAAGTCTGGAGCTTCCAGGCAGTCCACCTGGGCTCTTCCGGCCCCATTTTATTCTAGGGATTTGGAATTATGTTGGAATTATGTTCACATATTATGGGCTTTGGTACACACCGCAGACCCTCTGAATTTCATGAATATATTAGAATTTCATGAATATATTGGAAGGCATGGAAAGTTGTTAATTATGCTCGAGGAGGCTTGCTGAGTAGTCACGTTTTTAAAGTTCTCTGTTAGTCCTAACTAATTACACCTAATTTACTGTGGCACAGTCAAGTTTGATAGTTTAGCGATAAGGAGCTAAACAGATTGTGTGAATCTACATTTTTTTCTGGTGGAAAAGCAATCTCAGTTGGCAGGTATTTCCCAGTCGTTTTGAATAACAAGACTTGCATATTGAACTGATTATTGGCAATCTTGTGAAGTAGAACTTGAAGCCATCAAGAGTTGCAAAAGACAGTGTTATGCAAATAAAACTTTGGCTCTAGCTACTCTCACACGGTGTTGCTACCTCTGTAAGGGCATTATCAGTGAAGAAAATTTGCACAAAATAAAATACAGAGTTATTGTAAAATTTCGTTTCATTGTCCCCAGACTTCTGTTATTTTCTTGAAGAGAAATTTGAAATGTTGAAAACATTGGCTAGGATGCTGTCAGTGTTTGAGCTCAGTAGGGAGGGATGAAAATCAATTCTTTTTTTTTTCTTTTGTTAAATTCTAGTTGAAAATGAATTCTTGCAACTTAGTTCTTTATTTGAAGAATGAACCCTTGATGGTGCTTTTCATCATTTTGTTTTAAGACCAAAGAATTTCCATTGCTAAGTAGGAAGAGTCAAGTACTATTTTTATCATTCACATCACCTTATTGTTTCAGCATGGATTTTCAATTTCAACCCTGACCCAATTTAAAGCAAAAGAATAAAAGACTCTAGTGAACCCAATAAGTAGCCACCATTGTCCTGTGTTTTCCAAGCTGGAATTAATTTATGAACAGGAAACGTCACCATTACATTACTTTGCGTCTTTTCTAATTTCAACATTTATTTTGGAATCTCAAATGTACTTAAATAACGGTACAGTACTGTTTGATGTTGACTTTGTTTTACTTTATCCTCTATAGTGAGGGTAATTAGTTTTGTGAAACTTCTGTTTCAGTTGTTTGTGTGTATTAAAATCCCAAATGTTTTTCTTTTCTTTTTTAAAGATTTATTTATTTGTGCATACAGAACTGGGGTACAGGCCATAGGTGCAGCTGCGGTGAGGATTCACCAGAGTCAGAGTGGGGAGCAGAACAGGCAGATCGAAGAAGGACATTGCTGAGAGGAGCAGAGGGCAGGTCAGGAGAGGTCTGCCGAGCCATGGGGGTCCGCCATGGGGGTCGGCTCCCATGCTGGGGATGGACTGGAGATGCAGTGGCAGCGGGAAGCTTCTTGGTGCTGCACTTTAACCCCTTGTGCCACCAGGGAGGGCCCTTACATCTCTGCTTACTTTCTGTTGGAGGAGAAGAGCCGCCCCCTCCCTGTGAAATGCACAAGTTGAGGCCCTGTGCTCTGGCCTTCTTGGGGTCTGCTCTCTGTCCTTGTCTTCTTCTCTGCTGCCCCCATTCCACCAGTGTGTCACCAAGCCTAGGGCTAGGGCCGGGGTCAGGCTCCTGGCCCCATATTCCCGGTCATTACACCTGCCGACCTGGGTAACTCCATGACAAGCTTGTCTGTACTGTTTTCTGTCAGTACAAGTCACTGTGACCTTCTGTTTCCTCCTCAGCACTGAACCTGCCCTGTGGCCTGGGCCTGATGACCAGTAGGTGCACCATTCTTGACCTTTTGGTGGTACTGCAGTCACTGCAGACGCTTCTTTTCTGCTGGAAGACTCTCTTCCTTTGGCTTCCATGGACTTTATTATATACACTCCTGCTATTTCTTCTATCTTTTGTCTACTTCATGGCTTGAACTACCTACTCTCTATGATAGAAAACTGACCCAGAATTTCCCAGAACTGAACTGTTTGGGGTAGTCATGTTTCTGCAGTTTATAGGACATAATGCCAACAGAACATAACCTTCTGTAAAAGTTAATCTTCAAAATAACATGTGATTATGTAGTGACAAAGCATGCGTGTAAGGTAAGACAAGTCATATTTATAGCTATGTGGGAGCCACACTGCGAAGCCACTGCAGAGCAGAATGGCTGAAATGAGAAAGAATAACTGTCCACGAGGTGGTGAGACTAGGGGGTACCTGCACCCACATGCTGCTGCTTGGGGTGACGCTGGCCCCACTCCACACGAAAGCTTTCTGACTGTGTATGTTAAACATGTGTCTGGGCCTCCCTGGTGGTGCAGCGGGTTACAGCACAGCACTATGAAGCTACCACAGCCACTGCAGCACGAGTTCGATCCCCGGCCAGGGAGGTGACCCACAGGGCGCAGCAGACCTCTCCTGTCTCACCGGCTGCTCCCCACTTTGTGTCTGGTGAGTCCTCTCACCCCCTGCATCTCTGGCCTGTACCCTAGTTCTTGTTAGCATAAATCAGTACATATTTAAAAAGAAATAAAAATAAACACGTGTCTCCCCTAGAGCGCAGCCATTCTGTCCCTGGGAAATACCAGGAGGAGTAAGTGATTATAGAGATCAGAAACACTTATGAGAATGTTCGTAACAGATTTCTCCCTAAAAGCCAAAACCTAGAAATAATCCACCTGTCTATCAGCGGGAGAGTGGCATAATAAATGCTGGTGTGTTTTTTAGATGGAATAGTATCCGTTATTTAAAAAAAAAAAAAAAAGCACCTGCTGTGTTTCCTTATGCCCTAATGACATGAATGAAGTGTGCAGGTACTGTTTTGCATGAAGTAGGCCATATACACAAGGATACACATGTGGGATTTTGCTTACATGAATCAAGACAGGTGGAACTAACCCGTGATAGAAGTCAGTGTGGTGGTTCCCTGGGAAGGCACGTGAAGATACCCTCTGAGGAAGTGCGGGGTGGTCACCCAAAAGTAAAAGGTCTCTGAGTTGTACACTTAGGATTAATGGACTTTAAAAGATTTTACTGGTCTTAGAAAACTTGCCACATAGTTAAGTGGTTTGCACGTAAGTGTTGCTGTTCTGTTGGTCAGGAAATGCCTCTTAGCTTTGTTCTTTGGTAGATGCTTTCTCGGCTGTTAAATCTCATTGAACAAATAACCTGCCTTAAATTTTATAAATATATATATTTACATTTATATACACATATATGTGTGTATATATGTATGTATGTCCAATGTGTTTGTATTTTACTTGCATGCATTTAATTTTCTTTTTTTCTTGATACTTACTTACTTTATTTATACATATAGGAACTGGGGTGTAGACCAGAGATGCAGGGCATGAGAGGATTCACCAGAGAGTGGGGAGCAGAACAGGTGAAATCTACTGCTGAGGGGGCAGCGGGAGACAGGAGAGGTCTGCTGCGCCCTCTGGGTCACTCCCTGGCCAGGGTTCAAATTCATGTTGTAGTGGCTGTGATAGCTTCCTAGTGCGGGACTTAACCCCTTGCACCATCAGGGAGACCCCATGTGATTTCCTCATGGGCCACAGAACAGTGAAAAGTACCTAAATAAATAGCTGCTTTCAGATTATGGCTTGGCCACCTTTAACCATTTGACTCTGTATCTCCATTTTATTATCCAAATGAGGGTCATACCAGCTCGCAGTAGCGTTTTTCTTTGCCAACTCTAATATCCATTCTCCTAAGGAATAGCGCCAACACTTTAGCTGGGCACATTAAGGATAAAGGTTGTATTTCCCAGCCTGATGAGCCTGACCAGCCAGTAAAGTGCTTTGTGGAACTCTGGGGACTCCAGCTTGCGCACAGCTGCCCCTCCCTGCCTCCTGCTTCCTGCGATGGGAGGTAGGAACGGGGCACTGGCACCTGCTGCCGACTCAGAGTGTGGCCACCGCGTGGGCTTGAAGACGAGGGTGTTGAGGACTGACCGGCAGAATGGGCGGGACCCTGGTACGGGTGACACCTTGGGCTTCCTGCTCTCTTTTTAAGTAGCAGAGAAACATCCATTTCTTTAACAAACATTGGTTAATCCACACCTCTTCTGTTTTTAAATTATTTATACCTGAATTTAATCCTAAGCATCTACTACCTTAAGGAGGTGCTGTGAGGACTGAGGTAATGAGATTGGAGTGGCTGGCATATAGGAGTCAGTAAAATATTAGCATGCGTTTGGAAAAGCCTAACTGCTTTTATTGCATTTCAGTTCCAATGCTTATGTGCACAGGATGCTTAGAAAGTATTTGATGAACCTTTTTTTTTTTTTAAAGATTGATTTATTATTTATGCTTACAGAACTGGAGTACAGGCCAGAGGTGTCGTGGGTGAGAGGATTCACTAGAGACAGAGCGGGGAGCAGAACAGGCAGACTGACAAAGTACACTGCTGAAGGGAGCAGCGGGCGGGTCAGGCAAGCTCTGCCGCGCCATGTGGGTCAGCTCCCTGTGGGGTTTGAACTCGTGCTGCAGGGGCTTCAGAGAGCTTCATAATGTGGTGCTTTAACAAGCCATTGTGCCACCAGGGAGAGTCTTGATGAACCTTTTATTTTTTTAAGACTTGATTTTATACATACAAGAAATGGGGTGTAGGCCAGAGGTGAGAAGACTCACCAGAGATAGAGTGGGGAGCAGAACAGGCTGAGTGAGTGAAATACACTGCTGAGGGGAGCCCCGGGCGCGTCAGGAGAGGTCTGCTGTGTCATGCAGGTCACTCCCTGGTGGAGAGTCAAACTCATGCTGAAGCAGCTTCACAGTGCTTCGCTCTAATCTGTTGTGCCACCCAGGAGGGCCCTTGAGCGCACTTTTTTTTTTTTTTTTTTAAAGGAAAACCTGTCATGCTGTAGTTTTCAATCGTTGAAAAGTGCCACTTTTTGTATATAGCTCGGAAGAAGACAGGAAACAACTACATATGTGCTGTAATTGCACCTTGACTTAAGAATGGTTTTGAAAACAGGGAGCAAATATACCAAAATATACCAGTGATTCTGCTGGAGGCGGGGATAGGGTAACAGGCATTTATTCCCATTATCTCTATTTCCAGAATTTCTAAAAAGTAGTAGTGGTCCTTGGTGGCTTAAAAACCTTTAAAAATGGCTTCTTTGTGGTTTTCCAAAAAGTCAACTGTTGAATGCTATAAGACGTCGGCTGCCTTTATTTTCCAGTGTGGCACTAAGAGGCACTTAGCCAAATTTGAGGTGGTGACTTAAAAGCTATGTTTAAGTTGACTTTAAAGTTAATTAAAGTTTTCAGGTGTAAAATTGAAGAGTTCTAATTTAGGACAGTTATTTCTTACTTTAGGAGGATTTTTAAAAAGTGGAATTTAATTTAAAAATAATACATTTCACTAATGTGCATAGCTGCTACCATTGCATTCATATATCGAAAGGCTAACGTTTTATGTTATGAAGTTAGTTTTATAAGCCATTTTCCACTTTGTGGCATTTTATAAAAGAGCCTCTTCTGCTGACATACTGAAGTGTCGCACTACGCGGTCCTGCGAAGTTGAGCTGTGAGCCAGCTCTTGGCATCACCCCTGCAGGGGGCAGATAGCGGCCTGTGTCGCTGCAGCTAGACCCGGGCTTAGTGCTGCTGCTTATCTGAGGCTTCAGTGCTGGGCTGGAGGTGCCGGGAAGTGCCCACCCCACCCCCCAGCCCACCCCCTCCTGGGAGGGAGACAAACACACGCCTCCTTGCCTCCTTTCTTCAAAGGGTTCATTCTCTGTCCCTTCTGATTCTCCTAATGCCTGCATGGTGATTCTTCCCATGGAGTCTTGATGAGGAGAATGAACAGCTGACAGCAGAGCCCTTACTGGTCCCCCCAGTTCAGGCTTCGCCCTTTGCTTCACAACACGAAGTATTTGACTCCTCTTGCTTTCATTCCGGCCTTTGAGGTCCTACCGAAACGCAGAGAAGACAGGAAAAGGTGCGTTCGACATCCTGTTATATTAACTGGTATTATTGTTATGTCTAGCCAGAGACGAGGAATAGCGGGTAAATGCACACTCTTTGGGGCTTTGGGATTCCGCAAAGCTCAGCCTGTGTTACCTTGAGCATTTTATGTAACCTGCTCAGTCTCAGCTCTTATCCGCAATACGGAGATAATAATAATGACTTCCCAGAGCTGTGAGAATTAAGTATTATAATGAAAGTAGGTGCTAAGCCCAGCACTCAGTGAATAGGCTTCTCCTCTGAAAAACCCCATGGCTGTACGCACACCTCTTCTGTTATCTCCTGATTTTTTTTTTCTTCTTCTTCTTCACACTTTAATTGCTGAAAATATTTGGATAGTGGTAATTAATTTCTGGTGTTGATCAGAAATGGGTAAAAACTGAGTTAATCGGAGAGAGCTGCTTGGACTGCAGATGAGTTCCGTGAGCGCCCCCATTGATCACAGCCTTCTTACGGGAGAGGAATAGTCTTGTGGGTGATGAACCTGTCATTAGAGTATTTGGAAAACATCTTTTCAAACTTTGAGGTTAAATGATGTATTTTTCAAAGTATCCATTTGCTTTTCTTAAGTAAATTCAGTTAACTCTTTACAATACTAACGCTGAGCCCTCCCTGGTGCCACCTGTTAAAAAGCTTCAGCACTACAAAGCTGTCTGCAGCCACTGCAGCACGAGTTCAAGTTTGATCCCCGGCCAGGGAGTGACCCACAGGGCGCGGCCGACCTCTCCTGACCCGCCCACTGTTCCCCACTCTGTCTCTGGTGAATCCTCTCCACCTCTGCTCCCAAAACCCCGGCGTGCACCCCGGTTCTTGTATGCATAAATAAAGAAATCTTAAAAAAATAGAATGCTAGTATTTGGCAAACATTATTTGGTAGGCTAACTGCATTATATGAGTCATTTTTTAGTAAAATCCTCACGTTCAGCCCAGGGATGTGATGTAATCACTGTACTAGTGGGCAGATAGTTCTTCACAGGAGTCCTAATCTAAGGAAATTAATAATTTACTCCTTTCACAAATGTGACCTAGTAGTAGGAAGAGATGAGTTGAAAACCAGCTTAATGGCTTGAGAAGCCATTCAGAATATCAGAGATGTGAACAGTGAGGGGATCAGGTGGGCGTTCGTAATCCCACTGGACAAGCCACTGTACAAATTAAGCTGCTCTCATCCCCTTTGGCCGAAGCACTAATGCTGTGCCTTTGTTTTGCTCCATCTAACATGTACATCTGTTTCATCTGTGAACGAAGCGTTTTTATACCTTGCCCACCAAAGTGTGGACTGCAGAGAATCTCGTGGTTTATTCCGGAGACGGAGGCAGCACTTGCTGGCGCCGGGGTCCTGCCCTCAGGTCGCAGCCAGACGAGAGCTCCCCAGCACGCACGCAGGGCCCTCTTGGCTCCTTGAATCTGATTTCCAAGCCTGTCTTGGCCTCTTCCCTCTCAAGTATCTCTTTGATGTCAGAATTATCGCCTACATTCTACGAGCTGAGGTGTGGCTAGGGATTTTGAGTTTTTCTGTAAGTCCTGATAGACTTGACTGACTTGATGGCAACAGAAGCTGGTTTGGGAAGTTCTTACTTCACTTGGCTCGAGGCCTGTTTGCCCCGGTGGCCTGCAAGGCCTCTGGGCTCCGATACCTTTTACCTGACGGGGTTCTGCGGCTTAACACACCGAGGTGGACGCTACCCAGACGGCTGCCCCGGGCCCCGGGGAGGGTCCAGCTGCCGCCGTGGCTTCTGGTGTCCTTGGTGTTAGGCTGAGGGCTGGTTGCCCAAGTGCAGTATCCTTTCCTCCGGCCTCTACGGCCTGCGTCTCCCTTCTCAGCGAGGCCTGTGTCTCTCCTTCCTTGGCTTCCCTGTCAGTCAGGACATCCTGATGTGAGCAGCTTCTGTCAGCTTATACGCCGCACCTTTCAAAAACTAGTTGTAGGTGACTCTAGCTAGCCCCGCTGCTGCCAGGAGAACGTCGCAAGTTTCTCACTATAAAAAATAGATGACGGATGTTAAGTGACCTCGCTGTCATCGTTTCGCAGCACGTATGTCTATGCAGCTACGGTGTGCTGCGCCTTCAGCTTAGTGTTCGCTGTCAGTCATGCCCGGGTGAAGCCGGGTAAAAATGGTGCTTTTTGTGACTAGGCCTTTTGAGTCTCAAAGGAAAGGGTTGTTAACTTTTGACATTCACAGAACTTTTGGCCAGCTGGTTATTTTCAGGCCCCCTACGTATGCGCAGCTTGTCTTGTAAAATGGTAGATACGGAGGGTGAAGTGTGGGTGCCGGGGTACCTTCCTCCGTGCTTGTGGTCTGCTGTAGTTAGGGCAGCGAGAGAATTAGGCATCAGGACGTGAAAACATTAGAAATGGTGTAAATGGGGCACTCCCTGGTGGTGGGATGAAAACACACAGCACTGCAAAGCTGGCAGCAGCCGCTTCAGCACAAGTTCGATCCCCGGCCAGGGAGTGACCCACATGGCGCGGCAGACCTCTTCCTGTCTCCCCGCTGCTCCCCTCAGCAGCATACTTCAGTGGATCTGCCTGTTCTGCTCCCCGCTCTGTCTCTGGTGAATCTTCTCACCGCCCCTGCACCTCTGGCCTATACCCCAGTTCTGTATGCATAAATAAATAAATCTTTAAAAAAGAAAAAAGAAATGGTGTACATATATGTTCATTTCACCTGAGGAGGAAGTTAATACTCAGCTTTCCTAAATATTTAGCACACAGGTCGACACCAGTATCTTCTCTCTTGTCAGACTTCATCTAAGGAAGGAATCCCAAGGGGTTCCCCCACCAAGGGGGTGTGGACAGTGACACCGTCATGTATGTGGTCACTTCCAGCCATCCCACTTCACAGCTTAACAAGGCCTCTCCAGTTAGCATGTGAATGTAGTCGATGGCATGGGGGAAGATGGAACTAAACCATACTCTTCAATTTACAAGAAAAACTTTTCCTTAAGTGCTGAATAGAGCCCAAGTTAGTATTTTGTCTTGAATGATTTCATTCAGTAACTAAAATTCTTCTCATTAGCTCTGTGTATTGTGAGTTACATTTGCAGGTTTTTGTTTTGTCTTCTGGTAATGTGGGTAACTAGCCATGTAGAACAAAGTTAGCATTATTTTCTTTCATTTGTGCCTCAGAATTCAGAATATTATCTGCATTGAGTCAGCTGGCAGTTTTCATTCTTTCATTTAAAAAACAAAAACAAAAATATTCTCGTGAAAGATGTCTCTGTAGCACTGCTCATGAATCAAGCATTTTTTGAAGACTCCTATTTGCAATGGGAATAATGGCTTGAGAAGTTTATATTGCATATTATTAGTAATATTAGAATTTTAGGTTTCTCGGCTATTTTAGGAACCATTTTTAGTTACCTATAGGGCTGTTTCCTCTGATAGGAGTGAGATAAAAGGCTGATATCCTGTATGTGCTTGCTTTGAAGATTTGTTATTCAGGGAACAGCCAGCCAGATGATAAAAGTTTGAAATGTAAAAGCCCATTTGACATTTGCTTTTTTCCTTTCTTGTTTTATTCCTGTACATTGACTTTATAACATTTCCACTAAATTTAGTGGAGAATTTTATGCATTTGTCCTGTGAATTTTATTAGAAGCTTGCCCAGTGGTTTTACTAATTAAATATTCTATTAATATTTTAATGCTTAATAGCAAATGCAAACCGAATGGAGTAATGTGAACCCTTCAAATTCCTATCCAGTTTCTTGCACGGATTTTACAGTCTTTATTTTCTCTGGTGGTTTTCTGTGACCATCCTCTGCCATAAAAGTACAGCAGAGATGTAGTTTTTTAGTCCTTCAAGATAGGATGTCAGGAGAATTTATTCCTCTTCAGCTATTAATGCTCTCTCTTTTAATTTTCATCCCAGAGTTTCTTTTTTTAAGTATTTGCAGAAGAATGACTACAGAATATTTATATTTTTGAGGTCATTGAAAAAGTATACAGAAGTAGTGGTTGTAAGAGGAATTCATAAATGGGAAAAGATTACAGAAGTCTAATAGAATACTAATAGGTGTTATGGGCACCACTAAGATTGGTTAAATCTGGGTAAATGCTAAGGTAGGTCTCACAGAAAGACCAAAGTGTTCTTACAAATGCGTAGTGTGTTTAGGAAATGATTATTATTGGCAATTTACTGAACAGCTACTTTGTGCCAGGGAACTGTATTAAGCACTTTATTTCCATCATCTCATTTACTCCTCATACCACCATATAGAATGCGTACCTGTGTGTGCCGTGCCATGGAGTGCTAAGGCTTGGCTCAGTTTTTTGTTTTTGTTTGAAGATTTTATTTATTTATGCATGCAGAACTGGGGTACAGGCCAGAGGTGCAGGGGCAGTGAAAGGCTCCACCAGAGACAGAGTGGGGAGCAGAACAGGCCGGCTGACAAAGCACACTGCTGAGGGGAGCAGCGGACGGGTCAGGAGAGGTCTGCTGCGCCCTGTGGTCACCTCCGGGGC
>NW_004567127.1:5577630-5614233 GCF_000260355.1 Condylura cristata
CGGGTCAGGAGAGGTCTGCTGCGCCCTGTGGTCACCTCCGGGGCGGGGATCGAACTCTGACACTGAAGCAGCTGTGGCCAGATTGCAGCCCTGCACTTTAACCTGCTACACCACCAGGGAGGCCCCCTTGTGTAGGTTTCTTCACCACTTTGTGCCTTGTTTTTTCAGCTGCAAAATGAGGATTAGAATAGTATTTACCTCGTGGGGTTTTCACAAGACTCATCCTGGTAATATGAGCACAACTGTGTGTGGCTCCTAGTAAGTGCTCAGCAATCAGTTTACCTTTATCATTCTCACCTTCACGTTAGGGCAGCAATGTTGGACAGTGTCAGTCCTTTGTCCATGGTTGCACTGCCAAGAACCAGCCCGGTGGCCCTGGACCTTGTGCACACCTGGCATTCCAGCTCCAAACTGCTAGGAGGTGCAGATCCAGGTGAGCAAGACAAGTGGCAGGACCCGAGCTGGAACTGGACGTCTTGTTACGGGTGTGGGTTTTATTTTGGCGCACCATGAAATCTTTATTTATGCCCACAGATCTGGGGTACAGGCCACAGGTGGAGGGGGTGAGAGGATTCGCCAGAAAGAGTGGGGAGCAGAACAGGCCGACGGACAAAGCACACTGCTGAGGGGAGCAGCGGGCGGGTCAGGAGAGGTCTGCTGCGCCCTGTGGGTCAGCTCCCTGGCGGGGGATCGAACTCGTGCTGCAGTGGCTGCGGACAGCTTCTTAGCGCTGTGCTGTAGCCCTGTGCCACCGGGGAGGGCCCACCATGAAATCTTTACATGTTCAGTTTTAGAATTTAAACAAACCAACAGAAATTGGCATAGCTGCGGCCGCATTTTGAGCGCACCATGCAAACACGTACACGGATGAGGTTTTATAAAAGCTTTGCAGCTGGTGATTGCCCTGTCCCGGCCCTTTCCCTTGGGACCGGGCGCCCAATCACGTCTGCTCTGCCGTTTGGTGAGTGCAGCGGCACCGCGGGGCGCAGCCAGCTCCAAACGTTTAGCAAACTTGGGCGGAAACACTGCATATTGAGGAAACTGTCCGCGGCCTTACTTACTTCTGCAGGCCACCTGGGAGGGGCCGGTGTCCAGTTTGTAGAATGTTGGCTGGATTCTTGAAAGTCCATTGTTGTGTTGTTTAAGTGCTTTTTTTAAAAATATTTTTTTATATATGCAGACAGAACGGGGGTGCAGGCGGTGAGAGGACTCCCAGAGACAGAGTGGGGAGCAGAATAAGTGCTCTGACTGAAACACACTGCAGAGGGGAATAGCGGGGAGACAGGAGGGGTCTGCTGCGCCCTGTGGGTCCCTCCCTGGCCGGGGATGGAACTCGTGCTGCAGGGGCTGCGATGGCTTCTTGGTGCTGTTGACCAGTTGTGCCACCAGGGAGGGCCCTGTATCACCCCTTGTCAGGTGTGTGATGTGTAAATATTTCTTCCCGCTGTGTTGTGTGACTTTTTGTTTTAATGATACGGAAGCTTTTTTGCTCGACGTAATCCTATTAGTTTACTTTTGCTTTTGCAAAGACACTTCAGTGAACTGAATTTTTTGTGTCTGCATAAGACTTTTTTTTTTTTTTGCCATTTTTTTGGTTTTATTATTTATTTATTTTAAAATATAATAGTTTATTTTTATATCGTTTTGTGCATTTTTCCATCTCAGCTGTAATCCCCTTGGGCTTCCCATCACCGAGTCACCCATATGTCACCACCGTAGTCCATTGCATTTCCCTCCCCCCACTGGTTTTTGATCCCGTCCCCCCTTCCACCCCATGAAATGTCTCTGGTATATAGATATGCATTATTGGCATTATTTTCTCTCCTGGTCCGTTATATTCCTGCTGTGAGTGAAACCATTCCATATTTTTCCTTTTCTTTCTGGGCTTATTTCTCAGTGAACTGAATTTTATCAGTAATCAGGCACAGAAAATGTCACATCTGGGGCCCAGCACATGATTTGGGTACAAGTAACCCGACATAGACAGTGAAGCGTCTACGAACAGTATGGACTACTGGAATTGGAAAGCAAATAATCCCAAATGCAAACACACACCAGTTAGTCCAGTGATTATCTGCTGTGTCCTGTGTCTTCCAACTTTAACTAAGAAAGCAGCATTGTTGGAGGTAAAGAGACACAGCGTCATCATCCCGTGTTCTTGTGCCGCGGTGCTCCGCCACGTTTGAATTCAAAGGCGGGTCAGAAATACGGACACTGGGCCTCCCTGGGCCAGGGGTTCCGTCTCAGCGCCCCGCAGCTCGGTGCAGTTTGGCCCAGGCTTGGGAGCTGACCCGCCTAGGGTCCCGAGGCCTCAGGTGCCGGGCAGGGCTGAGACAGGCCTGAGGGCTCCGGGGCTCGCTGTTCCCCACTTCCCGACTCCATAAGTGTGCCCTGTGCCAGCTGCTGCCACATCCTTCATTGCTTCTTTCCCGTCCGGAGACTGTGGCACAGAAAGATGAGCAGCTTCACGTGGATCAGCGGAGAATCAAATGTTAAAAGTACCAGGCGTAGGCCCTCCCTGGTGGTGCAGGGGGTGGATGCATAGCACTGCAAGCCAGCACAGTTGCTTCACTGTGAGTTCGATCCCCGGCCCTGGAGGTGACCTACAGGCACGGCAGAGCTCTCCTGACCCACCTGCTGCTCCCCTCAGCAGTGCACTTCCTCAATCTGCCTGTTCTGCTCCCCGCTCTGTCTCTGGTGAAGCCTCTCACTGCCCCTGCTTCTCTGGCCTGTGCCCCAATTCTGTCCGCATAAATAAATAAATCTTAGGGGAGAAAAAAGTACCTGGCATAATGTAGGCAAAAGTCAGTTTTACTTACCTTGCCCTCTGTTATGTTGTTACACTGGTTTTTAATCAATAGGGATTTTTATTTGTGTTGTGTGTGGGGTGGGAATATGGTCCGCTTTCCCTCTTTCCCAGCGATTCTTTTTTTTTTTCTTATCTCTTTCCTGAAATAAGGCACCCTTTGACACCAGTAGTGATTCTGTTTCCACTTGGCTGTGTTCCTTCTAGTAGCTGTGAGTTGGGATCTTTTTGGCACCCATTTCTTCAGATAAATAGTTATTCTGGCACTGACCCTGAGCTGGTGTTTAAAAAATAGCCATTTACACCCAAGTCCCTCATTTTCCCAGGACGAAAGAAGAGCTTAAGGTAAAACTGCAGGGAATTGTATAGTATTTTTCAGGGCTAAATGCACTACTTTGGAACAAATCTCAGTTTATCTATATATTTAGGAATCATTGTGTAACAACTTGTTTTAGTTTTCCTGACCAAAATCTTGTTCAGAGAGAGGTAATACCAGATCTATCTAAACTGGGCTTGAATACAGAAAGGTGTTTTTTTTTTTTGAAGAATAATTAACATCTAGTCCAACATACGTTCTATTTCCAAAAGGTCTGAAATTCCTCAACAACATAGGCCTTCATTAAGTTAGAGCTTCTTTACCCAACAAGCAGGGGCCTCATGTGAAAAAATTGACTATGATTGTTTTATTCAAAGTTAGTCAAATTGTCCCCAAAATGAAATTCACTGTGTTTGAATTTTGCTTACTACAGTAACATGTTTAACAACATTTAAAAAAAAATATTTATTTATGCATATGCAGCTGGGGTACAGGCCAGAGGTGTGGGGGTGAGAGGGTTCACCACAGACAGAGTGGGGAGCAGAACAGGCAGATCTACTGAAATCACTGCTAAAGGGAGCAGCCAGTGAGACTTGGAGAAGTCTGTGCACCCTGTGGGTCACCTCCGGGCTGGGGTTCGAACCCATGCTGAAGTAGCTTTAGCTTCTTGGTACTGTGGTTTAACTCATTAATAAGACTTTAATTAAATGATGATCTAATTACATTATTAAAGAAACTAAAGGCCAGCAGCTCTGCCCTGAGGAGCACTAACTGCAGCAGGAGAGACCATTTGTTTTTTAAATTTGATATTGGCAGTGTTTTCCCTTAAAACATTAAGATGGAGGAAATGAGATCCTAGAGTATTTTTACGTGGTTTTTTTTTTTTTCCTGCTTGGGAAAACAATTAGAGAACTCAATGGCTCTAGCAGAGGAAAACAAGTCAAAATTGCAGTCGAATTTGTCGTCGTAGGTGTGATGCTAAAGAACCCGTGGGCCCTTGTAACTGGGCAGCTCATTTCTTCTTTCTAAGCTTGAGTGCACTCACCTACAAAAAGGTACACGTGGTAAGATTTGTCGACGTTGGGATAAAGACAAGAGGAGGTCGATGAGCTGAAACAGCTCTGTACCTACAAATTCTTTGCAAACCAATGGTGAAGCAAATGGCCTATTTTAAATTCTTTTTAAAAGTCACAATGATTTTCTGATTCATAATAAGAACAAAAATGCATAGAATTTTTCAGGCATCCTTAAATTATTTGACCTTGACTCATTTGTAAAAAAACTTACTTATTTTTAAAAGATTTATTTTTTTATGCACACAAGAACTAAGGCACAGGCCAGAGGTGCAGGGGGTGAGAGTGTTCACCGGAGACAGAGTGGGGAGCAGAACAAGCCGATTGACTGAAATGCACTGCTGAGGGGAGCAGCCGGGAGACAGGAGCCATCTGTTGAGCCCTGTGGGTCCCTCCCTGGCTGGGGATCGAGCTCGTGCTGCAGTGGCTGTGTCTAGCTTCATAGTGCTGTGCTTTAACCCATTGCACCACCAGGAAGGGCCCATCTGTAAAAAACTTTAAAGTTGACTTTATTGTGTATAATTTCATACATTAAAAGGTTTCCATTTGACTGTATGGGCAATTAGTTTTGACAAGTGTATACACCCCTGTAAGGATTGTCTCCGTCAAGTATATTTCTATTTTCCCAAAACAGTCCCTCTATTCCTTTGTTAAGGCTCACCCTCCTGACTCTGGGAAAGCACTGATCTGCTTCCTTTTGTTAGTTTTACCTGTTCTGGATTTTCCTATGCATGGAATCACATGCGTGTTCCTTGTGTCTGTATAATGCCTTTGAGAGACATCTTGATTAGTATGCATAGCATTGTTTGTTTCCTTTTTGTTGAGTTAGCCTGTCAGTTTGTTGCTGTGTTCACTTGTTGATGGCTCTTCTGTTCACTCCACTGTGGTACAGTAATGAGTAAAACTGCCATGAGTATTCATGTAAAAGTACTTATGTGAAACACTTAAAGTGACATTGCAGCCTCATGGACAATTGTATTGAAACTTATAAGAAACTGCCAAACTGTTGTCTACAGGAGTATTTTCATTTTATAACCTTCCACCTTTCTCCTTATTGTGGTCCAAATTGCCTTTGAGCTTATGGAACTATGTAAAAGAACTGGCTTGAAGCTCTTGTCTGCCAATGCCATCATTTTGGGGTCTGTTTCTATTGTCTGATTTAATGGCTCTCATTTTCAGCCTCTCCCATATGTAGTAGTTTTGATGTGACGCTGGACATTGTCAGCCTTACTGCTGAGTGTCTAGACTTTGTTGTTCTTATGTAAAAATGGGCTTCTGTTTCTGTAGATACTTACATTACTTATGAAATGATGTGGTCCTTTTAGACTCTGCTAAGCTTTGTGAGGTTGGCTCTAAGGAGCCTTTGCCAGTTTGTCCTGCTGGTAAACCAGCATCTCCTGATAGCCCTGCTGTCCAAAGGTTTGCTGTACCCCCTTTCCCGTGTGCATCATGGACATTTGGGTGGCTCCTAGCCCTCTGTGAGCGCTCGGTGTTAGTCCTCTTAAAATTCTTCCATACTTGTTCTTTCCCTGGGAGTTACTTGAATTGGGTGAAAGAAAGTGATCGGGAAATAAAGGAAGCCAAAGAGAAATCTTTGGCCAAAAGAGAGCCACAAACTGCATCTTGCAGTTTTCCTGTGCCCTAGTAGCTTAATATTTAGCTCCGAACTTGAGGAGGGGTGCTGTGGAGATTGTGAGGCTTGTTCTGTATTGAGACTTCTTTCTGATCTGCTGCCTTGAAAATGCATTTGGCTCAGCCTCGCCAGGTTCTGTCCTTAACTCTGCAAAGTTCTGTTCTGTTTGGTTTCCTTCTTTGATGTTGTTTTCTGTAAAGAAATCCAGGGAAGTTGGGCCTTTTTAGGGTCCATCTCATTTTTATTTTTCCCAGACAGTGAGGTCCTGTGTTGTCTATTATTAAATATCTGAGACCATTTATTTTATGTATTAGTCCACGTTTAATTTTCTTTTTTTTTCATAGAAGAACTGGGGTGTAGACCAAAGGTGCAGAGGGTAAAAGAATTCACCAAAAAAAATTAACTTTTTTTTTTTTTAAACAGATTTATTTATACAGGCCAGAGGTGCAGGGGTGATGAGAGGCTTCACCATAGACAAAGCAGGGAGCAGAACAGGCAGATCACCGAAGTACACTGCTGAGGGGAGCAGCGGGGAGACAGGGGAGGTCTGCTGTGCCATATGGGTCACCTCTGGGGCTGGGGCTCGAACTCGCACTGAAGCAGCTGTGGCCAGCTTGCAGTGCTGTGTCCTAAGCTGTTATGCCACCAGGGAGAGCCCCAAATTAACCATTTTTTTCTAAAAGATTTATTTATTTGTGCATACAGAACTGGGATACAGGCCAGAGGATCAGGGGCGGTGAGAGGCTTCACCAGAGACAGAGTGGGAAGCAGAACAGGCAGATCGACGAAGTACACTGCTGAGGGGAGCAGCGGGCGGGTCAGGAGAGGTCTGCCGCGCCCTGTGGTCACCTCCAGGGCAGGTGGGAATCGAACTCATGAGGAAGCGGCTTTAGATTCTCCGTGCTGTGCTTTAACCCGCTGCACCATCAGGGAGGGCCGGGCCTAACCATTTTTAAAGTGTAATCCTTTCATTGGTTTTTAAGTCAGGTTTTGAAATGTTCTAGGTTTTTCCTGTATTGCCAGGTACTTACATTTAATCAGATAAAAAAAATTTAAAGGGTTTTGAGTGAAGAACTTTCCCTGTATAAGACTTAAGTTAGGAAAATAAAGCATCAGAATTCTCTTTCCCAAAGAGAATTTCACTCACCTGGTTGAATTCAGATTCATTTCCTTAAATGTACTAAAAGCATAATTCTTTCTAGGATAGGTTATTATGAAATCCACTTTAAGCTAATAAATTAGTTGATGTATTTTTCAGATAAAAGTAAATACTCAGAAAAGCAATAGCAGATAAAAATAAAATGGACATGACTAGGAATCACCTTTGTGGGAACACAGAATAGAAAAAAGTTGACTAATATCTTTACTTGGAGCATTCTATTTTATTGTTCTTTAAAAACCATGTTTGGTTTTTATAGTTGTCCTTAACGTTCTGCAGAGGAACAGAAAATGCAACACTGTCGTGTCTGTTGTTATTACTCATTGTGGTTTATTTTTTTGATGGAAAAAAAAATGCATGTTCTTTTTTTCCCTCTGCAAGTTCTGCCTGACTTTAACAGTTGGAGACGTCTTTGACTCCTTTTGTGGTATTGAGAGTAAGAAAAATCATTGATAAAACTGTTGAAACGGCTCTATTTTCTCAGCCTGCATTTCAGTTGGAGCTGTTGAAGGAGCTTGAGAACGCAATTTCATGAACAAGTATGTGAGTAACTGGACATTAGGGAATTTTCAAATAATGGGGAGAGATCTAGGGCTTGAAAGTAAGAAAGAATGTCTGCCTGTAGTGGGGGTCAAGGTAGGAAGACAGGGAGTGGGGTGAGAGATATGAAGAATTTTACAGGCCAGGTGAGCCACTGGCAGCTGATGTTGAGTAGCAGGATGGCTCAGAGTTTAATTAGGTTGAAGGGACAGTCAGACATGAGATGCCTGTAAGAACTGAGGCAACTCTCGGTGAGTGGATGAGATGAAGTCACAGCCGATATGTAAGGATAGGCAAGCCACACTATAAAGGGTTGAGATTAATTTCACAAAAATTCACAAAAAAGACACATTCTGAATCTATACTATCAACTCTCTGGTTTTCAGTTTGAGTTAAAAGTTCTCTTGTGTTTGAAATAATCGGACCATTTTTTGGAGAACTGTTGATTTTTGGGAACATGCGCGTCTCCCTGTATTGATATAATATGTGTGCTATAACTGATATAGCATCAGTAACATGGAGGATTATTTGTGTCAATTCCATAGCCACTAGTTGCCACTCATTTTCAAGTCACAAAAATTTCAGCCTCAGCATTTTGCCACTTGGACATTCACGATGGCAGGGGAAGGTAACAAGGACTGTCAAAGGCTTCAGCCAGGCTTCCAGGAGAGAGAAAAATAGTGTTGTCTTGTCTATAGTGAAGAAAACCAGAGTCCAAGGACACCCTAAAGTTCTTAGGATCCCTCTAGGGGTCCTTAGGACATCGGGAGCAAAAGGATTTTTAGGCATTTGATCATGCATGGTAGCTGGTTGGGTACTCAGATTCCACGCATCAGTCTTTCCTAGCGTTTGAACTCAACAGCTTTTGAGTTTGGGGGTTCTGTTGGGTTTTGTTCTTTTCTAGACACAGGCTTCATTTCTTTCTTTCTTTTTTTTTTTAGATATTTATTTATTCATACAGAACTGGGGTACAAGCCAGAGGTGCAGGGGCAGTGAGAGGATTCACCGGAGACAGAGTGGGGAGCAGAACAGGTTGACTGACGTACACTGCTGAGGGGAGCAGCGGGCGGGTCAGGAGAGGTCTGCCGCGCCCGTGGATCCCTCCGGGGCCGGATATAGAACCTGCAATGAAGTGGCTGCGGCCAGCTTGCAGTGCTGCGTCCTAACCCGTTGTGCCAGCAGGGAGGGCCACTCAGGCTTCATTTCTTAAGGCTTTTTTTTAGTATGATTTTCTTTCTATCAGACCCTCATCAGAGCTTATTTGCGGGCAAAGTGGGTTTTCCTGCAGACTTGGAAGAATGGAACAAGTGAAAGTTGATGGCGTCCTGGCGAGCAGTCGCCCAGCTGACTCAGCTGTGTGTGCCCCTCGTGCATGTAGCACTGCCCATCAGCTGTAAGAACAGAGCTCAGCCAAGACATTTTTCCTGCCAGCTAATCAAGGCCACACAGACAAAGCTCAAGGAAGGATGACCCCTGCCTCAGGAAGTGTGACTCAGTTGCTATTTTTAACCAGTGTACAGTAGAACTGGAGAGCAGGTCTTCACTCACTCAAAAGTTTTCTGACAGCTTTTTTACATTTGAGGAAACAGTTTATGGCCTCACAGAGTAAAGCTTCTATGTGAAAGGAAGAAATGTAACAGTGACTTTTTTTTTTTAAAGTAGTTTTGCTGATTTGGGTCAAGGGTGTGGTGACAGAAATGTGGAAAGTTCAGTCCGTGAGCAAAAAAATTTATTGCATTTTAAAGCAACTGGTTGTAATGGCTGCACCTTGAGTGGCACTGTGTGGGTGGAGCCCTGTGCTGCTAATAGTTACGCTGAAATAAGGGCACGCACTGGGTTAGTATTATCTCTCAACATAGGACAGGGGGAGGAAATGAGCTATTGATGTGTTTCCAGGCCAACTGGCTCTCCCTCTGAATGTATGCAGAAGACTTGCCTTTTGGTTATTTGAGGTGTATTTCTGTCTATTATACTGTGTAGCTTTTTATTATATTCTGTAGTCCTTGTTTCAGTAGGAGACCTCATCAGTGTTTTTGAGAAAACAAAACATTACAGGAGGTGTCATCACCTCTTCTAAAGCCATTCTGCCCAGTGTTAAGTACGGTAGAACACTCAGGCTAGCGATTCTTAAGGGTCTGTGTGTCGTTGCGGCACGGTTGGGAATGCCTTTATGGAGTTGAAGTACTTAGTGGTGAACAGATACTTTTTTTTTTTTTAAGATTTATTTATTTGTGCATACAGAACTGGGATATAGGCCAGAGGCTTAGAGGCGGTGAGAGGCTTCACCAGAGACAGAGTGGGGAACAGAACAGGCAGATGGATGAAGTACACTGCTGAGGGGAGCAGCGGGTGGGTCAGGAGAGGTCTGCCGCACCATGTGGTCACCTCCAGAGCAGGCAGTAATCGAGCTCATGTGGAAGCGGCTTTAGATTCTCAGTGCTGTGCTTTAACCCGCTGCGCCACCAGGGAGGGTCTGAACAGGTACATTTTTACATTGCAACGTAAACAGGGTGTTTAGAGTGTGTAGTGTTTCAAATTAGGGAATCACAGAACTACTGACATAATTATTGTCTCACTTTCATAGGGTTATTCACGACAAGCGTTGTCATCTTCAGCAAGGACTAATGAGCAAATATTTTCCTTTTGAAATGAAATTGACAAGTTAAAGATGAAAGGAAAATACTGGAATCATTTGGGTTCTCACTGACAGGATAAAAACACAGGATTTCACAGTTACTTGTCATGAAAGCTTAGGGAAGTTTGTTACCTGTTATGCACCCAACTGGGAACATGGATGTTGGTTTTTCCCGTTCTGCTGTTCAGACACTGTCAAGAAGCCACTGCAAAAACATCAAACAAAAAATCTCTCAGTGGGAAGGAAGAACTAATGGTTTATCTAATCCAAACAAGTGGCATCCCAAGGACTTTGGAGTAAAATATAACTGTCATCAAGAGATTGCTAAAAAAAGTCCTGTTGTTGAAGCAAAGAGCAAGACGCTAGGTGTTAACTGTCAGAACGTTGGTCTAGAACAGAAGGAATATGTCAGAAGCCACCACGATCAGACTGAGGATGGAGATGAGAATCAGGATGACGAGACCCGCCTCTGTGAAAAGAAACCAGAACCCAGCTGGGTGTGTTCTCAGGTGAAGCAAATTGAAACCTGGAGAGAAGTTGTGTTAGATCCAGAAACGTCATTACCGCCAGGAAACTTCTATACCTCACAGATACTATGGAAGAAGATAGAGGCCCTTCCCCCAGATAAAGTCTTAAACTTGGCTTTAGAACGTTGTGACTCTTCAGAAAAAGAACTGAATCTCAGAGTTCTGGATAGTTCATGTGGAATAACCAAGAGCTTAGAAAACATTTACTCTGAACCAGAGGGGCAAGAAGGTGGACCTTCTATAAATCCTTTGCCAAAACCTCGTAGGACATTCAGATATTTATCTGAGTCTGGTGTTGTGCCATGTCATGAAAGAAACTGTGACAGAAAATACTGTGAAACTAATTCTTGTGCAGAGTCATCTGTGGCCTCTCCTCGGCAACCTGAACCAAAGAAATGTGGTGGAAAAATCAGAGGGCGATCCAAAAGGTACGTTTAAATTCCATAGGTAATGACGTGTACGTATTTTCCGTGCAAAATTACTGAATTTCCTTTTTTCCTTTCGACACCAATTTCCATTTCCAGGTCCTGATTACAGCCCTAACTTGATCAGACAGACGTTGAGCACCCCAACCGGGAAAGATGAGAGAAACGGTGTCTAGTGTAGGTGATAACCTGAAACGGTCTACTGACCTAGGAGCTTCAGAAAGACTTTGACTTTATAACTTAAGAAAGTGTAGAGAAACCAGTTCATCCTTCTTCAGCTAGGGCACGCTGATCTTCGTTCACTTTACCCTAGAGAGTGAACCGACGTGTGGTGTCCAGTGAACACCTTGAACATAAATGGCCAAACCCTTCTAGATTTCTCATGGTGGGTATTGGGGACCTGCCTAGTTTATTAATTAGGAATCTGATATAGCACCTTTACAGCTTTATTACAAGTCCTTACCAGTTCCTCTCCTTCCAGTTTTAAAGAGTAGTTTTAAGTGATACGACTTTAAAATATGTATCTCCTTTCTTAGGAAATCCTTTGAATTTGAGGATATTCAGCACTTTCGAAGTCGGAACTCACAGAAGATTCATGAAGAACTTGGAAGAACTTCTGGCTCGTCACTTTATCACACACAGTCTGAGGACAATATCTATGAGGATATCATATGTAGGTGTCCAGAAACTTTGCAATTAAATTTAATGAGTATGTGTTTGGTGGTGCCCTTACCTATCGGGTAACATTTTCTTCTAAAATGAAGCTTATTTTGCTGAAGAATTTTTCTTTTTAATATGGAAACCTTTGGTATATAAGTTCTTCTATTCTTTAGTAGGTGTTCTACCAGGTTAGTGATTGCTCAGTTCAGAAGTAGGTATTTATGGTGTTTAAAAGTACATATTTATTTATTTGTTTTGCATAGAACTACTGGGGTGAAGGCCAGAGGTGCAGGATTCACCAGAGACAGAGTGGGGAGTAGAACAGACAGATCTACTGAAATCCACTGCTGAGGGGAGCAGTTGGTGAGACAGGAGAGGTCTGCTGCACTGTGTGGGTCAGCTCCTGGATTGGGGGTGGAACTCAGTCCGTGGCTGCTATAGCACTGAGACTTGACCCCCACCCCTAGACAGCTGGGATTGCTCCAGATGTTTACAGTATTTTGAGAATTCTTTTGGCTTGGTTATACTGAGTGGTTTGTAAGCTCAAAGTGCCATTGATTTTGAATCCCACGTGCAATACAGACTAGAATGGTGAACATAACTTTTTTTAAAAAAGATTTACTTATTTATGCATACAGAACTGGGGCACAGGCCAGAGGTGCAGGGTCGGTAGAGGCTTCACCGGACACAGAGCGGGGAGCAGAACAGGCCGACTGACGAAGTACACTGCTGAGGGGAGCAGTGGGTGGGTCAGGAGAGGTCTGCCACGCCATGTGGGTCACCTCCGGGGCTGGGGATCGAACTCATGAGGAAGCGGCTTTAGCTTCTTAGTGCTGTGCTTTAACCCGCTGTGCCACCAGGGAAGGGCACTTAATTCTTTTAAAATATATTTTCCTAGCTATAGTCACTTTGTTCCCATGTAATTATCTTCTGTTTTTTTTTCTTCCATTTTTTTTCAAGATCCCAGCAAAGAAAATCCGTATGAAGATATTCCAATACAACCGTTGCCCATGTGGAGAACCCCCTCAGCCTGGAAGCTACCACCCCCTAAAAGTCCTTTCAGAGCACCCAAGGTACAAGCAGAGAATTACTAGAATATGCTGCAATGTTGTTTATGATACCTGTGGAAAGTTGAAAGGGGGTTTAGCTAGAGCCAAAACTCAGCAGCTTAGAAGAGTGAGTTTATTGGGGGGAGTGGTGGCGGATTGGTTCTTTGTTTTACTTTGGGGCGCAGCAGCTAACAGTCTGTGTCCTCCGGCCTGGGGGTTTAGCACATCGAATACAGCTTCGGTGTGAACACCTGTAGACAGGCCATGTTCTGTCAGCTCCTGTTGTTCTCCCCGCTCACTGTACCCCCCTGCCTGCCCCTGGCCTACCCCTGGCTGGTCCCTGAGATGCTCACCCTCCCCAGGAGCCACGGCCGCCTTCCGTCAATGAAGACAGTGAACCTTGGTTTTCTAGATAAGTAATTAGAAAATAGTAAAAGAGTTACGGGTTAGAAGCCTGCGAATCGTCTTTACCAATGGTGGAAAAGGAACTGTGGTTAACCTCACTTGAGATCATCTGAAAAGAAAGGAAATGTTGCTCCTGGGTAACTGGGCCTTGTTTTAGAACTCAGGCATAAACTGAGTTACTTGCCCAGACTAGTGTGTCCTTTCTGGTTTCAGTTCCCGCCCAAGCCCCAGTTCCTTCACCGGAAGACGATGGAACTGAAGAACTCACAGGCCTTTTTAAGGTCAAAGTTCACAAAGGACACCACTCTGCCTGTCACTTTAACTGAATGGAAGCTTTTCCGAGCTGGAGAAGTTGCAGACAGGAAAAGGAAAAATCTTCCAAGGGTAACGACTTTTATTTTTCGACTCTTACTTCATCATTTCTGTAAAAGAAAATAAACTCTAGACTGAAATGAATAACAGGTGAGAACTGACTAACTGGAATTAGAAAATTTGGAAAGAAACTTTTTATTTTAAATATTTGTTCATGCAAGAAAACTGCATGGATGGCTTTTGCTAAGGTTCCTTTTTGGATTTGGAAAATTGGTTTTATTTTTTTAAAGATTTATTTATTTATGCATACAGAACTGGGGTGCAGCCCAAAGATGCAGGGGAGGTGGGAGGATTCACCAGAGACAGAGTGGGGAGCAGAACAGACTGATCTGCTGAAATCACTGCTGAGGGGAGCAGCCGGGAGACAGGAGAGGTCTGCTGCGCCATGTGGGTCACTCCCTGGCCGGGATCGAACTCGTGTAGAAGAGGCTGTGGCTAGTTTCACAGTGCTGCTCTTTAACCTGTTGTGCCACCAGGGCAGGCCCTGGAAACTTGATTTTAGATGGAGCAGTTTGCTTCAGTTCCCTTAAAATCAGTGTCCTGTTTTAAGGAAGCACTAGAATCTCATATAAATGATGTTGCACTAAGTTGGCTGTATTTACAGGTTTCCTCCACTCTCCTAAAATAGAATTTTCTTGTTTGTATGATTTGATCGATTATCTTTTGGATAGGGGAATGTCATTAGCATTAGTTTAAGTGGAAAAAGTTATGAGCATTCCTAGACCCCATAAATTGCCTATCAAGTCATACCAAATAAGGACATTCTAACTTTGGTTAGCAGGGAAGCTTGTGTGTAAGTGTTAGAGTGAATTCACTTTTTGTATGAATTTATAAATTTTTAGTAATGACAAAGTATCTGCCATTAATTTGGGGCAGAATTTCCATTAGGGAAAGAACCAAGAATGCATGACTGTGACCATAATTATCAGCAGTTATACTCAATAAATGGCTGTCAAGAGAGAAGAGCCGGTCAGTCTGTAAATCCTTTCAGCAAGAGCCACTGGACCTAAAAAGAAGAAACTGGGAGTATTTCTAAAGAGAAATACTTCCTTCTAGGACAGACATTTGAGAAATTACATGAAAATGTTTTGAGACTTTTTGTTACTTTGTTCTGTAATTCAGAATGTTTTCAGTATTGGTATGTAAAAAGAAGAAATGAGATCATCCAAATAGTATCCTTTTCCCTAATGTCATTCGAATTAGTCATCTATATTCATCTGCACACAATTTTTGGGCCTGATTTTAACATCAAACATAAGTGATGGCTGTTTCTTGGCTTAGTCACTTCTGATTGTGTCCTTGCTTTCCCCAATTACTTTAATTCCTTTGGTCTATTTTCTTTCCTTCCCTCTTTGATACCTGAAGTGTATAAGACAGTTTGGTTTTTATTATAATAGCTTATTTTCCCATCATTTTGTGCCTTTTTCCATCTCAGTTGTAACCCCCGTGGGCTTCCCATCACCAGATCACCCGTGTGCCGTCACCATAGTCCCATGCACTTCCCCCCCCTTTTTTATCCCATCCCCTCTCCACCCCCATAAGATGTTTCTGCTATATAGTTGTTCATTATTGTTATTATTTTCTCTCCTGGTCCTTTTATGCTCCTGCTATGAGTGAAACCATCCGGTATTTTTCTTTTCCTTTCTGGCTTTTTTCACTAAGCATGATCCCTTCCAGGTAAAAGACTGTTTTTAAAAAATCTCAAACCACTCTCTCTCAGTGAAAACAATCTTTGGCTGTTTATTCTCCTGTGTTTGTTGAGGAATATTGAAAATCAGAGGATTATAGAATTTGCTGGGCTTTCTGTGCCAGTTCTCTCTGCTCAGGGATCTTGAGGTACCCAAAGCAGCCTCTATGTGCCCCAGAAACTACAGGCCCCTCGTTGTTTGAAGAACACAGATGGGGCCTCCCTGGTGGCCTCACAGTTGAGTCTCAACTGTGTCACCACTGCGGCCTGAGTTCCAACACACACACACACACACACACACACACACACACACCGGAGCTGACCCCCAGGGCGCTGCCCCCTTCTCCTGTCCCCCAGCACTGTACTTTGTTGATCTGCTCCCCACTCTGCCCCTGGTGCGTCCTCTCACTTTCGCACCTCTGGCCTACACTCCAGTTCTTCTACACAAAAGCAAAATGAACCCAAAACACACACACATATGGAATAGGAGTGGTGGTTGCGGGGATGGCATTCACAACTTTCTAGGAGTCTGGATTGCAGAGTTTAACAAGACCTGCGGCGATTCATGGTGCTTTTGACTTCACTGTTTGTCAGTATTTTACGTTCCGTGTCTGCGCTAAGTACCCAACCTTGTTTCCTCTCTGAGTATAGTGGTAACAATCCAATTTCTTTTCCCCCAGTATGAGAAGTGGTGAAGGGGAAGTGGGTGGTGGTGAGCTCCTGATGTCAGGCAGAGGCAGGCCATCTGCTGTCTCCCTGTGTCCTCGAGTGACACCTGTTAGGGTGTCCCTTTTGTGATGCGGTCCTGGCTTCAGTGTGTCCATGAGAAAGCACTTTCCATTTACTCCCGTGATGCCTGGCGCCAACCCTGGAAAAGCCCTGCTCTGGCCTGTCTGCCTCCTCCCCGCCCTTCCTCTCTCCCCGTACCAGAGCCTGTGTGGGGTTGTTTGCTGGAGCAGATTTCCTCGTGTTCTGTATTGTTTCTGGTCGGTGCGACAGTATGGTTTCCATCATTTCTTAGCAAAATCATTCTATAGCTAGAAGGTAAAAATAACTTCTCTTCCTAGTTGAGAACCAAAATTTAACTTTTGTTAGTTTTAACTCATATTCCTAGAACTGATAGTTCCTTTATAACATGATTATACTTTCGAAATGCATGAAGAAGTATGCTGTTTTTGGCCATTCTTTACCCAGAGTGCATGTTTACATGCATCTTTATCTGTCCGTTAGCATTACCATTTCACGTTGAATTCTCTTGTTTGTTTTATAATGGTGATGCTTAGAACACTGCTGATTTTTTTCACCTGACCGAGCAACCACGCGCATCTTTAAAAGAATAAAAACCAGTCCAGCAATGTGGGACTAATTTACATGTTGGAAGCACATGTTTCTCACATGTTATTTTTCCTGTACTTGGATTGACTCATTACCTATGGATTGCCAAGTTTGCTGCAGAACAGGGACAAAAGAGAAAACAGGAACATTCTCTTCAAGAAAATTTGGTTATTATCATAGAGAATGTTCCTAACAATGTTAATGCTAAGTGTTCATTACGTTCAATCAGGATGAAAAGTTAAGAAAAACCTTAGAATTTTAAGAAAAAAGAAGAATACACAAGGAAAGCTATTCAGTTTCTTGACTAGTTTTTTAAATATATTTTTATTTACTCATCTTTAAAATAATTTAAGCTTATTTTCACATCATTTTGTACCTTTTTCCATCTCCATAGTAATCCCTGTGGGCTTCCCACCACCAGCTCACCCGTGTGCCATCACCATAGTCCAGTGCACTCACCTGCCCCCCTTTTTGATCCCGTTCCCCACTGCACCCCAGTAAAATGTCTCTGGTATATACTTGTTCATTATTATTATTGTTATTTCCCCCTCTGCCCCGGTCCTTTATACTCCTGCTATGAGTGAAACCATCCAGTATTTTTCCTTTTTCTTTCTGGAATTTTTTGGCTAGTTTTAAAGTGGCTACTAAGCAGTTTTCATTCTTTTCCTCTTTTTTTAACCCCAGCCAGTGTATGTCAGTGTCTCTTTCACACAGCAAAGAAAGATTTCTGGTGCTTGAACATACTTGAGTTTCTGGTGAGCAGCGTTGACTTAACCGGAGCCTGGTTTATGTGCTTGAACGTATTTGAGCTTCCTGTTCAATGACATGCTTCTTAAAACAACAAAGCAAACCACTGGTATAGAGTATTCCCTTTGCAAAAACTTCCTAAGCCTAATTATCCTGTCTTCGCAAAGACATCTTGGGTGCAGAAATAACTGAGCCTCGCCCTGCCTTGCGTCGAATGAGTCGCCACTTCCTCGTCCACTTCCTGCTCTGAGCCAGCAAAAGCCTGAATCCAGGAGTGAGGGTTGTCGTGCCCCTGTGAGCAGGCTGCCTGTGGGGCACCCTCACTCCACGTCGCCCCAGAGCCCAGGCCGGACCTTCTGGAAAGAAGAGAGCCTTTCCCACTTCTTTCAGTCTCGTTCTGTGAGCTCTGCATTAGAGCAGCCTGTCATTTTGCTAAAGGTCATGCTAGATTGAAGACTGAAGACTGTAAAGGCTTTTATTTCTAAAGTGGATCTTTCCTCTGAGTGAGAATCACTAATAAAGTTACAACATCGAGCTCGTAAAACTTACTGCTGTTAGTTTTAACTTAGACTTTTTTGGGCTTTTTGCAGTTTGTGTTAAAAATCAATGACATCTTTGAATCTAAGAGAGGGAAGAAGAGAGTGAAATTACACCCGTACACTGGGAAAGATGCTCCTTCCACAAAAGGTAAGGGGTCCCCCGGCTGTCAGCTGCCGCCCACAAGGGGCGAGTCGTCACATACTGTATTTATTTTTATTTAAAGATTTATTTATTTGTGCACACAGAACTGGGGTACAGGCCAGAGGTGCAGGAACGGTGAGAAGCTTCACCAGAGACAGAGTGGGGAGCAGAACAGGCAGATCGAGGAAGTACACCGCTGAGGGGAGCAGCGGGCGGGTCAGGAGAGGTCTGCCACACCCTGGGGGTCACCCCCGGGGCAGGCGGGGCTCGAACTCATGCTGCGGTGGCTTTAGCTTCTCTGTGCCGTGCTTTAACCCGCTGTGCCACCAGGGAGGGCCCTATTGTATAATTTAATATTGGATGCCTGTGACAAGTTTTGGCTTTCTTAGCTTTCTATTAATATATTAGATTAATATATTAAATATAAACTCCAGAATAAGGGATATTTCTTAGTCTTCCTCAAATCCTTTGTATTTTGTTCTGTGCCCAGTCATGATTACTATATAAATAATTTTTCAAAAACATTATAAACTAGTGAGATTAATTTTCATATGCAGTTTGCATCTTTATTTGTATTCCTACTTTGATAATAAGTCACCTACCAGTGAAGGGTCTTTAAGTGGAAAAATGAACATATTAGATAGAGCATCCCTGGTGGCCTGGGGGGTAAGTCTCAGCATTATCACCCTATGGCCTGAGTTTGATCCCACCTGGGGGGTGACCCACAGGGAACAGCAGGCCTCTCCCCACCTGCCCGCTGCTCCCCTCAGCAGTGTTCTGCTCCCCACTCTGTCTCTGGTGAATCCTCTCCTAACCCCACCCCTACCTCTGGCCTAAACCTCAGTTCTATGCAAAAATAAAATCCTTCTTAAGAAAGGAAAGGAAATACACATTATATATCATCTGAAAGTGTATGGTACTTGTTATTATGTTCTTTTATCCTTCAGATACTTTTTTATCCTTCAGATACTTTTTTATTCTTCAGATACCTAGAGAAAATAGATGCTGTCTTTATTAAGAAACTCTCAACTTCCATAGAGAATTACTAGAATTTTCTTAAAAGCTCATGCAAGATTCTTGACTTGGTTGTCTGGCACAGAACTTGTAGGATTTAGCAGTTTTTGTAACTTAGAAACAACAGCCAAGTCAAACCAGGGAAGAATGTTTCATATTTTTGCAGACTTAAAAAGACAAGAACTTCTTAACTTTCCATGAAAATCTGTTCTACATTTCTGCAGTGAATCTATCACACACTGTCTTCTAGTCTGTGTACATCCAGGCAATCACGTGTCTTCTTTTCAAAGATTTATTTATTTATGCATCCAGAACTGGGGTACAGGCCAGATGTGTGGGGGGCAGGGTGAGAGGACTTACCAGAGACAGAGTAGGGAGCAGAACAGGTAGATGTGCTGAAATACACTGCTGAGGGGAGCAGCTGGGAGAGAGGAGAGGTCTGCTAAGGGATTGAATCCAGGCCCTAGTGGTGTCAGTGATAAGATTTAACTCCTAGGCTGCCAGGGGAGCCCTTTGTTTGACTGTTGCACCCGTTTTGTTTTTCCTGATAGCTCATCATTGTTTTTTATGTAATTTCCCCTTAGTCTTCCTTATATGCATATACTAATGCAAAATAAACCTTCTTTCCTAAAAATTTATTTTCCAAAATGAAGAAAAATTGGTCTAACATATTCTAACAATTACTCTCAGAATATAAAATCTCCCATGGAACAATTTTAGACTCTTTCTTTTCTCTGTGATAATTAAAACCACTGGTCACTATTATAATGTGAATTTTCATGCTTCCTTTTTCTTTTTAAGATTTATTTATTGATGCTTACAGAGCTAGGTACAGGCCAGAGGTGTGGTGGGTAAGAGGATTCACCAGAGACAGAGCGGGGAGCAGAACAGGCCGACTGACGAAGCACACTGCTGAGGGGAGCAGCGGGCGGGTCAGGAGAGGTCTGCCGCGCCATGTGGGTCAGCTCCCTGGCCAGGTATTGAACTCGTGCTGCAGTAGCTTCAGAGAGCTTCATAATGCGGTGCTTTAGCCCGTTGTGCCACCAGGGAGAGCCCTGCATTTTCATATTTTCAACAGCAGTCATGAAACACATTTCATTCTCCTGCAAAAGGAATATTGTTGGTTATTGGTAGTAGTAGTCTCCGCCATTGATTGAATGAAGTAACAGTTTCTTGACATACTTCACCTCATGTACCACAGGCCGGTACAGGGGCCCTAATTTCAGAGGAAGAAGCAGAACCAAAAAGAAGCGTAGATTTAAATCGAGGTACAGAGCTCCCCAAAGTCCTGTCTTTTTCTGTGACCACCACTCTCAGTTTTTCTTAAATAGACCTGATTTTCAGCAGTGTAACTATGTCCTCTCAGTGTGTTTCCTTATGCGCAATAAGGATATAGTCAAAGGCTTTTTTTATCTTTGTAATTCAGAACTAGATACTCACAAGGGCCTGATATGCTAGGTCCTTCCAGGCTACGTCATTAATATTCTAAATAATGCTCCATGGCAGATATTATTCACACGGTCTCATAACTAAGGAGATAAATCACAAACTGAAAATTATGGAAATATGAAAGCCCCGGGGCCAGGACTGATTTCTTCCAAACACGTCATTTCCCAGATTCACAGCAGTCTGTCGGGAATTGCTTTCTGGGTGTCCCACTCCAAGCAGGTTGTTGGTAATCTGTGTTTTATTGTGTGCTCTGTGCCCTATGGATTAGAACTATTTTGGTGACTAAGACAAGTTTCTGCAGAGCCAAATCCCCCCCCCCACACACACACACTCATCATCATTGAAAAGAAAAAAATCCAGGCATGGTGGCTTGTCCAGTCGGGATATGCTGGTGTGACACACGCCTGTGCACACACTGGCTGCTTACAGTTTGTCTTTTGCATGGCTCAGGGGAAATTGTCCTAGCCTCTGACCAGCTCCTGCCGGTGGACCAGAGGAATTTCTGATGCCTGAGAATCTCCTGGCACCAGAGTCACAGTTCTCAGATTTTTGTTTTCCTTTTTAAGCTTTTGTCTGTGTATCAACAATGCCTGGTAGAACCAGATAATTATATTTACTTACTCTGTCAGTACATGCTCGGTTTACTGAATTTGTTCCAACCTAAACATTTCTTCACTCTTGGCTATCAAGTATTACAAAATAACTTACTGCTGTTCTTCAACTGTGTCATTATGATTTTGTGTGTTGAAGTCACCTATTAAAAAGGGACAACCCAACTTTTTTTGGTCCCTGCAGATTCTTTTTTTTTTTAAGATTTATTTATTTATGCATACAGAACTGGCATACAGGCATCAGGAGCAGAGGCAGTGAGATGATTCAACAGAGACAGAGATAATTCTGGACAGCAGAATAGGCAGATTGACAAACCACACTGCTCAGGGGAGCAACAGGCAAGACAGGAGAGGTCGCTGCATTATGTGGGTCACCTCTGGGGGGGGGAATCGAACTCGCACTGAGGAGTCTGCGGCCAGCTTGCAGTGCTGCATCCTAACCTGTTGCACCACCAGGGAGGTCCCCCCACGCCCCCACCCCCCCGGCAGATTCTTGGAATGTCCCTGTTGGGCTTTAAATCTGCCCTTAACCTCCATCCATTCACGCCTTGGAATACAGAGCACCAAATGTCACAGATGTGAGTATAATAAAGCTCTTACAGGGTCTTTCAGGTTACACCTTTCTTCCCCTCCCCTTTCTTTTCTTTCTTTCCAAACACATTGCAGCTCCTGAGTGCTGACAGCTCATACAGGACTTAGGGGCCGTGTCTGCGCCTCCCATGCTGAACAGCACTGACGAGCCCGTTGTCCTTTTTGTCCGGGTCTTTGGTTTGAATTGCAGAGTCATGTGTTGTGCAGTGTCCAGCTACTTCTCTGTCGCACATTGTGCACCGTTTCTGCCTCTCTTAGAAAGGGGCAGCCTTTCCCTTATTCCTTATTCCTTACTCAAACTAAATGAGCATGGGAAGAAGTTAGAAAATAGGAAGCAAGACGAAGAGCCAGTTTTCCAGACTTCCTCCTACTACTCCTAGAAAAATTTGATGCACAGGTAAATATTTCTTTCTCCTGCCCAAGTAGTCTTTTATACCATTCAAACTTGGTGTGCCTTGAAATTCAAAAACAAGGAAAAAAGCATGATTGATACAAAAGTAGCATGAGAGCTACCTTTACTGTCAACACGGAGCGCTCTTGTATTTCACATAGACAGTCACGTAGCTCTGTATTTCATTGTATATCTCGGAAGGAATGGTGTTTAGCTGGTAGACATTGGGTGTTGCTAACATCTTGCTTGACATACGGATATTTGAATTTTATGTGTGTGTGTGTATGTTGCTATTAAAGGCTGCTGTAGTATCTCTCTGCGAATAGTTTCGGATGTTTGTAAATACACATCTATAGAATAAACTCTAGCATTACACTTTATAGGAAAATATGCATTTGAAATGTTACACCTGTTGCCAAGTCAGCCCACCAGTTCTAACAACTTCCCTTCCCATGAACAGCATGTGAACGCTACTTTTTTCCCCATAATCTTTAATAATGTAGTATTTTACCAAAGTTGTTTTTTTTTATTTTTTGTCATTATCAGGATGGAAAATTGTGTCGATTTACTATTTTAGTTCACTTTTCTTTCATTATGAATTTGAGCAGTTTTCAAGTTTATCCGCATTTATATCTATTTTTGTGACTGCTGCTGCCTGTGCTTTATTCCTGCTTCTATTTTGTGGTTTTCCTTATTCTGGCTATTTGGATAGTAAGAACCTTAACCTTGTACTGCAGGGTGTATTACAGATACTTTCCCCAGTTTATTATCTACTTTTCAGATTTACTAATGTTTTTTATTAGATAGATACTTGTTTTGATGTAATCAGATAAATTTTTCATTCATCACTCCTAGATCTTCCTTTCCCTGTGACATTTAGATTTAGCTTTTGTTTGCATCTTTTATTTTTGCTTTTTTTAACTTTTTACATTTAATCTAGAGAATTTTCATGCACTTTTTCAAGATTTTTCTTTTTGGTCAATTTCTGTGTGCCTACCATTGTGGTTTAAAATACCCCCTTCTGGCCCTCCCTGGTGGCGCAGTGGGTTAAAGCACAGCACTGAGAAGCTAAAGCCACTTCCGCATGAGTTCAATTCCCGCCTGCCCCGGAGGTGACCACGTGGCACGGCAGACCTCTCCTGACCCGTCCGCTGCTCCCCTCAGCAGTGTACTTCGTCGATCTGCCTGTTCTGCTCCCCACTCTGTCTCTGGTGAATCCTCTCACCCTCCACATCTCTGGCCTGTACCCCAGTTCTGTATGAATAAATAAATAAATCTTTAAAAAAAAATACCCCCTTTTAATAGCATGGCCATTTACCTTTAAAACACTTAAAATCTGGGGAAAATAAGAGCAGTTCAAAGCAGTTTTGGGGTGTTATAGGAATTGAGAGTAAAAGAAAGTCTTGCTTGGCCTAGAGGAAGCCTAATGGCTTGGCTGTAACTTCGTATCTCTCTTCTCCATCCATTTTCCTACTATCCTAAACTTACCATTTGTTCTGTGTTCAGGTTTTTTCAGCCGGCTGCTGCTATACTTTTGATACCTCATTTGGGACTATAAAGATAAGAATATGAATGCAGAAATACAGTTCCACTCTGAACTAGGCTTCTATTCCAAGACTAGTGTGAGGTGCTGTCCTACTTCTGGAACGAGCCGTGTGGGAGGAAGGTGCCACCAGTAGTTTCCTCACCGAGCCTCTTGCTCTCTGTGGTCACTGTCCTGACCTGAGCGAGCCGAGTGGCACAGAGGGACACCTTTCTCGGGATGGCCAGCTCGGGTGGCCAGATCCCGGCAGGTTTTGCGATGTTTTCGCCCCCTTGTGCCTTCTACCGTTGAACAAATGGAAACTCTCTTCTCAGGTGAAACCAGTGGGAACGAAAGTGACGCCGAGTATCTGCCAAAGAGTGAGTGAGTCAACGGGGCTGCTCCCTCTCCGGGGTGATCCCTGCCGGGGTGATGGAGGGGGTAGGCGGAGCGAACCTACTACCTGTGTGATTAAGCATGCTGTTCCCACACAACTTCATTTTGTGGGGTGATTTCCTCATCATAAGCACCCGTTGAGAATTGGGGAGCTGCACAGTGCATGGTCAAACTTTTAACAGTATTAAGAACCCACGGCAGAGTCAGCCAAACCGGTGCGGTTCACGAGACGGAATGTTCCTGGGGGCCGGGCCTGGCTGCGTGTTCAGACCTATCGGTCCCAGGCAACCAGAGTGTGTGAATCATTCTCCCGGACAAACGCTTAGCTTTAAATACCTGCGTTTTCGTAGTCACTCAGGTACGATTGTTGAAGTGGCTCCGTGGACACTGACATGGAAAACATTTCAGCGCATTTCTCATTCAGGCGTTCACATTCCAGATGATCCTGCCTTTATTTCTGTCAGAATAGAGCTGGGCAAGGCATGTTTTGGCTAGGTTGTTCAAGTGCTTCGTAGTCTGTCCCCATCATAGGGTATTTCAGGACTGGTTAGGTGGTTCTGGTTTAACTGATTGACATCCCGAGGGGGTGGGAAAAGTAGGAGGCTTGCATTGCCACGCTGTGCCCTGGGCAGTTTCTGGCCTGCCTTCTGCACTTAGGATGAGTAGCCCTGCCCGCGCCCACCAGGCTGAATCAGGCATCTGATCCTGTGGCCTGACTGAAGGCGACTCTTAGCTCATCACCAGTTTCAGCTTGGCTGGATGAAGTAAAGGAGACTGATTTGGTTCTGTTGCTACTGAGAAGCAGAACTCCAACACATTTTTCTTGCCTTGATCTGGTCCTTTGGTACGAGTGACACTTTGCCTGGGACTCAACATTCTGCTAATTGTAGGGAACTTCTCCTAGATGTGTTTTTAACATTTTTGGTCCACAGTGTCATTTCTTTGGGGGCAGAGTGAATCATATCTCAAAAGCAAAGCAAAGCAATTAGCGGATGAGTCTTTCAGCCATTGGCTCAGAATAGCACAGAGCGAGTGTCTGGGACGTTTCCAGTCTTTCTTCTGCAAGTACTGCCTTTCCCTAGAGAAAGTGACCCAGAGTGTCAGAATGTAAAGATACCTGAGAACAGCCAATAAATGCGATTCCGTTTGGGTGGTGTTGGCTGCTGCTGTGTAGGCAGATGCCTCCATGATTTCATTCTTTTGGGGAACAGTGCGCTGATAGGTGTCTTCTTAGGCGACATTGCCGCCCTCTTGAGTTTAGTTCCATTGCTGGTAGGAGCCAGCGCCCAGTGCCAGGAGAGTCAGGCGGAAGGACCATTTCTTTACTGGGAAGATGGTATTTCACCAGACTCATCCTTTATGCGCTTACCCCTCTGCGGGCCCAGTCTCTCATCACTTCTCTCACTCCCACCTATGAAGCCGGGGTGAACATGGAATCTGCTGCCAGGCCAGTGCTTTCCGGGGACATTTGCCTTCTGCTCCGGTGTTAGGCCGTGACAGACTGGCAGCAGTGGGCATGGCAGGCCTGCAGGTTACCGCCTGGGACCAGGGAGATGTAGTCCCACCGCAGCCCCGCTCTCCGTCAGTCCCTGTCCCCCAAGTACATCCTGTGGCCCAGGTGTGTCTGCCTGGCAGACCCTGGCTACTCAGCCTTCCTTCAGCATCGGAGTGAAGACAGTCCTTGGGCCCGTAGGTGTGAGAGCGCTGGGCGCTCCTGGCAGATGGGCAGCCGAGCTCCCGCTCTCGTTACAGACCGCCACAAGCGCCTGGCCCAGCTGCAGCACTCGGCCAAGAGGAACCCGCACTACCAGACCTTAGAGCGGGACCTTATCGAGCTGCAGGAGCAGCAGCTGTTTGAACTGTTTGTGGTGGTGTCTCTACAGAAGAAGCCATCAGAAGTAAGCTACATTCCCCAGGTCATACAGCAGTTCCCTGGCAAGGTAGGTGCAAGGAGGCCCAGAGGCATTCTGGAATGTTCTCGTGGGTCGTGCGTCTGTGTGCACTTACGTCCTCTCTTCCTGGTTACGGTCATCTCCATTAACTTTTACTGATAAGACTGTGGCGCCCGTGGGATCTGCTAAATGACGCCTATGACGTCAGCACGAGCTGCAGCCACAGGGAACTTAGAGCTCACTCTCCAGATGGTTCTGTTTTTTAGACTTTTTGCTCTGCTGTTTACTAAGTGACCTTTAGCAGTTTCAAAGCCTCACTTTTCTCATCCTTAATGAGGGGACTAGTAAAAGTGTGGTTTAGAGCATAGACTCTGAGGCGAATAACTGCACTGGCCATGTATTAGCTCTGTGAGGTTAGCTTTTACTTGCTGCTGTGTGTGCTGCCTTGATTTCTTCATTTCACAGCAGAGGTCACCCAGAGCGTCCACCCCACTAAGCTGTCGTGAGAATTAAACGAGCAAATTTATAGAAGGCGCTTAGGACAGTACCTGGCATATAGCAAGCCCTATAGAATGTTGTTATTCGCACGGACTTAGTAGTAGGATACTTATAAAGTGCTTAATGCATTTGCTGGCGCACTTGATATAAATGGTAGCAATTTTTTGGTAAAGATTTATTTTTCTGCTTATAGAACTGGGGTACAGGCCAGAGGTGTGGTGGGTGAAACGATTCACCCGAGACACAGCGGGGAGCAGAACAGGCCGACTGACGAAGCGCACTGCTGAGGGGAGCAGCAGGCAGGTCAGGAGAGGTCTGCCACGCCATGTGGGTCAGCTCCGGGGCCGAACTCCTGCTGCAGGGATCGAACTCCTGCTGCAGTGGCTTCAGAGAGCTTCATAACGAGGTGCTTTCACCCGTTGTGCCACCAGGGAGGGCCCAAATGGTAGCTATTTTTATTCTTAACACTGTTATCTGAGCCACTGTACCGCTTTCAAAACAGATTCATTTAATCAAATATGTCTTAAATACTACTGTTGTTGCTTAGTGGTGGGAATACAGAGGGGTGAGATCTTGGTCTCTGCTGTCATGGCAGAGACCTTACATCGTGGGTAGGCCCCAGATGTGGCTCCGTGTTTGGTAGCAGCGGGTACAAGGAGTGAAACAAAGTAGTAACCTGTGAGCATGTTGCGTCCACAAACATGTTTTTTGGTTTGCAGTGTTGTTATAAGAATAAAGATAAAATTTTTGTTTGTGTTAAAAAAATAAGAATTTACATAAGCCTGCTTTTGTGAAACAACTGTACTGGAATCCAAGGCATTTTGTCAAGTAAGCTATCTGTCAAGTAAGGCAGTAAGTTTCGTTTCTTATAAACTTCCTCAGTAGGGCCTGAGAGCTCCGTATCACAGCCCGGGCCTCAGTCCCAGAGAGGTGAAGAAACCTACATCGTCTTGAGCAGTCCAGTTTTCCATTAGGAAGAGCTTGAGTTTCCCACTGCTTTTGAATCAGTTTTCTATCCGTCGAGAGCAGTCTTGAGATGGAGCCTGTGTATGCACAGCCTGGGGTCAGAACCACACGCAGACCCCTGGGTGCAGAGGAGTTTCGGCACTGCCCTAGCACCTCCTTGGCATCTTGGTGCGTGAGGCGCCCATAAATGAGCAAGGCAAGGAGCTGCCTGAGCGCCTCTTAATTCTGTCACAGAAAACCTTGAATGACTGTAGTAGAATATAATACAACTAAGTTTTGTCCGAACGCTTGTGCGTATGTTCCAGAGCTGACTCTCCAAGAAACCCAAAATAGCTGCGTGTTTTGTTTTGAAATTACGTTTTTGTTCATTATATGTAGGCAGAATAGTAGTTAGACTTATTATGTGCTTGCTTTTATACTGATTTTTGAATATCTTTTAACTAAATGTAGAATGTCTCTTAAAGAACAATACCAGACTTTCACAAAGGGTCTTTCTTCTCTGCTCAAATTTTATAGGAAGTTGCAAACCAATAATTAGGTAGCAAAGATTATATGCTAAAGGAAATGATTATATGTGGGGTGGATTCTAAAAATAGTGTCTTTTCTAAATAACATGAGTCTGCCTTTACAAAACACCCTTGCTTATTGATCAGAGTCTGTCAGCTGACAAAGTTTGCGCTACCAGTACTTGATGACTCACGCCCCATGATTCATAAAAATAGTTGCTTCCCACTAACACATGAGTTCTGAATGAAGTTTCTACCTCCAGGTAAGAAACTATTTCAGTCCTCTCATCAGATTATGGATCTCCTCAAGTACCATTTCTAGGTAAAAATAGGATTTCTTGTTCTTAGTAATGCTTGTTCTCAGCATCTGTGGTGATGCCCAGTCTTGGCCCTTTCAAACTGTTAAGAACACAAGGCTGTGCTGATGTAAACGCCTAAGCTTCTCCGAGACCTGATTGCCTGAGACCAGGCTGGTTTTATTTCTGTTCTGCACTTAGAATATTAGCGACTGCCAGGCTTTTTTCTTTACCAGGGGGATCATGGCTTTAAGCAGTCCAAGGACACTGAGGAGAGACTCAAAGTCATCCCCAAGTTTTGTTTTCCCGATGCCAAGGACTGGGTGCCGACCTCAGAACTCCAGAGGTGAGTGAGCGGCTTGTCTGATTTCTGTTTCCTGGAGCTGCAAGAGTAGAAGGGGCATTTGGGAAAGGGTGGAGCAGCCGTGAAGCGACACTGTGGCAGATCAGGGTGCAGTGGCAGGAAAGGAAGAAACAGAACTGATCACCTTCCTTGCGTGCGGCACAAAAAGCGAAGACGTAATTTCGGTGTCCAGGGGAGACGGGCTGAGAGGCTCTGCAGTCGGCCAGCCCTGCTGGGACAGAAGGTCCCACTTGCCAGACAGTCAGAAATGCCACCAAGTGGACAGAAGAGGAACTGGAGGCTTGAGCTTGGGGTTCCGCCAAAGTGCAGGCACAGCAGGGGGGTCCTGCCTCTTAGTTTCCCTTCAGGTCCAGAGCAGCCACAGCCCAGGTCCCCCTGTGGAACGTGCAGAGGGCGGGTCCTGTTGGGGAGGCCTGAGTCTACTGGGGAGGGAAGACTTTCTTCCCGGAACCCAGAGGAGCGGCCGCATTTAGCGAAGCAGCCTCGTCGTCGTCGTCTCTGAACGCTGCTCACAGAGGCATCACTGCTTGGTTCAGAACTGCAATTACTGACATGCGGTTCAGGCTGCAACGCTTGATTGTGTGAGCATGTGACAGGCGCCCCTGTGGCCTGAGTAGCTCTGTCCTCCCGCCCCCTGGCGCCTGCAGACTGAGCCGCTGTGTCTCCCAACCAGTTGAGCCAGATCCCTGCTCCCCTGCAGCGTCAGTCCTGAAGCCCTTGTCTTGTGTCAGCCCCTGCTAACCACGTCAGCGGCTTCTTTCTTTTTAAAGATTTATTTATTTATTTATTTATGCATACCAGGACTGGGGCATAGGCCAGAGGAGGGGGGAGGTGAGAGAGGATTCTCCAGAGACAGTGGGGAGCCCAACAGGCAGATCCACTGCAATATGCTGCTGAGGGGAGCAGCGGATGAGATGGGAGTTGTTCTGCTGCGCCCTGTGGGTTGCTCCCCGGCTGGGATCAAGCTCAGGCCGCAGTGGTGGCAATGCTGAGACAACCCCTAGGCCACCAAGGAGGCCCAGAAGCTTCTTTCATGTGGCCTCGGCTGCTCCATGGTCGGTTCCCTGGCCTCTGACGAGTTATGTACGCTTATTCTAGAAGGTTTGGAAAGCACAGACCAGTAAATAAAAAGCAGAAATTAGAAATCACTGGCATTCAGTGATAACCACTGTACATATTTTGGCATATTCTCTTCAGTTTTTAATTTTTATCCATAGATAGGTATTCACTGTTCACATTTGGATTTGATTATTAATTCCTTGGGCATCTTGAGAACTTCTTTTTGTAAATTATGTGTGCTTCTCTTACATTTCTAAGGAGGAGCTGACTTCTTCCTACTGATTTTTACATATTGAGGATATAATCCTTTGCTTTTCACTCTTCCATGCTACTTCTCAGAACTTCATAGAAGAGTTAGGAAGGGGAAATGTCTTATCAGTACCATTTTTAAGTCTACCAATGTGTTTGACTAAACCGGACATTCACAGACAGAGAAACAGGCTTGAACAAGGGCTCAGCTGGGTGAACAAGGGTGTGGGAGAGGAGGTGGCGCCTCTGGCCTGTGTGCGCCCTGTGTTCTCACCACTGCAAGGGACCCCCAGCCCTCTGAGGAATGTGGTTTGCAGTAAAGGTAATATTAATGACCCCTCTTAGGCCGCAAAATGATCGCTGTTGATCCCCAGTTTTTATTTGTTTGTGCCATGAAGAATGGCAGTGGCCATTGTTTGGATCTGAAATTACTGACTACTTTTCAGTGAAACATTCTCCTTTGTCTTGACCGGGGAAGATGGCAGCCGGTGGTTTGGCTACTGCAAGAAGCTCTTGGTAAGTGTGAGACTTGGGCCCCAGGCAGGGGCAGCTAAGGGACCCACTAGGAGCTTCGCGAACAGTCTAGATGTGTCTGAGGGTTACCCATGATGTGTGCGTTAAAGGAGTGATACTAAGTTTAAACCATAAGAACAAGATGGGAGATCAGTCATGGATGGTTCCAGAATAGAAATGGTACCGCTTAATTTTGTTGGTAGCACAGGGAGTAGCCACTGACGTCGTAGCTAAGTAAGTATCAGTCCTGTGTGTGTGTGTGTGTTTGCGTGTGTAACGGAGCACAGTAACCTATTTGAAGGCGCTCCGAACTGCCTCTCGCTTCGCTGCCCTCGCCAAATTTGGCACAACCGGTGCTGTCATTCTAGCATTTCCCCTCTAACACTGCCCACTACTTTGGTGTCTGCTCTGTGCTGAAAGTGGTGAGAGAACACCAACAGTCCGAGCAGTAAGACCCTGCCTGCTCCCTGTCTTTCAGCCGGAGGGCAAAGGAAAGCGACTGCCCGAGGTTTACTGCATGGTCAGTCGCCTCGGCTGCTTCAACCTCTTTTCCAAGGTGAGTGGGCGTTTTTGTCTCTGATGAATTTACCAGGCAGTGGCCAGTGGCATAGACTGTAGCAAACCTCTTCAGAAAGGGCTCCTCCCTGCCCCGGAGAACTACGGGTTAGGAGGCCTCATGCAGAAATCTGATCCGATGCTGTTACCCTGTCATCCTCATTTTGATTTGCTAAACCTCCCACTTTAAAGAATGTTACCTGAAGCTCATCCTGTCTGGTGTCTTTCCCAGACCCCAAACCACCAGGTATCCTGTGAGTGTCACTTTTTTCCCCTACCTTAGGGAAAGGGAAAGGGCCCTCTCATCTAAAAATAAGTTTATTTTATTTTAATAACTTTACTTGAAGGGTAATCTAAAAGATACCCCCAAGAAATAAATAGCCACTGGTGAACATTTTCCCCCCTAACATTTATTTTTGTTTATTTATGCATATAAGAACTGGGGTACAGGCCAGAGGTACAGGGGGTAGCTGCAGACAGCCTGATAGTGCCACCAGGGAGGGCTTTTTTTTTGGCTGTAGAAGCTTATCTGCCTTAAAATTTGTTGGCAGTTTTCACATCTGTGCGCTGAATTGGCAGTCCGTTGAATAGGGTCCTTGATGGTTTAGAACTGAGTCTAATAAAACACCACTCTGTGCATGTAGATTCTGGATGAAGTAGAGAAGAGGAGAGAAATGTCCCCGGCCCTGGTCCACCCCTTCATGCGCAGCGTCATGGAAGCCCCTTTCCCGGCCCCTGGGCGCACCATCACGGTGAAGAGCTACCTCCCCGGGGCAGGAGACGGGGTAAGCCTCTCGCACTTGGGAACAGCCACCAAGCCTCCCGTGAGCAGGACCTTTGATGCTGAATGGTCAACAGCCTTAGGGCACGGTTCCCCCTTTCCCAGAAACTAAAGAATATGTTTAAGCCCCACAGCTAGGGAGAAATAGCCACTGTACTTGTGAGGTAGCAGACCCCAGGCCCAGAAACAGATTTTCTACCATCGATAGATGAAGCCTTCACAGTAACAGCCGCAGCGTGATGCAGGAGAGTAGCACACTCATCAGGTAAAATGGTGGATTTGACCCGATTTCAGCACGAACGTCACCTGGTTAGGCCTTGGGCTCAGTGCAGGCAGCTCACACTGAGAGCAGACCCTCGTCCTCGAATTTAGCCCATGAAAGGACGGAGCCCCCAGTGTGGTCCTAGGGACGTTCCCCCCCTCAGCCTCCCCGCCCCCCTCCATGAAGTCCTCGCCTTTCAGTCCATCGAACTCTGCCGGCCACTGGACTCTCGGCTGGAGCACGTGGACTTCGAGTGCCTCTTCAGGTGCCTGAGCGTGGGCCGCCTGGTCCGGGTCTGCGCCTCTCTCCTGCTGGAGCGAAGGGTCATCTTCGTGGCCAACAGCCTCAGGTGGGACATGAGCAGAACTGGTCACTTCTTTCTGTTGGTTGCTGTTTTAAATGTGGGGGGTGGGCTGGGGGTGGTATTAAACTATGTAGAGCCTCATATTCTACAGTTCTAATGCTGTAGGGATGTGGGTCATTTCCAAACAGTAAATAACCTCAAGGCTATTTGCCTTGACTTTTGGGGAGGAGGGTGTAATACCTGTACCTTTCTTTTCTTTCTTTCTTTTTAAACATTTATTCACTTACGCATACAGGAACTGGGTACAGGCCAGAGGTGCAAGGGGTGAGAAGCTTCACCAGAGACAGAGAGGGGAGCAGAACAGGCAGGTTGATGAAGTACACTGCCGAGGGGAGCAGCAGGGAGACAGGAGAGGTCTGCCGCACCACGTGGGTCAGCTCCTGGCTGGGGATCGAACTTGCCCTGAAGCGCTGCAGTTGGCTTCATAGTGAGCTTATTAGTGCTGCGCTTTAACCCGTTGTGCCACCAGGGAGGGCCCACATGTACCTTTTTCACTTAAGCTATTGTTGAAAACTGGTAATACTGTCTAAGCAGACACAACATTTTAGCAGTGTAAGTTGCCGGAAGATGTCTAGTGAGTCATGTTAAAAATTCAAATAAAATGTTAAAAACAGCCCCCCCCACCCACACACACAGTGGCACAGCGGGGTAAAGCACAGCACCATGAAGCTCCAGCCACTGGAGCGCTTGTTCGATTCCCTGGCCCGGAGCTGACCCACATGGCCCAGCAGACCTCTCCTGACCGCCCGCTGCTCCCCTCCGCAGTGTCCTTAGTCAGTCGGCCTGTTCTGCTCCCCGATCTGTCTCTGGTGAACCCTCTCACCCCCGGCGACCTCTGGCCTTACTTACCTCAGTTCTTGTGTGCATAAATAAATAAATCTTTAAAAAGAAAGTCAACTAATAGTGTCTGCAGATCACTCTGGTTACTTGGCCGCCACGGGACATGCGGCGACCAGCCTCAGCCTGGGGTGCTGTCGGGCAGTGGTGGCACCCCGCCCTCGGCTGCCCCGGTGACCCCTCTGCTTTCCCTCCGCCAGCACCCTGTCGAAATGCGGCCACGCTGTGGTCGCCACCCTGTACCCGTTCACCTGGCAGCACACCTACATCCCCGTCCTGCCCGCATCCATGATCGACATAGTGTGCTCACCCACGCCGTTCCTCATCGGGATCCTGTCCTGCTCCCTGCCGCAGCTGCAGGACCTGCCCATCGAAGAGGTGGGGGGGGCCACTTGGGGGGGCACTGGGTCACTGTTGATTAATGTTACTGCTACTGTGTGTTATGCTACATTTGACACTTACTAAATGAGAAAAAGTCTAATATATATATTACATATATATATCAGTGTATATACACGTATCTAGAGTCATCCCCCCTTTTTTTTGCATAGAAGAACTGGGGTGTAGACTAGTGGTATGGGGGTGAGAGGATTCACCAGAGACAGAGTGGGGAGCAGAACAGACAGATGGACTGAAATCCATTGCTGAGGGGAGCAGCGCTGAGACTCGGCCCCTAGGCCCAGGGTTATGTCTCATTTACAGTAGCAATCCCCGGGCTCAATCTTGTGTTTTTCTGAAGGGCAGGGCTCTTTTTTTTTTTAAGGTGAAACTTCCAAGGTAACTAATTCTGGGAGTATAGTGCCTATCATGGTAACAATAATTAATTGTGTATTTGAAAGTTTGTAAGAGAGTAGATCTTAAATGTTCTCATGACAAGAAAAGAAATTGTGTAGCCTCAGAGCATGGTCTCTCTGGTCTCTCTCTTACTGCCCTGCCGGCCCTTGGCTGCTACGCCCACTGCCGAGGGGCCGCTCCGTGCCGCACACTGGCCACTGCCCAGCCTCCGATGTGGACATGGATCGCTGACCAGCAAAAAGTGTCACTGCTGCAGGACTGTGGATTGTGGCTCTCGGGTTGGGAGGTTCATGTGCATTTCAGATTTGGAAACCGTCTGGAACAGTTAATCCAGAAACTACAAAGATTATGACGGATTAACTTTTAAACGGGCTATGACTGAGTTCATTTTGTCTAAAACTACTCCCCCCTCTTGAAAGTATCAAAATATCGTCCTGATCCAGCATGGGCTGATCCATAGCACGGGCTGATCCACTTCTCGGTGAATGTCTCTCTGGCATAACTTGTCTGACTTCTTTGTCCCATAGGTGCTGATAGTCGATCTCTGTGCAGACAAGTTCCTGCAGGAGGTGAGTGACAAAGGAGGTGACTGTGTTCGGTGATAATTGAACAGGAACTACGTGGAAGAGAAGGTGACTCAGGCGAGGCTCTCAGTGCTTGTACATACTTACTCGACACACAGTCGTAAAAGGTTGATCTGAGAAATCTGGTTTGGCGTTACAGCTGTCTGTCTCAAAGACGGAAGAAGGAAACAGATTAAGTGCAGGTCTCAAAAGAGGTAACCCTCCCTTCAAGTCCAGGTGGGTTGACATAGAAGCCTGTGATTTAATTAGATTTAATAAAGCATGGATAAAGCATCAGTTATTTCTGGGTACTTGGTTAGGCAGTCAGAATCTTAAGACAGGAAGATACAGACCTCAGACCTGAGGTCAAGTGTGTTAGGGAGCAGGTATATCCATGGAGTTTTAGGAATGGGAGAACAAAAATTTGTACAGAGCATAGTGGGAGCATAAAAGATGTGGTCATTTACTCTGGGTATTGAAGTGGAAGGAAGAGTGAGGAAAGCTGTCTTGATCAGCCTTCGGAATGTAACCTGCACATCGATTTGTGAGCAGTGAGCACATGATTATTAGAAACGTTTCCCAAGACTGACTTTTTAAAAATCAGTTAGTTCATCACAGTTGAAACACAATTATTTGGGGGATGATCTTTGTAATACAGTGTAAGATCTATAGATAATTGGTAGGAAAATGCCTGGATGTTTTATGAAGTATATTATTCATTAAAAAAAAATTCATAGCTAAGATAAGTGCACCATAAACATCATGGGCTCTTCTCTGTGCACAGAAGGAAGTTTCAGACTGACTTCTTAGCTCAAAACATATAAAGTCCCCTGCTGAATCTTGGGGACCCTAAGTACTGCATATTTGAGACTTTCAAAGTACACGGGAAAAAAGTCTCCATTTCTTCTCTTAAGGTGTCTGATGAGGATGAAATTCTGCCACCTAAACTCCAAGCAGCCCTGATGCAGATTTTGGAAGAACGAAACGAAATCTTGACTCAGGAGCCGAATTTTTCACAAGGTAGGAGATAGGTGGGCCAAGGCATTAACGGTCCAGCGGGTGCGTAATTGCTGAGCGCAGCACCCTCTTGGACGTCCCAGTGGAGAATGAGCTCGGCTGTGCCTGGAGAAACTTACAGTCGATGTGCTTGCTGATCTGCAGGTGGCAGGTGGCAGGTGGGCAGCCTCTTCCATTTCAGGACCTGTGCACACACTTTGTGCTGTTTCTAGGGTGCTTTTCCCAGATGCCACCTCACCCCTGCCCTTCTGCCTCGGGCGCATGCTCAGTGTCGTTTTCTCAGTGAGGCCAGACACAAGGAATCTTTTTTTTTTTTTTTTTTTTTTTTTTTTTTTTTTTTATACAAAACTGGGGTACAGGCCAGAGATGCGGAGGGCGAGAAGCTTCACCAGAGACAGAGTGGGGAGCAGAACAGACAGATGGACTGAAATCCATTGCTGAGGGGAGCAGCGCTGAGACTCGGCCCCTAGGCCCAGGGTTATGTCTCATTTACAGTAGCAATCCCCGGGCTCAATCTTGTGTTTTTCTGAAGGGCAGGGCTCTTTTTTTTTTTAAGGTGAAACTTCCAAGGTAACTAATTCTGGGAGTATAGTGCCTATCATGGTAACAATAATTAATTGTGTATTTGAAAGTTTGTAAGAGAGTAGATCTTAAATGTTCTCATGACAAGAAAAGAAATTGTGTAGCCTCAGAGCATGGTCTCTCTGGTCTCTCTCTTACTGCCCTGCCGGCCCTTGGCTGCTACGCCCACTGCCGAGGGGCCGCTCCGTGCCGCACACTGGCCACTGCCCAGCCTCCGATGTGGACATGGATCGCTGACCAGCAAAAAGTGTCACTGCTGCAGGACTGTGGATTGTGGCTCTCGGGTTGGGAGGTTCATGTGCATTTCAGATTTGGAAACCGTCTGGAACAGTTAATCCAGAAACTACAAAGATTATGACGGATTAACTTTTAAACGGGCTATGACTGAGTTCATTTTGTCTAAAACTACTCCCCCCTCTTGAAAGTATCAAAATATCGTCCTGATCCAGCATGGGCTGATCCATAGCACGGGCTGATCCA
>NW_004567127.1:5616028-5618413 GCF_000260355.1 Condylura cristata
GGGGAACAGAACAGGCAGATCGATGAAGTACACTGCTGAGGGGAGCAGCGGGCAGGCCAGGAGAGGTCTGCTGCGCCATGTGGGTCACTTCCGGGGCAGGCGGGAATCGAACTCATACAGAAGTGGCTTTAGCTTCTCAGTGCTGCACTTTAACCCCCTGCGCCACGAGGGAGGGCCCTAATACAAATTTTTTAAATGTGTTTTATATTCTACCCATTGCCCAAAAGGACCTGATTTGCTATCATTTAGATAAGCAGATGTAAGTGCTAATGGGCCAGCCAGCTGGTGACCACCCATAGCTAGGTGATCACCCTGAAAGAGAATGGTGAGGTTTGGTGAGACACCGGGCTGGTCTGAGCATCATCAGTGTGGGGTGTCCGCTTGAGCTCTGGGCCGTTAGCTCTTTAAGGAGGGGACTGTTGGGAGGGAGTGGGCTTGAGGCCAAAGCCCAGGAAGAAAAGGCAAGAGCCGAGCATTGAAGCAAACGCTCGGTGAGCAGGCAGGTGCAGAGGGGTCGAGAGGGGTCAGGAAGCCAGAGGAGCATAAAGTTGCGGGAGACGAGGAGGAGGTGGTCAGCACAGACGCCACGTGTAGCTTAAACGGTGGTAAAAATAGGGAATTAAGACCCAAAATAGATTTGGTCTCGCTGGTGGCCTTTGAAAGAGCTAATCACAGACGTGCCTTCCAGGCTGAGGTGGAATAAAGATGGGGAGAGGGGAGGGGCCGGGATAGAGGCCCCGGACTCCCCTGCTCACAGAAAGACCAGGAGGGACCAGCCTGCTGTGACCCCCAGTCCTTGCGTTGGTGCTTTTCTCAGCGTCACTTTGGGGGACACCAGATCCAGTGTCCCCCCCCAAACATGGAGTTTCAGGAAACTCTATTTTGTGTTGCAGCAGACGTGACACTCAACTCCCTGGTGTCCGAAGCATTTGTCAGGTTTTTTGTGGAGCTGGTGGGACATTACTCTTTGAACATGACTGTCACAGAGCGCGGGGAGCGTGTGTTCCAGAGGGAGCCGTTCCGCAAGTCCCACACCTCCCGCAGCGTTCGCCACTTCCTGGACCTCTTCATGGAGACTCAGATGTTTGCAGGGTTCATTCAGGACCGAGAGCTCCGGAAAAGTGGGGTCAAAGGTCAGTCTCATCGTAAACTCTCTCTCTGCTTAGTGAGCATCGGAAGGTTTGAAAATAATCAAAATAGAAAATAGGTTTCAGCTACAAGGCTCATCATCGGAGTCTTTGGCTGAGAGAAATGTTGATTTTGTAATGCTGTTAGTACATGGGAATAAACACAGAGTTTTGCTTGACTTGCTGTCCTGAGTGTGGGACAACCTGACCACTGTGACTCTTCCTCACAGGTTTGTTTGAGGTCCGGGCCCTCCAATACTTGCAAACAATTCCTGAGTCTGAGCCTAGTGGGGTGAATAGAATTTTGCGGAGTCTTGGTGAGTTGCTGTGTTTGCCTGTTAGATAAATGTGGTTGAAAAGCTTCTGAAATAGCCTCATCATAAAAGCTGTACAATTGGATGAACAGTAGAACCTCAAGCATCCTGACCAGAAGCCATGACCCTACCTCAACTGTGGAGAAAAAGAAGTCTCCAGACACTGGGGTTCTCCACCTAACTGGGCACAGGGCTGTTCTTCGGGTGTAGCTCCCTCTCACAAGAATTCACATACCACAATTATTAACCTTTTCTAGGTAAAATCCCTCACAGAACTTTTATACAAACTATGGATCCTTTTCATAGAAAAATATACTTGAAGAATACAAATTTTGCCTTTCATTTTAGGGTGGTTTGTGGGTGCCCAGCTATGGATTCCATATTTATAACATCTGATTTCAAGGGCATGAGGTGAAAGAGAAGTTCCGCAGTCTCTTAATTTTACACTTTGTAATGCAATACAGTTGTTTATGACTTCTCAATTGGATTTAACTTTTAATTATTTCAAATGCTAGAGAGAACAGTGGTTTGGAAATCCAAAATAATGAAGAGCCTTTATTCTGTGGTATTTATGTAGGCCTGCTCCTAATTAAAATTAAACCCTAACCTTAACCAGCTGAGAAACCATGGACGAATTACGCCTTTGTATACTAGTTTGACCTTGATACTGTGGGGTTAGATTAGCTGCCGGGGTCTTAGCTGACTACAATATTACAATCTGTGGGGAGTGTGAATAAAAATCATCTCTCCTGCTCTTTTCTTCCCCTTCCCCAAGCTCCAGTAAATCTCTGCAGGCAAAGTGATTTTTTTTTTATTACAAAGTTTATTTTTACATCATTTTGCACATTTTTTTTTCCATCTCGATTGTAATCCCCGCGGGTTTCCCATCACCAGATCACCCCTGTGCCACCACCCTAGTCCCATGCATTTCCCTCCCTTCCCCC
>NW_004567127.1:5618513-5627555 GCF_000260355.1 Condylura cristata
TTCATTATTTTTGCTATTTTCTCGGCAGGCAAAGTGATTTTAACTGTGCTCAGGATTGACTAAGTTAGCTGCTATCTGTGTTCTTTTCCACCTCTACAGTTAAAGACACTTGGCGGTTGGGGTGGTGAAACACAGTAGCTGATAGTTTCAGATGGGAACATACTTCTGGGTGATTCTAAATGACCAGGTTGCTAATTCCTTACTTCAAATAATGTACAATTAATAAAAATGAACTAATGAGCTTTCACTCTTTTCCCTTTAGGAAGTAAAATGAAATTTCTGCAGAAGAAATAAATCTGGTTGTCTGCATTCTAAATAGAATGGAAAGTGCCAAAGAAAATATTTTTCCAAGAGTCAAGATGCCTTAGAGTATTTCACAAAATCCTTGAAAGATGATTACAGAGTAGGCCAGATTCTCAGAGGATTCTTCTGTTGCTGCTGTAGCTTTCACTGGAATAGCCTGGAACTAATGCTTTTTACTCTGTGTCCAAATTTTTTTAAGTGGCCTTTTCTGTTTCACTTTCGGGCTTATTCTTTGTGTTTTGTGCTTAGTCTGTGAATGCACTTGTCTTTTACAAAGGAAAGACTTGATGTTGCATTTGAAAGAGCCCAAAGATGAATATGAGTTAAGGAACTAGAGGAACATGCTAGAAATGGAGCCTTCTACCCCTACACACACAATTGTCATACTCAGAATACCACGGCAGCTTGAAACCAGTGGGCAGTTTGGACTAAGGGATATACTGACACCTCCTTTTTGTCGATCTGGTGTTTTGTCTCGAGAATCTCACTATGTGCAAGTCCTATTTATTAGTGCTGTCACTGAGTATCTTACAAGGTAGACGTCTCCAGCTCCTCCACCTTGTGTGGTACTCAGGTAGCTTGCCCTCGTGCGTCAACATTAAACTCTGTAATTACAGCTTAAATCAGAAAATGTCCTTTCAAGGGAATGAGAACTTTTTTTTTTATTGTCCACATGTGCCATGCATTATGGTACAAGTATGTTATCTTACTAACTCATGAAATCAACTTTGTAAGACAGGTCTTGCATCTCCATTTTTGTAATGAAGAAACTGGAATTCAAACAGGTTAAATAATTTGCCCAAAGTTACAGCAGAGCCAGAACGGAAGCTGGACTATTGGTGTATGAACACAGGAAGTTGGTTAGTCCTACAGACTGAAACTTGAGCTCTGTAGGATGACACCTGTTGGAAGTTCTCTTTTAAGGTAAACTGCACCAAAGCTGTGGTTCTGAGGATAAGGGACATTAAACTGTTAAGCCATTGTTACTTTGGTGCCGATGGGATTGTCGGACTCTCTGCCCTAAGAAACTCAGATGCAGAATATGAACATTCTGCACATATCAGTACCAACTTATCTAATTGATAGTGACTAGAAGAATTTGTTAATGATTGGGCAGGTTTCATGGATATATGGCATAGCAAATGCCAGTTTTTTTTAACCCCCTGCTGATGCTTTCAACTGGCATAAAAATACTCCAATTTAACAAAACCTTACAAGTTGTATTTGATAGTTTATTCACTTGTACAGCATTGTCATTACAACCCATTTAGGTATGCATGAATGAATCTGAAGCAGACAGATGTTGTATAATTCCTGTAGATGTGGGTCCAGGAAAATGAACTGAGCCTGTGTCTTTTTAAAGATGTTTATTTAGCAGTTTATCACAGTATGGCTTTTGCCAGGCATGTCCCCGTTGGGTCGCTTCAGACATGCCAACATTGAGGGAACAATCAGTGACCTGGACTTGAGTCTTTTTCAAAACGGGGATATGTTACTGTGGTGGATCCTGGCGATCCCTCTGTGAGGAGACCTCTGCTTCAGGAATGGGGGGGTCTTATTTTAGTCCCTTTGGTCTGAAGCTGCTTCGTTTTCCTAGGTCTGTTTTATGTTGTTTTTGTACAGTATTATGAGTTCTGGACATGTTTGTAAAAGAGTTGCTCATGCTTTGTATAAAATGTTGTTTACAGATCTTTTAATGAATAAACATAAAAATTCTATGGGTCTTTTGGAGAATTTTAAGTAAAACTGCTTAAGACGTCAAGATCTTTTACAGGTTAAAAGATTATCCTCACGGCTCCTAATGACCAAAACTTACTAACAATATCCAGCATTTCCAGGCTCTTGGAAGACAAAATCTTGAGTGTAGATTGCACACCCGGTAGGTTACAAACCATTTTAGTCTGGTTTGTACCAGGCTAAACCATTTTAGTGCCTCACTGGTGAACGGGAGTTGGGAGCCTCCAACAGACCACGCGTGGGCCGCCGCATGAGTGATGGAGCTGAAAGGGGAGCGCTGTTTTAAAGTTCTGAAAGCAAAATAACTGGGTTACACATACACACACCCGGCATGGCAGGACGGCAGGACTGGCGGGTGTGGCAAAATAATAACTGGGCTTGGCGGGTTGGGGTGGGGGAGGGTTAGTGGGCAGTTACGGCCATGAGGAGCGGCCGGGTTCCTTTTGCTAGGTAGACCCGAAGCTGCAGAATTTGACTGGAGACTGACGCCTACTTGTAAGGACTGCACTTGCCCAGAATTCCTTAGGGCTCGAGAACAGAGAATAGGGAGGCTACCGCGAGGAGATGCAAGGGCGAGAGGGCCGGCACAGGGCTTAAGGGGAAGGTGGAAGGTCGGAGGAGACAGACTCTAGCTCCCCACCAAATCATGTAGCCCGCTGCCTGCAGAAGCTGTGGGGGACTCTCTTCCCGATACCAGCGCCCTGCAGGAAACCAAAGGTCTCGACTCGCCACACTGCTCTCCAGCCCGAGACAAATAAAAGCAGCGAGCGTGGTACGGGAAACTGAAAGCGTCCCGGCAGCTGGGAAACCAGGACGTGACGTCAGGCAGAACAAAACAAAATGGCCGGGCCGTTCCTAGTGGCCAGGCGGGCCCGCCTTCATCAACAACCGAGCATGCGCCAAAGCCTCGCTCCGGCGACGCGGGTTACGTCATTGGCGGGCGCAGGCGTAATGTCAATGGGTTGGCGCCTGCGCAGCTCACCACTCTCCGGCCAACCTGAATATGGCGGGCACGGGCTTGGTGGCTGGAGAGGTGGTGGTGGATGCGCTCCCCTATTTTGACCAAGGCTATGAAGCGCCCGGCGTGCGGGAAGCGGTGAGTGCAGGGGCCTGCAGTGACGGCGCTCGCCGGCCATTAGTGCCGGAGAACGAGCCTTACGATCTGCTGCCCCTTCTTGGCCCCTGTTCTTGCTCTTAGGCTGCGGCGTTGGTGGAGGAGGAAACTCGCAGATACCGACCAACTAAGAACTACCTGAGCTACCTGACAGCTCCCGATTATTCTGCTTTTGAAGTAAGTGTGACGTCGTGGCCTGCGTACGCAGCGGGATTCCAGTGAATCTTTATTTTGCATGGAGAGCCCCAACCAGGGAAAAGTGAAGTTAAATTTGCTGCTGCTCACCGGTTGTGTGGATAGAATCAGTCCGTTGAAAACGGCTAGATAGATAAGCCTGCCCAGAGCTGCTTATTCTGAAACACACAGAAGGACCTTTGGGGCTCCACGAACTGTTTTGATGCAAAATTTGGCCTGTACATTTTTCCGAGTTAGGTTCCTTGTGTGAATTCTCAGAGGGTTGCTGCATTATAAAACAAGGGATGTAGGATTTCTTTTGTGTGTGACCTAATTGCCTAAGCTCTTGAAAACCACTGGAGGGCGTCCTGTATCAAAGGCTAAATATTTACGTAACGAATGTGAATGAATAACTACGAACCGTATCTAGGCATAGATCTTACATTGAATATTTAGTCCAGAAGTACATCCAAGATACTATTTAGGGTCTAATCCACAAACTGAAATGCAAAATACCATTGCAGAATTAGTTCTGGTCAGCATTTTAGCATGTATGTGGGTGTTGGCCTAGTTAAGGGTACCCATTTATTAACGAAAGACTTCAGTTATTGAAATAAAATATTATATTGTAATTAATTGAATTAACATGAAAAAAATACAGATTAAGTTTCCAGAGAGATGTTCCTATGAAATACTGTTTTCTGATGCTTATTCTAAATGTGAATGGAGAAGGAAGTCAGGAAATGGGTATATATATAGGCCATCAGGAGGAGCAGGGTGCCCTGAGCCCCGAGTCTGGTTATCAGCCTGACTGAGAAACAGTCACAGACCAGCATGGTGCCAACCCTCCCTACCCCCACCCCCTATTTAACTAAAAATGGAATGTTCAGAACACCAACATAATAGCACAATAGCAGTGGACTAAAGCTACTTTCAAAGAAGTAGGCTGGATACTGTGGGAAAATTGAGTGGGCCTGGGTAGCCCTGAGACCCCAGGGGGCCCAGCCAATCAACAGGAGACAAATTGAAACACCCAGTGGCCAAACCCCCATACATTGCCCACAACACCTGAGTAGCTACCAACTGGGGACCCCTTTCCACTAGGAGAGCTTTCCTGTTCTACCTGCCTATCAGCATATCTTGTTTTATCTGTAGGTTGGTTTGAACGTTGAATTCTTTCTTCACAGAAGACAAATGAGAAGGAGTCCTCTTGGGATCCTCAGACTCAAGGCCTGCACCCATTAAATCCCCATTCATTACCCAGATGTAGATATTACTACATTTAGAACTGAGTACAGTGATGTTTCTTTATTGTTGAGATTTCTGAAAGTTTTAAGCAACAGCATTCAATAATATCTTAACCAATTTCTTGTTAACACTCTTGAATACAACATATGCTTGTCATAATCATTATAAAAATGATTTAACTTTTAAAAAAAGGATTTATTTATTTAAGCATACAGAACTGGGGTACAGGCCAGACGTGCAGAGAATGAGAAGATTCAGTAGAGACACAGAGGGGAGAACAGGCATCCCCACTGCTGGGGGGAGCAGGGAGACAGGAGAGGTCCCAGCTCCTTGCCTGGGATCAAACTCAGGCTGCAGTGGCTGCCGATACGTTGATAGTGTGCCGATACGTTGATAGTGCTGCCTTTAACCATTGCGCCATCAGGGAGGCCTGTCTAATGGTTTTTTAATAATAGGAGCTAATCGTGTTACTGGGCTCATATTTCAGTCTCAAAAAGAACCCTATGAACTATATAATGGTATGTTTATTATCTTTACTTTTTAGATGGGCATTCAGAAGCTAATTACCCAAGTTCTAACAGCTTTCCACAAACTCTTATTTAACACCTATTACGATGGTCTATTCTGTGCCAGTTATTGGGGAACAGGATAGGTAAAATACACACACTTGTGGAGTCAACATAAATCAGAAAATAGCAGATAATGAGAAAGCTATACAGAGAAAATAATGATGTGACCTAGAGTGGGTATTGTTTTAGATAGGCCAATTGAAGAAGGATTAACTAAGCTGAGCTGAGACCTGCATCATGCTCATAATTTAGCTTTGTGAGCCTTGATGAGAGTTAAAATTCCAGATCTATTATTATTGGCCATGTAGATATATGGGCTCCTGTATTATGTGAAGACGGGCATGAAGTCAGGAAAACTGCATGCATTTTTATGGTTTCTCATCTAGCCTAATAAAAGAGTCTAGGTCCTTATAGAAATTATATAGAATAGCTAAGATATTGCTGTCAATGAATATTTCACTTAGCAGTTTTGTATACTCAGCAGAAAAGAGAAATAGAATACTGACCAAAACACTGAACCTAAAGAAAGGTAGGGGTTTTTTTAGATAGTAAAATAGTTATAGTAGATAGAACCAGTTTCTTTTGTCCTTTACCCTTTTCTTCATTCTTTGCAAAATGCAAATTGTGAAAATGCATCAGGAACCAAAAAGAAAGTATAGGCTTTTGCTCATAGCCTAAAGCACATTTATGCCCACCCCCATGAATATTTAGGCCTGTGGTTCTCAACACTAAACTTCACTTTTTGAAGTGACTTAAAAGTCCTAACCCTGTTCCGTCTCCCCCTGAGTCCAGTGGGCAGCTGGGGCTGAGAACCTCTGGTCTAGGATGAATCTCTTCTCTAGGGGCCCCTTTACAAATGGAGAGAGGTGTGTTTGTACATCTTCTCCAGATCCCAGAGAGTTTTTAGCCCAGAAAAGGCGTGGGGAAAAGAATCTAACCCATTATAATGGGTGTTGTAAACTATAAATATGTAAGTAGGTTACATTCGTTCTTTCTTTGGTGACAGTTAATTTTAGTTTGTTGATGAGAGGATTGGAAGTAATTCTTTCTCATTTATACACCAGACTGACATAATGAGAAATGAGTTTGAGAGACTGGCTGCTCGACAACCAATTGAATTGCTCAGCATGAAGCGGTGAGTCCTACTTCCGTGTTCAGCTGGGCCCGCGCCACTACTGGGGGACCTTGTTTAGCTGTGTGTTTGTATACTATATCACAGTGGGGAAAGACCGTACTGACGTATGACCGATTTCCTGATCCCAATTATAGATCTTCTTTTTTCATAGGTGTAGTGTAGAGTTTTTATAATATCTAGTAAGTCACTGAAAAGGAAATTAAAAGTAATTTTCTGTAACTCATGGATAACGATCTGATGTTTATGAAGAGTGAGTTTGCTGGCTCTCTGCAGTATCGGCAGTGCTGAAAGACTAGGTAATGTGATGAAAGAAATTAGAGTGGTACAAATGCAAAAGGTTATTACGTCCTGTTTTTCCTCCAGAGGAGTTTGGATACGCAGGAGCATGGTGGGGCATGGATACACTCATGGCGGGTGGATGTAGGTGTAGATTAACAAAGATAAGAGTGTCTTGCATTCGATTTTTTTTCCCTTAATAATTTGTAAATCTCTTAGTTAACAGACCAGTCCTTTATATGAATCTGTCATAGTCAATTTTTTTGTTCCTGTGTAAGTTGATTGTTCACAGAATAAATAGGGTTCTGTTGCAAGACCTGCATCTTCTGTCTTCGGTAGTTTATACAGTGTGCAGAGACCTGTCAGGCATTCTGTTGGGAGGAGAGAAGTTTTGAGAATATGTCATTTTATTTTACTGTTATTTAATTTCAGGTATGAACTTCCAGCCCCTTCCTCAGGACAGAAAAATGATATTACTGCTTGGCAAGAATGTGTAAACAATTCTATGGCTCAGTTAGAGCATCAAGCAGTGAGAATTGAGAATCTGGAACTAATGTCACAGCATGGATGCAATGCCTGGAAAGTATACAATGAGTAAGAAGCCTTTTTTTTTTTTAAACCAACCCCAAAACCTTGGGTTTGGGGGTTTTTTTTTGTTTGTTTGTTTTTTTGTTTTTTAAGATTTATTTATTTATGCACACCAGAGCTGGGGTGTAAGACAGAGATGATGGGAGTGAGAGGATTCACCAGAAATAGTGAGAAGCAGAACAGACAAATCAACTGAAATCCACTGCTGAGGGGAGCAGCGGGTGAGACAGAAGAAGTCTGCTGTGCCATGTGGGTCAGCTCCCTGGCCACAGGTCAAACTCATGCTGCAGTGGCTGTGATAGCTTCACAGTTCTGTACTTTAATCTGGCCACTAGGTAGGGCCTGAATTACCCAATATTAGAATATCTGGCAGTGTTGGCCACAGAAAACTCAATAAATATTAACTTTTTTTCCCTAGTTTTTAAGAGACTTGTTTTTATTTATTTATGCATACAAGAACTAGGGTGCAGAGGTGCAGAGAGAGTGAGAGGATTCACCCGAGACAATGGGGAGCAGAACAGGCAAATTGACTGAAACACCCCTCTGAAGGGAGAAGTGAGTGAGACAGGAGAGGTCTGTTATACCACACCATGTGGCCAGGAATCAAATTCTTGCTGCAGTGGCTGGCTGTAGCTTGATCGCAATGGAGATTTAAACCCCTGCTCCACCAGGGAACTTTTTAGCAGAAAATCTTGACCCTTGTATAGACCAGATCACTTTTAGTTGATATTAAATTTTAATGTACATTAATCTGATTTTCCTCTTTTCCTTCCTTAGAAATCTGGTTCATATGATTGAGCATGCACAGAAAGAGCTCCAGAAATTAAGGTAAGTTCTTTTTCCCTTTTATTTTAGAATAAAGTTTAAACAAGCCATTAGTAACTGAGCTAAGAAGAAAAAGAAGCCAGTGGACTAGTCACATGTAGTGAGAAATCAACAGTCACTGTCCAGCATCTGGCTGGTGTTTGCCCTGCCTGAGTGTGGAAGTAGACCCGTGGTCTGGAAACATTGCTACCAGGTCTTCTCTTTCTTTCCCAGCATTAAGAAATTTTTATTATTGGGCCCTCCTTGATGGCGCAACCGGTTAGGACACAGCACTGCAAGCTAGCCACAGCCGCATCAGCTTCAGTGCGAGTTCAATCCCCGTCCAGGAGGTGATCCACATGGCGCAGCAGACCTCTCCTGACCTGCCCACTGCTCCCCTCAGCGGTGTACTTCATTGATCTGCCTGTTCTGCTCCCCGTTCTGTCTGGTGAATCCTCTCACCGCCCCTGCACCTCTGGCCTGTACCCCAGTTCTGTATGTGTAAATAAATAAATCTTTAAAAAAAAGAAATTTTTATTATTTAATTTGGTTTTCTTCCTGCCACTGTCCTTTACACCTCTGATTCTTTCTGCTGACCCTTAGGAAACCTCCCTTTACTTGCGTCCTCTAATTTTTGTAAGTATTTTGGTATCTCAGCTCATCTGCTATGTGTCCAGTATTTGCCTTTCTGACTTGCTCTACTACACATGATTCCCTTGAACGCCTTGCATTGTGCTGTAAAGAGCAGCATTTCCTCTTTCTCAGGCTGCACTGAATCCTCTGGCGCGGGCAGGCTACATTTTCTTAACCTCATGAGTCATCAGTGGACAGTAAGATTTTTCCCAGGTCCTGGTTATTGTAAGCATTGAAGTAAACATTGTGGGACATATAATCTTTGAGTTGATGGTTTCATTGTGACTTGTAAGGCTACAATGCAATTGAAAAACCCCTTTCAGGAGAAGTTGCAGGATGATACAGTATGATTTATATTTAAAAAGTCTGTTTTCTGCATGCACATACACATGTGTTCTAGCAGGCTACCCACCAAACACTGAACGGCAGTTAGCACGCAGAAGAAATGGGGAGAAGCTTTC
>NW_004567127.1:5627715-5665919 GCF_000260355.1 Condylura cristata
TGTCATGTGGGTCAGCTCCCTGGCCAGGGATTGAACTCTTGTTACAGTGGCTGCAGCTAGTTTCCTTGTGCTGTGCCACCAGGGAGCGCCCACAGTCAGCATGTTTTAACTTGTAGCTGAAAAACAATTAAAAGGAAGTTAACTCCAGGAATTAGTCTCTGTGTATTAACTGTTCTTCTCAAGGGACTAAAGATACTCTATTGATTATACACTTTTCTGTGATTTAGTCTTACGTTGCATAGTTGTGTTATATAAATAATTTTTACATAGTTTTTAATTTCTCCAGGAAACACATTCAGGATTTAAACTGGCAGCGAAAGAACATGCAGCTCACAGCTGGATCTAAATTGAGAGAAATGGAGTCAAAGTGAGTCTCCACATTGATCATCTTTCAATGGCCAAGCACAATCTAAAGCCAAACCCAGGAGTATGACCCAAACCTAGCGCAGTGGCGTGTGTAGGTGCCCAGGGCCTGTGTTCTGTGTCCTGAGCTTCACCCCTGCCTCTTTCTGACGTGCATCTTGGAATGAGTGAGAATTAGAACAGAGAAACCACTGCTCAAGGGTTCTGGTCTTGGTGTATCCTGTTACGCGTTATTTTTGCTCTGAATAGAATTATATCTGTAGTCTCCTTATAAGAGGAAAAAGTTTGACTTGCAAGGTATCCTTATTTTCTTGATAATTTGTCTTCATTTGCTTTGTTATGTATCTTATTTTTAAAAAAAGTTCTTCATTTACACAACTAAGTTGGCTCACCTTCCTGAATAGAAGCCTGGATTTTGCATCACTCTTTTCCCATCACCTCCCTGTACCCCATGTCATGGATCTGTGAAGCATCTTTTTTTATTTTATTTCAGGCTAGTAGGATCTTCTAAATATGCATATGTGTTCCTTTCATTTGTCCTGGAGATTTTCTGTGGAAAGGAGTGGCTCCTTTTATCTGGGATTTCTTTTTCCATCAGTAATAGAAATTTCTTCACTTTTCTTTTAACTGTTTGCTTCACCTTAAGCACCCACTTTATTTCCGTTTCTGTTAGTTCAGCTAAATCCTACCTTCATTTCCTGTCAGTTCTTTCTAGTTTGCTCTTTTTACTACTTTTTTTTTTATTTTGAGAGAATTGTAGACTCACTGAAACTATAAGATCCTGTGTACACTTTATTCATTTCCTCAAATTGTGCCCTTTTTTTCTTAAATGCAACGTTTAGTGAGTTGAGTGGAGGTTAGTATGAAGACCCTGGGTGAAAACACCACATAAATACAATCTTATGTGAGAAATGTCACCCGGGGTAATCATTCTTTTTCTTTCCTTTGTAGTTGGGTCTCCCTGGTCAGTAAGAATTATGAGATTGAAAGGACGATTGTGCAATTAGAAAATGAAGTCTTTCAGATGAAGCAGCAACACGGAGAGGCAAACAAAGAAAACATCCGGCAGGACTTCTGAGAGCCGCTCAGCCTGGTGACAGGTGAGAGGAAGCGAGCCAGGCTGCGCAGGCCGGAAGGACAGCTGCATTATGGACCACTGCAGTGCTGCGTGCTAGGCGCCGCAGAGTCTGAACTGTTACGTTCCGAGTTCTGTTTGTGTATTTACCAAATAAAAACATTTCGACTGGATGGTAGTTTTTTGACTATTAAAAAAAACCTAGTTTTTCAAACACATATGATTTTAATATATTTAGAATCAAGTTGAGCCACTTGAACCTTACCTTATATCCAAGAGCTCTTTATTGAAAATTTTCAACATGTATAATAAGTTGGAGTTTTGGGGTTTTTTGTCCAAGAAAGAGAGGCAGTTCAAAACAAATTGCTGATTACCAGACAAGACTTCAGAGACACAGTAGATCAATTTAGGTTGTCGTCGTCGTCATAGTAGTAGTTACATAGAGCTTGTGCTGAGCACTGTTAGAAGTACCTCAGGACTGCTGGTCCCAGGCTTATAACTGTTGCTAGCTAAGTTACCTCAATGTTTTATAGCTAGAAAATGTGATTCAAGTTTTGAACAAGTATTCTGGTGCCAGGGCTGTGTTTTCACCCTTCTACCGTTTGGGAGTTAAAACACATAAAACAGGCCTGGGCCCTCCCTGGTGGCATAGTGAGTTAAAGCACAGCACATGAAGCTAAAGCCCCTGCAGCACAGGTTTCATTCCCAGCCAGGGAGCTGACCCACAGGGTGTGGCAGACCTATTCCCCACTGCTCCCCTCAGCAGTGTACTTCATCAGTCAACCTGTTCTGCTCCCCACTCTGGTGAATCCTTTTACTGCTCCTGCACCTCTGGCCTCTACCCCAGTTCTGTATGCATAAATAAGTTAATCTTTAAAATAAAAAGGATAAAACACGTTGAGCATCAATAATACAAATTAAACCTCAAAGTTCTTAAACTTACAATGGTCAGTGACTTTTTTAAGATTTATTTATTTGTGCATACAGAACTGGGGTACAGGCCAGAGGCTCAGGGGCAGCAAGAGGCTTCACCAGAGACAGAGTGGGGAGCAGAACAGACAGATCTACGAAGTACACTGCTGAGGGGAACAGCGGGCAGGCCAGGAGAGGTCTGCCGCGCCATGTAGTCACCTCCAGGGCAGGCAGGTATCAAACTCAGGTGGAAGCTGCTTTAGATTCTCAGTGCTGTGCTTTAACCCCCTGCACCACCAGGGAGGGCCAGTGACTTATTTGAGAAATGCTTGCCATAACATGGGTTAGTGATTTCTGTAAGTACATATTTAAGCAAAAAAGTTTACAGAACTGTTTGTATAATACCATCCTATTTAATACTTAAGTCATCTTTTTTCACCTATTTTGACCCTTCAACTCTCCACATGAGCTGTCAAATGTTTCCGACTGAGGCAGAGCTGAAGCCACTCAGCAGTTGTACCTCTGTTTTATACAATAGTAGTATATGAATTAGAGAACATTTTTACTGCCTTTTAAGTAAAAATGGGAATAAATGGAATGTGAGATTCTGAAACTGGCTATTTTAAGCCTCAGTTGGAAGCTTACTGGTCTTGAGCTACTGACTGCTCAGGAAATAGATTAAAGAACCGTCTTAAATTCTCATGGAATATTGTAAAAAAAATGAGTTCATTGTGCTGAAGATTAAAAAGATTTAGAATCCACAGCCAAAATGCATTACATTGGTCTAAATCCTGGGGGAAATCTCAGTCCATTAGAACTTGAGAATATGCTTACTACATATTTATAATCAGGATTGGGGAGGAAAGTTATATTTTCTCCACAGAAGATTTTTTAAAATGTGTTGATAATTCACTTTTCCAGTTAACCATGTTAAGTGAAAAAATATTAGTGACTTAGGGTTTGTCTATGTTTTAGCTTTTTGGCAACAGCATCCTTCACTCCATCCCCATTTTTACTAGCTTTTCTAAACTTATTTAGAGATGTATTCATAAAAAGAAAAAATAATCTTTCCTTCCTATGGCCAAAGGTCTGAAGGTTTGATGTCTATAAGTATTTTTTAAAGTTTATTTTTATTTATACATACAAGAACTGGGGGTTAGGCCAGAGTTTGGGGGGGTGAGAAGATCCACCGGAACAGTGCACAGCAGAACAGTTCCACCGAAACGCACTGGCGAGGAGCACTGGCAAGATTAGGGGTCTTCTGTGGGTCAGCTCCCTGGCTGGGGATGGAACCCACGCAGCACTGGTGACAGCCTGAGCATCAGCCCTGCGCCACCACCAAGACCTGCGTGCGTACACTTTTTAACAGTACCCTGTTTATCAGGTTCTCAGAGGGGTCCGTGATGAAGCCAGGTGGCTCCTCTGGCAGAACTATTCTGACGTACTTTCCACCACCCTGTGTTCCTTCCCACCCAGACAGAGTTCAGCATCATATCTTTGTTGTAGTAAGAAGCCTCTTCTTCCCAGGTTGTCCCCAACACTCAGGACCGGCTGGATGGAAAGCATATGGTCTTTTGCAAAGTAAAATAGGGCATAAGTATTTTGGCACCTTGGAGCATTCTGGGGCCCAGAAGTAAAATCTGTTGGAAGATCACCATTGCTGAGCAAAATTGAATTGTTTCCCAGCAAATGAGCCTGTCAGATCCCTCGGTGAGGCTCAACCACCCTCACCCCACTGACAGGAAGGTTCTAATCCATGTTTTTGTTTTCTGTTTTTTTTTTTTAACATTTATTTTACTAATTTATGCATATAAGAGCTGGGGTGTAGGCCAAAGGTGGGGGGTGGTGGTGAGAGGATTCATTTGAGGCAGCTTGGAGAGCAGAACAGGCAGATTGAAATACACTGCTGGGGGCCCTCCCTGGTAGCACAGCGGATTAGGATGCAGCACTGCAAGCTAGCAGCAACCGCCTCAGTGCAAGTTCTATCCCCGGCCTCAGAGGTGACCCACAGGAACAGCAGACCTCTCCTGTCTCCCCACTGCTCCCTCAGCAGTGTACTTCGTCAATCTGCCTGTTCTACTTCCCACTCTGTCTCTGGTGAATCCTGCCACTGCACCTGTGCCCCAGTTCTATATGCATAAATAAATAAATCTTAAAAAAAAAAAATGTACAAAATGATGTAAAAATAAACTTAAAAAAAAATCCACTGCTGAGGGGAGCAGCAGGGAGACAGGAGAGGTCTGCTGCACCATGTAGGTCACCTCCCTGGCCCGGGATCAAACTCATGCTGGAGTTCATAGTGCTGAGACTTAACCCCTTGTGCCACCAAGGAGGCCCCCAAGTTCTCATTCTTAAATGTGAGCAGATAGTTGAGAGTTGCAGATAGTTAGCTGAGGGATGTCTTTATCATGAAAAGCAAGAACAAAACAAATGGGAAAAAAAGCTGTGGCGAAAACACCATGTGGTACAAGAAGAAAACCATTATTGATTTTTAAAGAAATATATCTTTAAAGAGTTAGAAGATGTCACCATAAAATAAAAAACAGAATGCTATTTTATTAAGCATCTCCAGAACAAAAACAGCTCTTAAAAGGTAAGAAGCATGGTAGCAGAAATTAAAATTCAATAAAAGAGGAATTAAAGTTGACAAACTCAGAAAGTGGAGCCAAAAGGCAAAAAATGGAAAAATAAAGAAAAAAATGGGACTAATGTACAAGATAAATGTTCAAATAATTTGAGGTCTGAAGACACAGAGACAGAAAGCAGAAACAAAATCGAAATTCAGAATTTTCTAGAACTGAAGGATCTGAATTTCCAGGTGCCAGCAATGAACTGAAAATAGATAAATTCCAGCACATATTATTTGGGAAACTTTACACCAAGGACAAAAGGAAGCATCTATCTTCAAGACCTGGGCAATCTCTTGCACTCAAAGAATCAAGAATTAACATATCTCCAGCTTCTCAACATCCACACTGGAAGCAAGAAAAAGGACAACAGAGAAGTGCTTAAGAATTCTTAGGGAAAACTCCCAACCTAGGATACTATCCAAAGTCAAGTTACCAGTTAAGTTTGAGGACAGATTAATGACATATCCAGGCATGTCAAACCTTGGGCATGTTATTTCCTAAATAATTCTCTTAAGGAGGGGTGGAAGATGTGCTTCTCTGGTCCAATAAGTGGAAAGCTAAAGGAAACTCAGGAGACTAGTGACAGGGGATCCCAAAATGGCAAGGGTATCCCCCAAGAGGTCGGCCATTGCAGACTGAAGCCATGGCTGACTTGAGGCTAACATTTCTTTCTTTCTTTTTTTTTTTTTACATTTTAAGATCAGATTCATTAGGAAAAAGAGAGACACCTGCATAGTCACAGGTGAGCAGTAGAGTGGCCGCTCCTGTTTTGCCAAGGGAAGAGGTCTGTGAGAAGAAACACCTATGCAGTCCCAGGCAGGCAGGGCCAAGACTAACATTTTTGGAAAAGATGTCTTCAGAAAGATGCCCATCGCCACATGCCCACTGTCCCATCTTTTACCTGAGGAGAGAGCACTGAGGTGAGACCAGCCCATACTTACTCGCTCTGTGTGGAGATGAAGCAGTGAAGGGCATCTATGGTTCACTTAGCTGGTCAGCTCACAGGTGCAGCTGACTGCAGCGTGAACTCCGTCCCACAGTTCTGTGTCATCCTACTAGTTCATCTCCCCTTTTGGCCTTATTATCTCCTGCAGGTAACTTTCCTGGCACCATAGAAACCAAAGCCACAGGCACCTACAGACTTGCATCACCCCACTTCAGAAATCTCAGAAGAAAGCAAGAACATCAATAGATGAAATTGCACAAGCATTCCATGCTGGATTCCGTGTACATCTTTGGACTCAGAGGTATGGCCAGGGTGGGGGGTGCTGACTGGCCAGTCCTGGATCATGTACCTGGTGGTGGTAAAGTGCTGTAGCTGACTGCTGAGGAGACTTGAGTAACAGTTCCCCAGAGTACAATGATGCTTCAGCTAGCAGAAGGAGAGAAAGAAGTTGAACAGGTAATCTGTTACACTTTTGAACTTCCTTAGGTTGAGATAACCCCTTTGACTAAGCTGGCCCAATGAGATAAGCAGGTCACTGGCCTACTCCCCATGAGCTTACTTTTTAAAGAAAAATATAGTAAACTGTTTACCATGACATAATTTTAGTAGTGGGAAATTGGGATTTTTTTTTTTTACTGGTCTGCTATTATAGTTTGGGCGAGGAAATAGCCATAACAGTCAATAGTTCCTAATCTTTCTATAGTGAATTGAGAAATGAGGAATAAGTAATTTCTTATTAGTAACAGTGGGCCATGATTTGAAATTTTAAATTACTTTTAAAATACTTTATACTGGAGTCCTCCCTGGTGGCACATTGGGTTAGAGCACAGCACTATGAAGCTATCTGCAGCCACTGTAGCACGAGTTTGATCCCCAGGCAAGGACCTGATCCACAGGGCACAGCAGACCTCTCCTGTCTCCCCATTGCGCCCCTCAGCAGTGTGTTTCAGTCGAGCCACCTGCTCTGCTCCCCACTCTGTTTCTGGTGAGTCCTCTCACCCCTCACACCTCTGGCCTACCTCTAGTTCTTATTGCATAAATAAATAAAATAAATATTAAAAAAAAAAAGAAAACCTGTCCCAATCGACCTCAGCTCCAACTCAACCTCCACTATTATTAAAAATAAAAAATCGCTAGAGCAGCCCTCAAAAAAAAAAAACAAAAAACCTGTCCTTTTGGGGAAAAAAAAGATTGAATAGCCTGTCTTATCAGTAAATTTCCATTTTAATGAGATTTGGATACAGCACAGCAATTCACATTCATTAAAATGAGAGTCTACTGCATCATAAAAACCAATGCAATGTTTTTAGTCATTATCAGTTAAACTTTAGTTTTCCCAACGTTAATTTTGCATCATCATAAAAGACTTTGTTACAAGCTATTAAGCCATCTGAACAGTATAGAAAGTATACTAGCAATAGCAATTTTTCTATAATTTGCTACAGATAGAAATGCCTTTAGAATGGATTCTACATTTTGTTATAATTGATGTTTGCTTGTGTGAATACACAATCTCACTCTTCAGAACCTACAGATGAAATGGAAGGTCCTCCAAACTCCCCATTATACTTGAGTAAGTGAAAAATGAAACACTTTAATGCAAGAGAAGGAGGAGGGATGTTAATACCCTAATATGACTTTTTTCTCTAGATCTTAAGATTTGTGTGTGTGTGTGTGTGTGAAATGATTTGGATGTGTTTTTTTTCTTTGTTAAAGATTTATTTATTTATGCATACAGAACTGGGGTACAGGCCAGAGGTGCAGGGGCGGTGAGAGGCTTCACCAGAGACAGTGGGGAGCAGAACAGGCCTACGGACGAAGTGCACTGCTGAGGGGAGCAGCGGGGAGACAGGAGAGGTCTGCCGTGCCATGCGGGTCACCTTCAGCGCTGGGTACTAAACTGGCACAGAAATGGCCGCCGCCAGCTTCTCAGCGCTGTGCTTCAACCCATTGCACCACGAGGGAGAGCCCTGGGTTGGCGCTTACATTTACATAATTCAGAACCATGAAAAGTTCAATTTTATGTTACTTCAAAGTTGCCTTCCTCCTTCATACCACACAATTTCTTTCAAAGGAAAGATGTATGTATAGCTTAGAAAATACCTAACCTATTTATATGTGTTAGGTTTTTGTTTAAAATTATAATTAAATCATAACTACTCACTAAAATTGGCCTTAGGGAACTCTACATAGCCACAAGTGTCTTTTGTCTTATTTTATGTCTGTTCTTACTAAAGTTTGAGCTACATTCTGTGTGCTCTCCGACTTTTACAGAGGAACTGCTTCATTCCTGTAGTATTCCCGCCTGGCCATAGAGGGCACAAGGTCATCACGAAGTTAAGTCAGTCGGCCAAGCAGCCTACTGGCCTTCCTTGCCTTGTGAAATTGGAGCTCATTTACCCTGATGTTTTACGTTTCAAAACCTCTTTCCTTTGTTGTTGTTGTTGTTTTTTTTCCAGTATAAATTTAACCTAGAGTAGACTTCACTTTCATTGTTAAAAATTTAAAGGCAGGAAAAAAAATCTAAAAGCAGGGCCCTCCCTGGTGGCGCAGAGATAAAGCGCAGCATCATGAAGCTCTCTGCAGCCACTGCAGCTCCAGTTCTATCCCTGGCCAGGAAGGGGACCCACATGGCGTGGCAGACCTCTTCTGGCCCGCCTGCTGCTCCCCTCAGCAGTGTACTTCATCGATCTGCCTGTTCTGTTCCCCACTCTGTCTCTGGTGAATGTTCTCACCACCTGGCGCCTCTGGCCTGTGCCCCAGTTCTGTATGCATAAATAAATTAAATCTTAAAAAAAAACAACTCTAAAGGCAGCCAACTAGCCAGAAGAATACAGATTATCAGCCTGACAGCTTAAACTGTCAATCTCGCGCTGTGGAAACTCAGAGCCCTGTTTTCTGTAGGACAGACAGCAGTCACTTTGGCCCCTATAATCTCAATTTTTAACATAGAGTGCATAATAGTGTCTATCCATGTATTCCAGTCATTACAGTTCTCTTAGAGTATCTTTACTGTTTTTTAAAATGCATAGATAGCATTCCAATAGCATGGAAACAGTAAAACAATTAGAATTCACAGTAGCACAAAACAATGAAATTGTAGCATATTGAGAACAATTTCATCATGAGTAATAACATAAACTCCCAGTGTCCTTCCAAATTCACTGCATTCAGCCATTTATAAAAGTGGATTTTAAGGCAGAATCAAATATCTTAACACATCAGAGCTTTATAGCATAAGAGAATATAATAAGATGAGCACATCATTTTATGTTAATACCAACTAATCAATTATAATTGGTATAATTACTACTTTGCTATTTTCTCCTAGTATTCATTATTGCTGAATACATAATTATAGCGCAGGATATAATTTATTCTTTAGCAAGATACCAGTTGTAGACCCAGCATTTTCAGCTATGTCTCCTTAACAGAATCGATATGTTTGATAAAGAGTACAGCCTCCGCCCATTAGCTTCACGCTGCAAAGCTCGATCATTTCAGGGAGCGCTGAATGCCATTTGTTTCTGAACTGTATCTATTCTTGTGTTGAGGAAAGACATTTGGAAAAATAAGACCTCATAAGGACCAAAAAATGGAGCAATATAGACAGTCAACCTCACCAATCTTGCACCCACTTCCTTCTCCCATAAAGCAACCTATTTTGCAGGCACTTTGATGCAACAATGCTACCAGCACTAACCACTTCTTTTTTTTTTTTTTTTAAAGATTTATTTATTCATACAGAACTGAGGTACAGGCCAGAGATGCGGAGGGTGAGAGGCTTCACCAGAGACAGAGTGGGGTACAGAACAGGCAGATCGACGAAGTACACTGCTGAGGGGAGCAGCGGGCGGGTCAGGAGAGGTCTGCCACGCCATGTGGATCTCCTCAGAGGCAGGCGGAATCGAACTCATGCAGAAGTGGCTTAAGCTTCTTAATGCAGTGCTTTAACCCGCTGCGCCACCAGGGAGGGCCTCTAACCACTTCTTAAAGTGACATTGTTCTATTGCCTGTTTTTATTCCGAGCTTCACATTTCTTTGGTTTTTAAAGATTTTATTTATTTTTGCGTAGAAGAACTGGAGTGTACACTAGTGGTATGACGGGGAGTGAGGGTGTGTGACAGGATTCCCCAGAAACAGAGTGGGGAGCGGAACAGGCAGATGGACTGAAATGCACTGCTGAAAGGAGCAGCTGGGAGACAGGAGAGGTCTGCTGGGCCATGTGGGCAACTCCCTGGCCTGGACTAAAGTCAGGCCAAAGTGGTGATAGCTACGAGACTTAACCCCTAGCCGCTGGGGAGGTCGCCAAGCTTCACATTTCTGGGCTTTGTTCATAGTTCTCTTACACAGAAGGAGAGTAGTGATCTCGTAGTATCCTGTGTGACCCTAGCAAACATGAGGAAGTGTTTCTGGAATGTTCTTGGGATCAACACGGGGGGAGTGAAGGAAGGATTGGGCTGAAGAAACTCAACTGTGATACAGCTGCAGCAAAGTCTCAGTCAACCCCTGTAGGGATCTCTGGCCCCGAGTTGACACGCTGCTGCATCAGCGTGAAACTGGCCAGGGGAAGCATACTAGCAGTAAATGTTGTGTGTAGCAAAAGTAGCCAACATTCTAACTTTATCTTATAAGTTAACTGCCTACACCCTGTACCTTAAACAGAGCACAACCCTGCCAACAGTCTACAGTAGGTCTCTGTTGCTTCTGCTATGGTGCAGGTTTAAGGTGACTGCCAAAAATACCTGTTCTAAAAAGGTTCTAACACCCACCTCAGGACAAAACAGTCTAGTGCATAAGACCTTTAGTGGAGGGCCCTTGCTGGTGGTGCAAAGGTTAAAGCATAGCACTATGAAACTGTCTGCAGCTGCTTCAGTCTGAGCTTGATCCCCTGGTCAGGGAGCCGACCCACAGGGTGCAGCTGACCTGATCTGCCTGCTGCTCCCTCAGCAGTGTACTTCATCGATCTGCCTGTTCTGCTCGCCACTCTGTCTCTGGTGAATCCTCTCACTGCCCCCAGCACCTCTGGCCTGTACCCAGTTCTGTATGTATCAGTAAGTAAATCTTAAAAAAAAAAAAAAACGAACCACCCTGACCTGGCCTTCCCCTTCCTCTCTAAAACTTCGGTTCCTGGGCCCTCCCTGGTAGCTCAACAGGTTGAAGCACAGAACTGTGAGGTTGTCCACAGCCACTGCAGCACAAGTTCAATCCCCGGCTAGGGAGGTGACCCACAGGGCGCGGCAGACCTCTCCTGACCCTCCCACTGCTCCCCTCAGCAGTGTACTTCGTCAGTCTGCCTGTTCTGCTCCCCACTCTGTCTCTGGTGAATCCTTTCACCCTCTACACCTCTGGCCTTATTTATTTGTATGCACAAATAAATCTTAAAGAAAAAAAAAAACACAAAAAACCTCAGTTCCTAAGATTCTACAGCCGAGAGCCTCAGGTCCAGCCCAGTGGACACACACCTTTGCTTCTGCCCCCACATTTCCCCATCTTTATCTAGACCCTGCCCTCCCCCACTCCACCCCTCCAGTTAACTACTCTCTTCACTTCTCCAGATTTGCCACCTACAGGCTATGCCACAAAAATCAGCCCTAATTATGAATGATCTTCTTCAGGGGGGTATGTCGAGTGTCGGCCAGGATCCCCGCAGATAGGAGCTCCTCCGGAGCCAGGCTGTGCCTCTTTTCTTCTCTTGTACCTAGTGCTAGAGGACCCTGATAGACCTGGGAGGTCTGAGGTTTCGAGTCAAGAGAAACTTCAGGGGTCACATGGTACAAGCCTGATTGTACAGATGACTTAGCAGAGATTGAGAAAGAATAGTTGTAATTCTCTGAACTGCCATATTGCTTTGTACTTCTTTTATGGTATTTATTCCTTTCGACTTTTTCTGTTCATTATCTTCCTGCCTGTTTGACCGGTCTTTATCTGTATCTGTAGACTCCTCTTCTGCCTGCTAGTTACATGCTGGAGTTCGCTATGGCTCTGCTGGCTTGTTTGACCTGCACCATCCACTGCCTTCAGGCTTCAGTTACCCCCAGTAAACAGAGTGACTCACTGATCTTATCTTGAGCTATGCTCTCTTTCAGCCCTCCCCGATAGGCCACTTGGATGTTCTGAACAAGACACTCAGCTTGTACTTGTCGACCTTGATACCAGTTGACTCCTCTTAGTCAACTGACCATCAGATCCTATTCATTTTTTTTGGAAATGTCTCATTTGTGCTGACCTCTGTATTCACTGCCATTTGTCATGAATTCAAGTCCTACTCATCTCTGAAGACTAAGACTAACCTCTTCCTTGTTCTCCGTGTAACTCTTCATTTCCAACTAGTTTACTGTCTAAGATCTATCAAAGCAAAGTACTGCCACCCCCTGCCACCCTTGTGAAATTTACCTAACAAGGTCAGTCCTTTGAAACACCTTTATTGGCTCTTTGCTACCTCTAATTAAAAGCTACACTTCTTACAATGACGTACAAAGCTTTATAGAGAGAAGCAGACGGTAACCCTTGAGGAGTAAGTTTTGATTTTCAGTTACAGTGACTTCAGGCCAGTTTATTTGTTCTTTGTGTCTTTTTTGAATATGAAAACAAACGCACACTAATCATACTAATATGATAAAGTTGTAAGAAATACATGAATGAATATACATAAAGTGTATAGCCAGTGTCTGCATATTAAGTTATGCTATTATTTCTAAATCTAAAACAAGTTATCTTTTAAGTGTCATCTACCAGTTCACTGCCCGAACCCAGTTCTCAAGTTACAGTGCAAATCTCATGACTGGGCCTCTCTGGTGGCCTAAGGATTAAGCCTCAGTGCTTAACTGTGGCCTAAGTTGATCCTGGGCCAGAAAGGTGACCCACATGGAGCAGCAGCAGATCTCTCCTGTCTGCCCACCACTCCCTGTAGCAGTGTATTTCAGTCCATCTGCCTGTCTGCTCTCCATTCTGTCCTGGGTGAATCCTCTCACCCCTGCGCCTCTGTCTTATACCCTAGTTCTATGCAAAAAAATGTTGAGGAACTTCCTTTCCCTTAAAAAAAAAAAATCTCAGGATCCTTCAAGTCATACCTTTTGTTATTTTGTCCCTTTCCATGTATATTTTCCTCTCCTTGGAATACCTCCCTCCCTTTCCTGCTTGATGGATTTAGCTTCCTCTCCAAGGAACAGGTAGAGGTTATAGCTTCTTGCCATTTTCCCTGCAACCTTTCTTCATGAGGTAGTTACATTCACCTTTATCTATGTTTGTTCAGTTGCAGACAAACTGAGTACAAGTTCCTAAATTTCTTGTGTCCATGTATATTAAGTGCCTAGTACAGTACTTAATACATGTCTTGGGGAGAACCTGGTGTAGGATGGCAGCTCACAGGTGATATAATTCAACAAAGACAATGGAGAACAAGGAGATTTATTGAAAAACACTGCTAAGATTTTTTGAAAAGCACTGTTATCCAGAGAGAGGGGCCGAGGCTGTATTTAGATTCCAAGTGTCACTGACTGGTTAGGATGAATAGTCTGGGGTGTGTCCTAACTCATGATCTGAATTAACATAGAGAATCAGCAGCTCTCCGGATCACTCCTGAATGTGCAGGTTCCCAGCAGTCCCAACTGCTCCCTTTATCTGTTCAAGTCTCCCAAATTTGCCTACTGGGCAAAGAATGGGGGCTTGGTTTTTAAATTTAGCAATGATACCATGGCAATATATATTGGACATTCATTCAGTTAACTCTTTAATACAGTAAAATATATATTAAAAACAATTGAATAAACTTTTGAAACATGTCTGCTTTTAAAAACTAGAACAGGGCCCTCCTGGTGGTGCAACGGGTTAAAGCGCAGCACTGTGAAGCCATCTGCAGCCACTGCAGCATAAGTTCAATCCCTGGCCAGGGAGTGACCCACATGGCACAGCAGACCTCTCCTGACCCACCCACTGATCCCCTCAGCAGTGTATTTCAGTGCATCTGCCTGTTCTGCTCCCCACTCTCTCTGTTGAATCCTCTCACCATCACCACCACCACCCCAGCGCCTCTGTGTATACCCCCAGTTCTGTATGCATAAATAAGTAAATCTTTAAAAAAAAAACTAGAATAGATTATACATGTTCACAAAATTGATCTATAATGTCCACATAGATACAAACTCAAATATCAATTTCATTTATGTGTTTATTGAATCTGATGAAATGATTCTGTAGAGTATCTATAGGAACAAATATATGAGAAGACCAGGTAACAAAGATGAGGAATAGCTAGGGACCATCCCAGAATCTGCTCACCACACCCACCCTTCAGAAACGTCCCCATTTTTGATCAGTTCTGATCAGTTAAGTGTCTACTTATTTTTCCCCATTCTTGAAGCAACATTGGTTCACAACACTGTATATGATTTAGGGGAAAAGGAACTCCTTCTGAACTGTGATTGCATCACTGCTCATTTAAGGAAAGTCTCCAATACAGAGAGGCCAAAACAATTCACAAGTGAAGAAGGAACTTAGAGGAAGTAAGATAATTCAGGGTATAAAAACCAAACTAGGCCCTCCCTGGTGGTGCAGCGGATTAAAGCACAGCACTGAGAAGCTTAAGCCACTTCCTCATGAGTTCGATCCCCGCCTGCTCTGGAGGAGATCCACATGGTGTGGCAGACCTCTCCTGACCCGCCCGCTGCTCCCCTCAGCAGTGTACTTCGTTGATCTGCCTGTTCTGCTCCCCACTTTGTCTCTGGTGAATCCTCTCACCCTCCGCATCTCTGGCCTGTACCCCAGTTCTGTATGAATAAATAAATCTTTAAAAAAAAAAAACAACAAACTAAACTAAACCAACCAAGAAAGCAGACGCTGTGTATCGCCAAGGAATAAAAGATTACATTGTAAATTTAGAAATAATCAGAATGTGATAGAATTAAGAAAGTATTTGTTCAAGAATAGGGATAATGATCCAGGCCCACACCCAAGGACCAATACCAGTGAACTTCCACCAGTTGGTCATGGGAATTTTAAAGGATCATGCAGGGGTGTGGCCTAAGTAAGTTCAGATCACTTGTTTGAAATTTTTGCATAGGCTGACAGGAGTCTTCAGGCAAAAAGCTGGAGCTGGGCTCTTGTATCAATCAACAAGTGGCTTTCCTATTTATTTCCTTTATTTTTTATTTTTATTTTTTTAAAGATTTTATTTATTTGTACATACAGAACTGGGGTACAGGCCAGAGACTCAGGGGTGGCGAGAGGCTTCACCAGAGCCAGAGTGAGGAGCAGAAACAGGCAGATCGACAAAGTACACTGCTGAGGGGAACAGCGGGCGGGTCAGGAGAGGTCTGCCTCGCCACGTGGATCTCCTCCGGGGCAGGCGGGGATCGAACTCATGTGGAAGTGGCTTTAGCTTCTCAGTGCAGTGCTTTAACCCGCTGAGCCACCAGGGAGGGCCCTATTTCCCTTATTTTTAAAGATTTGTTTATGGATACAAAACTGGGGTACAGGTCAGAGAGGCAGGGGAGGTGAGAGGATTCACCAGAGACAGAGCGGGGAGCAGAACAGGCCGACTGCTGAAGTACACTGTTGAGGGGAGCAGGAGAGGCCTGCAGTGCCATATAGGTCAGCTACCCGGCCAGGAATTGAACTCATGCTGCAGTGACTGCGGTAGCTTCACAGTGCTGTGCTCTAAGCCGTTGTGCCACCAGGAACGGCCCTATTTCCTATTATTGATGAGGAGAAATCAGTGAGTGGATGTTGCTTGGTCATTGCTCATAACAGTGGAGTCAGGCTTACCCTTGACTCGGAGATCTCAGGATGGCCACCACAGACAAGATGGAGTCTGATTCAAAGCCACTTCTACAGCAGTCAGGAAATAAAGCAGGATCATGTGGAAAAGATAAGAAAGAGCACTTGTACATTAGAATATGGTTGATGGGCTAAAATTTTAAAACATATTACAATGGGAAATTGAGGAGGATAAATGTGTTTGTTGAAGGGAGTAGGATATAAATGAATAGCACAATCAGAGATGGGCTTGGGGCTTGTAGAGTCAGAAATTGAAATGATTTGAGGAATATTTTTAAAGAAAAGTAGTACAAAATTACATGCTTAAAGCTAAGAGTGAGGCCTTAGAAAGAACTGTGAAAGTGAGTGACTTTGAAAATTAAGCTGAGAAATATGAATAGGAATATACATTCCTACACCAAAAAAAAGAAAAAAAAAAAAGAAAAAACCCAATTACATACACAGCAAGGAGAAACCAGAAATGAATGAAAAAGGTTATTACACGATATGTGGGAGTGAGATTTAGGGGATAGAGAGAGGAATAAGACTCTAAATACTGATGTTTGTATGTCTTTTTGACTTTGAAACCATGTAAATGTTTTCATATTCAAAACATAAAATTTGAAAGGATGAGAATCATCTTGAATCATGGTATTGAGAAGATAATTTACATTAAATGAAAACAGAATACATAGTATAATACAATTTAAAATATAGAGAAAGATACATACCAAAATAATAGTGGTCATCGCTAGCTGTATATAATTGTTTTTTTATAATAAATATATTTATATCTTTTTGGGTAAAATTTATTTATTTACACATACAGAACTGGAATATAGGTCAGAGGTGCTGTGCCTTAACCCGTTGCACCACCAGGGAGGAGGGCCCTATAATCTTTTTTTTTAACTTGACCTTATGGTAGTCAGAATAATGGTCTCTAAAAATACCCATGAATTGACACTTTGGAAGCTCTGAATAGGTTATACCGCCTGGCAAGGTGGAATTAAGGTTGTAGAAGGAATTAATCAGTTGAGCTTGAAATAGGGAGAGTCTCTTGGATTATCTGGATGAGCCCAACTTGCAGTCACAAGACTTTTTAATTTGGAAAGGATGCAAAAAGGCAGTCAGACACAGGCTGTAGACGACTTTCCTGTGGACTTTGATGGAAGAAAGAGTTACATGCCAAGACTATAGGCAGCACCTCGAAGCTGGAAAGGGAAGATGCCCGCTCTCCTCTAGAACCTCCAAAGAGAACACAGCTCTGATGATGTCTTAGTTTCAGTTAAGTGAGATTCATTTCAGATCTGTGACCACCAGTATGCATGAGAACACTCCTGTGTTGTTTTAAGTCACTAGTGATGGAATTTTAAGTAGAAAAATTGGGGATGGAAGATCTCACAAGGACAACAGTGGAGGTGGGGATAGGAATAATTAATAAATCTTACCTAATCCTGGCTATGGACGTTTCCAGGAATCTAAGGTGGGGTTAGAAAAGATTATAAGCTAGAAGATTATTGATTTTAGAAGACCAACCCAACTAGGATTAATACTTCCATCGAAGAGCATTATAAGGGAATCCCTCCATTACCCTGGCAAATGCAGTTTTTTTCTTTTAAGATTTCCACCTGTGGGCCCCTCCCTGGAGGCGCAAGGGGTTGAAGCGCAGCACTGTAAAGCTATCCACAGCCATTGCAGCGCGAGCTCTATTCAGGGAGTGACCCACAGGGTGCAGCAGACTTCTCCTCTCTCCCCGCTGCTCCCCTCAGCAGTGGGCTTCAGTCCATCTGCTTGTTCTGCTCCCCACTCTGTCTCTGGCGAGTCTTCTCACTCCTAGTACGTCTGCTTACACGCCAATTCTTACATGCATAAATAAATAAAAATAAATCTTTAAAAACAATTTAAAATGAAGAACTCATCAAAATATACTTCACAATTCCCCCAAAGAATTAAGTTTCCATTTACATTTTTTAAAACTCCATTTTAAAAAATCAAATGTAGCAATATTTTTAATAGATGGCTTCCTAATTTTTATTTCATTATGTTTGCGTTTTTAGGTCTTAGGTTTTGATGTTCTTGGTTCTCTATCCTTCACAAAATCTCTCATGGTAAAGACAATTTTATGTGTTTATTAAACCCATCTATTTTCCTTTTAAGTATACAGAAAGACTGCATTGTACCGAGATATGAAATTGGAGAAATACATTTTGATTGAGTTGGGCAACTGAGGTTTTGGTGACTATTATATCTGTTGGCATACTCCAGCCTGTTTATTAGATTCTTTTTTTTTTTTTAAGATTTATTTATTTATACATACAGAGCTGGGGTACAAGCCAGAGGTGCAGGTGCGGTGAGAGGATTCCCCAGAGACAGACTGGAGAACAGAATAGGCCAACTGACAGAGTACACTGCTGAGGGGAGCAGTGGGCGGATCAGGAAAGGTCTGCCACGCCATGTGGTCACCTCCAGGGCAGGGATCGAACTCATGTTGAAGTGGCTTTAGCTTCTTAGTGCTGTGCTTTAACCTGCTGCACCACCAGGGAGGGCCCCTTATTAGATTCTTTTAAAGATATATACTGTTTATATATGTACATATGGCTTTGATTCATAAATACTACATTAAAACTACATTTAGTTTTTGAATTTCCAGAAAAGTTCTTAAATGAAATGAAATGTATTTGCTTTATATGTGCATTGGTGGACATAGCTGGTAGGAGAGCTTAAAAATGCTGTAAGGGAGAAAACTTATTTCTGCTCCTACCATTCTGAGTTGTTGACTGAGACACCTTCTGTCATCAGGGACAGATTAACAGGAGAAAAAATTAATTTTGTAGTAAGAGCACAATACAGATCCCCAAATACGCATGCTGGCATGTGGACTGTTTTAAGCTAAGGATAATTTCATGCAAAAGACTCAGGAAGAGTCTATGACCTTCTCCTTAACTGCCTAAAGGGTTCATCTGTTCCAGGAAAGTTGTCATCACAGATAACCACATCATTCTTAGAGGTAGGTGTGGCCAATAGGGAAGAATCTAGCAAAATCTTTTTGTTAAAACTCCTCTCTGACTAATTTTCTTCTACATGGCCCTCAGAAAGGAACTCTTCCATACTGAAGGAGATTTTTTAAAAGATGTAAAAAAATGCAAGTCAAAACCACAGTAAGAGCGTCCTCCCTGGAGGGACAACAGTATGAAGCTACCCGCAGCTACTTGGACATGAGTTTGATTCCTGGCCGGGAGCTGACCCGCAGGGCACAGACCTCTCCTGATTTGCCTGCTGTTCCCCTCAACAGTGTATTTTAGTTGATCTGCCTGTTCTGCTCCCCACTCTGTTTCTGGTGAATCCTCTCATCCTCTCCGCCCTACACCTCTGTCCCTTACCCCAGTTCTTGTATGCATAAATAAATAAATCTTAAAAAAAGACACAGTAAGATATCCTTTCACACCTATTAGAATAGCTGAATAAACAGTAAGAATAAGATGCGATGGTGATCTATGGAGAAACTGGACTTGTGTGCATTGCTGATTGGAATGTGAAACCATATAGTGCGTTGGCAGTTTCTCAGAAAATCAAACTTAGAGTTACCATGTGATACAAAGACTTGAAAGCAGGAACTGAGACATATTTGTACACCAAGATTCATGGCAGCATTAATCATCATATTAAAAGATAAATGCAATGCAAGTGTTCTTCAGGGAGTGAATGGATTAAAGTGTGGCACATCATAAATGGAATGTTATGAAGCCTTTAGAACAAGGGAATTGAACACATGTGCCATGAAACTTGAAGACATCATGCTAAGTGAAATAAACCAAACATAAAGTGACAAATAGTGTGTGATTCTACTTATATGTGCCTAGAATTGTCTGTCACGTTCATAGAGATAAGGTAGAATGGTGTTTGCCAGGGGCTAGGGAAGGGAGAAGTGGGAAATTCTTATTTAATGAGTATGGAGTTTCATTTTAGAAGGATGAAACGTTCTGGAGATGATGCAGTGGTTATACAACAATGTGTGTGCAATCAATGGCACTGAAATGTGTCCTTAAAAATAGATAATGGGGTCCTCCCTGGTGGTGCAACTGGTTAAACTGCAGAACTGCAAAGCTGGCCTCTTGGGGTGAGTTCAATCCCCGCCCCGAGGTGATCCACATGGCACAGCAGACCTCTCCTGTCTCCCCACTGCTCCCCTCAGCAGTGTCCTTCATAAATTTGCCTGTTCTGTTCCCCACTCCACTCTGGTGAGTCCTCTTACAGCCCCTGCACCTCTGGCACCACCCCGGCACCTCTAGCCGTACCCCAGTTCTCTATGCATAAATAAATAAATCTTAAAAAAAAAATCGTAACATGGAGGGGCCTCCCTGGTGGCACAACTGGTTAAAAAGCTTCCACAGCTACTGCAGAAGAGTTCGATCCCAGCCAGGAAGCTGATCCACGCAGCGCAGCAGACCTCTCCTGTCTCTCCACTATTCCCCTCAGCAGTGGATTTCAGTAGATTCACCTGTTCTGCTCCCCACTGTCCCTGGTGAATCCTCTCACCAATCCCGCCCCCTCCCTCACTTCTGGCCTAGACCCCAGTTCTTGTATGCATAAATAAAAAAAAAATAAATCTAAAAAAAGAAGATAGATAGAAGTGGAATTTCTAAGGAATTGGGCAAGAGTCCAAAGAGATGAAAGCCTTCGATGTGGCAATGGTGAATGATAAATATGATTCATTACTACAGTGGATTAACTGCTGTGGAGCGTTCAGTAAAAGTGAGCAACGTCGTTCAAATTTATGGGAGTCCTATGATTTCCCCTCTATTTCCGCCTCGGCTTTCCCATCCCCACGAATGCCTGAGTTGCAGGAAATTTTGTCAGCTGCTCTTTTTTAAAAAAGCTTTATTTATTGATGCATACAGAACTGGGTTACAGGGCAGCGGTACAGGGGCAGTGGGAGGATTCACCAGAGGCAAAGCGGGGCACAGAACAGGCTGACGGACAAAGTACATTGCTGAGGGGAGCAGCGGGGAGACGGGAGAGGTCTATGTGGATCATCGCGGGGGCGGGGATCAAACTCACACTGAGGCGGCTGCAGCCAGCTTCCAGCGCTGCTCTGTAACCCGCTGCGCCACCAGCCACCAGCGAGGGCCCTGTCAGCTGTTCTTAACAAAAACAAATTTGAATGAGAAGAAGGAAAGAAAAAGGAGAACTGGGAAGTTGGAGTGTTTTATGACTCTAAGGAATGCTTGAACTAAAGGGTGCCCCTGGGGTCTGTATTAGCTCAAGGAAGATTCTGGTGGGATTCAGATAAAATACGTATGTTCTTGACAGTTTTCTGGGATATTGATGTTTCACAGACTCCTTCCCGGTGATTACTAGCAGCTATATCTAGACCAGTCCATTGGCCCTAGTTTTTCAAATATAAGGGGAATCAGATAATTTATCATGTAAACAAAATTACTTGGGGAAAAAAGGGAATACTATTAATAATTATACTGGGAGTGTCCTGGGAAAATTAGTCCAGAAGGCCACCGTATTTATATGCTATTTGATTTTGCCATGGGTTGCGGGGCAGGTCTAATGGATTTTAGATATCAGTAGCTATAAACTGAAACATGAATCGATAGATTCTACCTACCCAGAGAGCTATTGATAGATTTATTTAAGATTTAAAGGCATATGGCACAATAATTTTAATAGGTAGCCATCTAAATGTATAAGGTAATCCACCAAATTCTTTCTCACCTGGCTTCTGTTTCATAAATAAACTGACTTCCCTGTAACTATTTTTATAAATCCAAGAATGCCACTGCTAGCTATTCAGATTTTTGTCCAGTTTATAATGCTTGAATCTGAAAGAGAAGGGACAGATAACAGTAGATGAGCTCACTGAGACTTCAGTCCAAATCCCATTTGCTGCCTCCTCTGCGGCTCCTCTGACGTGGAGCTGAGGCTCCCAGGCCCTCTGGTTGCTAAGGGCGACCATGTGACTCAGTTCTGGCTAATGAGATTTAAGTGGAAGTTGGCTGCTGTTGCTTTTCCTTTTCCTCCTTCCTGCTTGGAATGTATAAAATATCTGACACACAGCATCCCTCAGTAAAAGCAGAACAGGAAGACCCAAGGATCCTGGTTCTTTGGTGGCACTGTAGGAACCGAACCTGCCACCCTAACAAATAGCAGAAAAAGAAGTTTTTCTTTACCTCTTCCTTAAATGTCTGAAAGACAGTTATATACGCCATTCCAAATATACCATGTAGGCATATTGATTATTTTGAGCAAAAGACTCTTAAAAAGCAGCAGGTGCAAGAAAGATATTTTTTCCCTACTTAAGCAATAGACTTTACTTATTAATATTTTTAATTAAATTGCTTTTTTGAGGTAATTTTGGTTTATAACATCATATGTTCTAGGGGTATAAGTCCCTATTTCTTCAAATGTATGTTATCACATCATTATCAATCACCAAAGCTCCAATAATCTTCCACCATTGTCCAGTGGGCCCACTGCCCCTTTTGGTAACCTCCATGTTCCTCCTCTGGTAAACTAGGTTCTGTAGCCAGACTTTGTCTTTTTTTTTTAACTTTAGTTTTGTTTGTTCCTTTTCTTTGCTTCTTTATAATCATTCTGGTGTTTGTCTTTCCCTTGACTTTTATTTCATTTAGTATAGTTCCCTCAAATTACATACATGTTATCATAAATGGCAAGAGGCCATGGTCTTTTTTATGGCTGCATAGTATTCCCATATGTTTATATACCACATCTTCTTGATCTACTTATCTGATTTTAGGCACAAAGATTGTTTCCATAACTTGATTACAGTAAATGTGTTGCAATGAATGAACAAGTGACATACCCCATCCGATTATTTTTTTTTTTGCATCCTTTGTATAGAACCTAGGACTAGAATTGTTAGATTATATGGTAGATCTATTTTCACTAATATGAGCAATGCCGCTATCATTTTCCACAGAGGGTGGACCAGACTGCATTCCCACCTAACGTGTAAAGAAGACTGAGTTTCACTTTGTCTATGTCCTTGCTAACATTGCTTGTCTCTGGTTTTTCTTTTCTAGGCCGTTCTCCCTGATGTGATGTGGTAGCTCATTGTGAATTTGACGTACGTTTCCCTAATAATAACTGGCGATGAGTATTTTTCTCATGTGCCTTTTGGTCATTTGTCTTCTTTGGCGAAGTGTTTATTTAGTTCATCTGCTCACTTTTTGGATTAGGTTATTTGTTTCCTCATTGTTGAGTGGTATGAATTCTTTGTAGATATTGGATGGAAACACATTTGGATGTATGCTGAGTAGACACATTCTCTCATTCACTAGTGTGTCTTTTGTTTTAATGATAGTTTTTGCTATTAGTAACTTTTAAATTCAAACCCCTATTTGTTTACTTTGTTTGTATTTCCCTTGCCATTGAAGTGGTCTGAAACCAGTGTTGTAAGGTGCTTTGTCTGTTTCCTTCTATTTATTTTATGATTTCAGGTTGCATCCAGGTTTTTAATTTATTTTGAATTAATTTTTGTGTGTGGCATGAGATAGTAGCATAGCTTCCTCCTTTTGCAGATGATTGTCCAGTTTTTCCAGTATTGTGTGTTGAATATATTTGCCTTTCTCCATTGTAGCTTCTGTGCTCCTTTCATAAATTACCTATCCATGTAAATGTGGGTATATTTCTGCACTCTCAATACTATTCCATTGGTCTCTATGTTCATTTTTCTTTTAATACCATGCTGTTTTGATCACTATTGCCTCTAATATAGCTCGATGTCCTGGGTCATAATACATCTATTCTTCTTTTTTGTCAGAACTGCTTTGGCTGTTTAGGGTTTTTTGTGGGTTCATACAAATTTCAGTAATCTTTGCTGTATTTTTTGGAAGAATACCATCGAGATTCTTATTAGAATTGCATTCAAACAGTATGTTGATTTGGGTAAGATGGCTATTTTAAACAATGTTAGTACTTCCAATCAATGACCTTGAAAATCTTCACATTTCTTTGTATCTTTCAATGTCTTTTTTTTAAAGATTTATTTATTTATGCACACAAAAACTGGGGTACAGGCCAGAGGTGTGGAGGGTAAGGATTCACCAGAGACAGAGTAGGGAGAACAGACAGATTGACTGAAATACACTGCTGACGGGAGAGCTGGCAGGTCAGAAGAGGTCTTTTGCACCATGTGGATCATCTCTCAGGTCAGGAATAGAACTCATGCTGCAGTGGCTGCGGAGAGCTTCATAGTGCTGTGCTTTAAATCCTTGCACCACCAGGGAGGGCCTTTCTTTCCACAATGTCTTATACTTTTCAGTGGGTGCCTTTAAGATTATTCATTGATACATAATTCTTTATGATGCATTTGTAAATAGGATTGTTTTCTTGATTTCTTTCTCTTCTAGTTCATTGTCTGTATATAGGAATGCCCCCAGACTTTTGTATATCAGTGTTGTAGCCTGCCACTTTATGATACAAATAATTTTTAATGGAGTCTTTAGGGTTTTCCATGTGTATTGCAATATTGATAGTTTTACTTCTGCAAGATTGGTGTTTTGACTTCCTCTTTTCTTCCTGAAACAGGAAAGGCCCATGTGAGAAGAGCCCCCCTAAGCCAGGAGGAAAGAAACATTTTATTACCATCATGTGGAGTTGAGGCTTAGAGATTTCTGTACAAACAGACCTTGTTAAAAACAGCAATCCATTTCCTCTAGTCTCTCCATGTATTTTAGTAACTTTCACAATTGCCTCTTTTTGTTCAGCTTAATATATAAACCCTCAGATTTTGTTACTTCTTTCCCTTAAGAAGCCTCTCCGTCTTCCATGCCATATTTGACTTCAACTAATCTGAATGTTTTTCTCCTGTTAAATTGTTTCATTTCCATTTAATTCTCAGCCAGAGAGTTTAACAGGGTAGAGGTAAAGTTTCTGCTTCTGTTTTGCAACCCTCCCAGGCGGGGTTGGCTCATTGTCAGTTCTCACAGATGAAAAGAGACTTTTGGAGGATTCAGGGCATTTTGCAGGCCTTTAATGCTAAACAGGACCATGATACACAGACAGGCAGGCAGAACAGCAGAGAGACGCAACAGCGAAAGAAGCAGAACAGCCACCCTACTGCCTGGCCCCCAACTCTGATAAGTGGCGGCAGCCACACAGCGGAGAGATTGTTGCACATGCGAGGCCCATCTGCTGTTTCCCACATGCCCAAGTATTAGAAAGCAAAGATTTTTGGGCCCTCCCCGGTGGCACAGCGAGTTGGGACACAGCACTGCAAGCTGGCCGCAGTCACTGCAGTGCAAGTTCCATCCCCGACCCCAGAGTTGACCCCCAGGGCACAGCAGACCTATCCTGTCTCATCCGCTGCTCCCCTCAGCAGTGTATCTCAGTGATCTGCCTGCTCTGCTCCCCACTCTGTCTCTGGTGAAACCTCTCACCCCTCTGCACCTCTGTCCTGTACCCCAGTTCTGTAAGCATAAATAAATAAATAAAACAAAGCAAAGACTTTCAAGGTGTGGCTCTCTGTGTGTGAAGGGGAAAAATAGCTTGATTTACTCATTTTCTTTATAGTCTCCCCAACACATACAAACACACATTTCTGTCTGTATTTCTCTTTCTACGACACTCAAGAGAACACAAAAAGGCCACAATTCCATGCCAGCACTGTAGAGCCCATTCTAGCTTTCTCTTTCCACATTTGTAACTTAGGGAGGTATTTGTTTTCAATTATTGGTTTGTTCCACTGCCCAGATTTAGAGATTCTCTTCTTGCTGTTGTGGGCTCCTTTGGGGATGTCCTTTTCACACCCCAGGGGCTCTGGTATTTTATGGGGGCCTCCTCCTGCACTGCTATTCTCAACCCTCTTGGGCTGCCTTGTGCTCGGCTCACTACCACCCCCGAAAAGTCTGTTTCCCCCTTGGATGTCTCCCTTACCCACTGAGGCCCTAACGCCTGCCCTGGGCCTTCCTCCTACATAGATGCTGTCCTCACCCATTAGGCTCTGCCGAGCAGGCACAGGCCCTCCCGTTGTGTTCGCCACCCCCTCCCCTGCCTGGTTCTCATGTTGCAGGCTGGGCGCCCCCATCTCTACCGCACCCAGCTTTGCCTGCCTGTGCTGGGTGACAAGGCTACATGAGCCATCTCTTTACTCTGCTTAGTCTCCAATCTCCCTGATGGCTCGTACTTTATGCAAAAGCGTTTCTCCTTGGGCTGCACAAACTTGGGCACCTTGCTAAAGGTTGAGCTCTCTCCTGCACCCAGATACCAGGGGACAACTCCTTGTGCAGTGTCTGACTGCTTTGAACCCCAACTGTTCTCCAGCCCAGGGATCCCTATGCTGTTGACCCCACCTAATGACTTTGGGACAGAACTGGTGGGAATTGAAAAGGAAAAAAAGAAATCCACGATTTTTTTTTTAAGTTTATTCTTATTTATGCAAACACTGCAAGTTTGGGCCAGAGATGCAGGGAGTGAGAGGATTCTACCAGAGACAGGGTGGAGCAGAACAGGCAGATGGACTGAAATACATTGCAGAGGGGAGCAGCGGGTGAGACAGGAGAGGTCTGCTGTGCCATGTGGGTCACTCCCTGGCTAGGAATTGAGCTCACGCCACAGTGGCTGGTGATAACTTGAGAGTGCTGAGACTCAACCCCTGCACCATTCGGGAGGCCCTCAGTTACTTACCAGTTACAATAAACAGTGATGATTGGCTTCTTAATAACCATCCTTACATCTTTTGTTATAGGAGGCCAAAAGAATTCCAACTGTCCAATTAGCTAATCTTAGCCTACAGCTTTGCTTTCTTCTCAGATGATGTGTAACATTTTCTTACTCTTCTTCCCCTATCTTCTAAGCCAGAAAATTATCTACAGCTCCACAGTACCCTCATATCTCCTCTCCCCTAACCTCAAGAATGATATTCCTTCTATTTGTCAAGACTTACCCATATGTGTTCTATGTCCTATTTTCTCCCGGATTCCTAGAGAGTGTGCTTTATTAAAAAGTTCCCTCTTTCAATTACTTTCAAACACAGGAGTATTATCAATTCTTTCCTTTAAGCCATAAAATGGTCAAATATCTCTCTTCTCATAAACAGAACAAGCCTTCCTTTGAGCATTTGGATGTTGAGTACCCAGAAACATTTAGTATTGGAAATTCTTTGATCCACTGATTTCACTTCTAATAAGTAATAAGCTTGTCGTTTATTAACTTCTTAAATGTTCATGAACACCTGCGTGCCAGGCACTGTGAGTAAATGGTAAGCAGAAGCGCGTATGAGAGAGACAAATATCAGTTAGATAATCACACTATTGAATGCATTGCTACAAGTTGATATTTTAACATTAAAAAGAAATATAATGCACTTATATATGCAGGTCTCTGTTCCAAACTCTGTGTATTGATTTAGTCATAAAACGACTGATGATATGCCCTCTATTATGTACATAGTGTTATTAGGCTCACTGTAAGGCAGATAGAAGTAACTTGTCTAAGGTCACATAGTGAGTAAGTGTTAGAATTCAAACTCAGGTAGTCTTGGCCCTGATCTTAACCATTATACTACTCAGATCCTCAAGTAGTACAGAAGGAAAGAAACAGGGATCTATGACAACATCTGTCAACGAAACTGATCTAGGCAGAAGTTCTGAGGAAGAAATGCTGGGGTTAGACAGCAAGTCTGAGTAGGCTTCAACTCTGCAAAGTGGGTCATGGTGGCAGTGGCAGGGGAAATTTGCCTTCCAGTGGGAGGGCAGAATTTGCAAAAGGTCCTGAGGCAACAGAGAGAGGCCTAGTAAAGAGATTGAAAGGGCAGTGTTAGATTGCAGAAAGTGGCCCTCCCTGGTGGCAGCGGGTTAAAGCGCAGCACTGCAAACTAGCTGCAGCCCCTTCAGTGCCAGTTCGATGCCCGCCCTGGAGCTGACCCACATGGCGCGGCAGACCTCTCCTGACCCGCCTGCTGCTCCCTCAGCAGTGTGCTTTGTCAGTCTGCCTGTTCTGCTCCCCACTCTGTCTCTGGTGAATCCTCTCGCCGCCCCTGCACCTCTGGCCTAATCCCCAGTTCTTCTACACAGAAATAATGAAGACAAATTTAAATACAAAAGAAAAAAACAAAAGAGAGCGGTCTAAGATGGTATCCAACAAAGTCAAAGTAAATCTGAGTGCAGGAAAGGGCTGAGTAGGCTTGGAGTGCTTAAGCACTGCACATTCTGAAGAAAGACCGATCTTTAGAACTGGCCCTTGACTGACTCATGGGAGATAACCTCTGAGTCCTTGGAATAAAAATGCTGTGTTTGCCCAATGCCTTGGTTCTCACTTGGACTGGATAATTTATACTAACAACTTGATTTATGACAAACGCTTGTTTTAGTATGTCTAAGGCGATAGATACACGGTTTCAGCCGTTTGACCACAGCAGGCCTGGGTCTGAGTCGCTGACATCAGCTGGATCAGTGCCCCCTGCCCACGTGATAGCTCCCAGCAAAACCCACTGAGACATGGCTGCACCTCCCTGATTGGGAGCTTCACATTAGTAGTCCACAGTTACATCACTGCTGGGATATTACGGCCTGTGCACCCCCACTGGGAAGGTACATCTTTGGTCTGTTTTCTCCTGGACTTTACTCTGGAATGTTTTTCTTTTGCTAATTTTAATCTGTACCATTTCACTGGTATAAAACTATGACGTCAGTTTTTCTGTGTCCTGTTAATTCTGCTGGTCTGGACTTGGGGGCCCCTGACATGGTCAGTAAAAGAGAAACATCATTCAAGAGGTGGGATGAAACCAGGAAAAGTGTGGTGGCAAAGAAGGAAGTGATTCTAGAAGAGAGAATGGAACACAGTGTTAAGTCCCACCAAAATGTCAAGTAACACAAGTGGGCAACACGTGTCCACTGGATTGGAAACATGGAGGTTATGATGACCTTTGGGAGAAGTGTTTTGGTAGGCTAATGTGAGTGGAAGCCAGGCCAGAAAGGATTGAGGAATGAGTGGGTATAAGGAAATAGAGAAAGAGACATTTGAAGGGAGAATTGCATGTTACTTTCACCTTAATTTATAGTAGAAAAACACATCAAAAACAATCCAGTTATCTAATAACCAAATAGAACCTCTTTAATTTTCTATATTAAAAGCTTTTACAATGGGTATACTTATTGAATCAGCAATTTTATTTTTAGGACCTATTTGGAAAAAAGTAATTACAGACATGCAAAGAATTATCCATCACCATGTTTGTCACGTTGTTAATAATAGCAAAAATTGAAGAAAACTGTGTGGTGTGACAACAGACAGCTAATACATTATAGTACACTCACATAATGATGTCTATTTATTATTTAAATTGGGATGAATCTTACTGGTAGCAAGAATTAGAGACAATGTGTGGGCAAGCATTTTGTAAATGTGAATGGATGTTCAAATGTTGTATTTATTACTGGGATTACCAAAGTGCTCCAGGAAGGCCTTAGAAATATAGAAAAATTGAGCCCTCCCTGGAGGCACAAGGGGTTAAACCCAGCATACAAAGCTAGAGGCAGCCACTTCAGCAGGAGTTTGGTCGCCTTCCAGGCAGCTGACACACATGGCACAGCAGACCTCTCCTGACCCACCAGCTGCTCCCCTCAGCAGTGTCTCTCAGTAGATCTGCCTGCTCTGCTCCCCACTCTGTCTCTGATGAATCCTCTCACCACCCCTGCACCTTTGGTCTGTACCCCACTCTGTCTCTGATGAATCCTCTCACCACCCCTGCACCTTTGGTCTGTACCCCAGTTCTGTATGCATAAATAAATAAATCTTTAAAAAAATAAATAGGAAAGTCAAGAGTTAGCAGTTAGACTCAGAACCCTGCCATCTGTCTCTCTTTTCTTGGTCCTCATGGTTCTCAAACTCTTTTTTTTTTTTTTAAGATTTATTAACTTATATATACAGAACTGGGGTACAGATCAGAGGCATGAAGTGGGTTGTGGGGTTGAAAAGGTTCACCAGAGACAGAGTGGAGAACAGAACAGGAAGATTGAAATCCACTGCTGAGGGGAGCTGCAGGGAGACCGGAGAGGTCTGCTGCGCCCTGTGGGTCACTCCCTGGCTGGGGATGGAACTTGTTTTGCACTGGCTGCGACAGCTTCATAGTGCTGCACTTTAATAACCCGCTGTGCCCTCAGGGAGGGCCTAGCTCTCAAACTCTTTCAGACAAACCAGCACCTGGATGTCTAAGTACACTTGGCACAACGTAATGAAATGCTGAGAACTTTTAACTTTTTTCCACTAATTTTGTTTTTAAATATCTTAAGCCTTATGATCGCATCTGTATACGTTTGTGCTGGCGGTACAGCTCTACTTTAATCCTTTTAACGAGCTGGCAAAAGCACCATTACCAATCTCAGATATATGGAAGTTCTATAGTCTTATGTGGTTTTGATGCTTAAAGACAATCCTGAATTATCACTTCGTCTTATTTAGTAAAGAAGGCAAAAGTAAAGTTTGGAGCCCGGCAAGATGGCAGTCAAGTGAAGACTCAGCTCACCTACTTGAGATATTCACAACAAAGCTGCTGTAAAACAGTGCCAAGAAATCCTGAGGGTAAAAAACTGATGACGACAGCACCCAACAAAAGCATTAATTCTGCAGAAAGGGGTAGGAAAAACTGTCAGTGAACTTTGTTTGGAGTGATAATGGGGCAGTGTAACTCACAAGATGCTCTGCTCTTCAGGGCCCAGATAGCTGTTGACATCGGTGTAAGTCAACAGCGGGGCTCCTAAGCCCTGGTGCCACACCAGATAAGGGGGTACACAAGTAAGCACCCAAGACAGGTTTGCATAACTGGAGAGCTGCCAAAGGGGGTCACAGAGTAGGGACTATTAGCTTTAGTCTGAGGCTCTTAACACAGAACAGGTGTCGTTCACCCTCGGTCAGAACACCAGGACTTTCCTGTCGTAGAGGCTGCTACTTGGCGCTCAGGCTGAGGTACCTGCTCTTCTCCAGAAAGAAAAACTTGAGCTAGAGCCCAAGCTCCTACCGACAGTGGGAGTGGATAGCTCAAGATAAGATCCTGTGCTGGGGAGGAAAAGAACATCTCTGGCCTGTGACAGCATCAGCTGTGACCCATTCCCAGTTTGCATCTAGTGGAAGTGGACACGAGACGGTAAGGGTCAGTGATATGTAGAACTGGCCTGGAGGGGATCACTGTGGACCATCAACGTACAACTCTAGGACCTACAGCATACCAGAAAGTACAAGTTCCTGAGTCCACTAGAGGTGGTACTTTAGTGACCACTGTCCTGGTCCTCTCTCACACCTGCTGTCCTTTGTCAGTCCCAGTCACCTGTTACGCCAACAGGTGTAAAGACAGCAGCTGAAATATATAGCTATTAAAACCCATAAAAAAGTGGGGAGCAAATATGAACAGACAATTCACCAATGAGGATGTCCAGAAGGCCAAAAAACATAGGAAAAAGTGTTTATTGTCGCTTCTACTAAGAGAGATGTAGATTAAAGCTACAATGAGATATGTTCCCACACACATGAGATTGGGCACATAGGCAAGACGTCACATGTAAAATGTAGTGGATGTAGTGTAAAGGGAACTCACTCTCTTTACATCAATAGTTGGCACCATTTTGCCAACTCATTGAATGGGCAACCCTATTACACTGTTGGTGGGAATATGAAGCAGTGAAACCATTACAGAAAGCAATCTGGATTTACCTTAAAAAACTAAAACTGGAAATAACATATGATCTGGTAATTTATAATCCCATATCTGTAGACTATGTAACCATCAACAAAAAAACCATATATTCTACAATGCTCCTAGCAACAATATTTACGGTGAGCTAGGGTATGGAAACCATGTAAATGTCCGTTTGCTGGTGTGCTCAAGAAGATGTGGTATACCCACACTGGAATATTATATAGTGGTAAGCAAGGATGAAATATGTTTCAACCAAAGGAAGATAATTTGAGAGAATTATGTGCAGCAAGGTATATCAGAATGATTACAAATACTGGAGACAATTTGATAGCATAAAACACTTTGAAAAACTAGGGCATGTTAATAAACATCCCGAGATGAAGAAGGGTGAACAGAAAGTATTAAGGGAATTCAGGGGGGTGATGAGGGGGAAGCAAAGTGTAACTTGTTATTATATCTTGTCATGCTGGCTTTATAAAGTATCTGATGATAAATGATTCTTAAAATGGGAGAAGTGAAAATATACTTTGCTATTATGCATTAATCACACTAAGATGTTTTTTATTAAGTAAAAGACAACATTTTAGATAAAGGGAATTTTCTTTAAATAACTGAGCTAATAGGCCAGTTATTAACTCAGACAGTTGCAGACTGACATCCTTTAGAGGAAAAGATTAAATGCACATTGTTACCTTTTCTTCAGCCTAATGAACACAAATTGAAAGTCAAGTTTTGCAATAAAACAGGGAAGGGATTTCCACAGTATTTAAATATATTGATATAACCAGTTATAGAAATAAAATATAAAAGCAATCTCATAAAGGTCTTGAGATGACCAGCACCATCTTTGTGAAAAGCTGACTATTATTAATCAAGTCCCATTATATCCTGAAAAGGCAGAAACAGTGATAGTTATTGCTGAACCAGAATTACTATCAAAATTCAAAAAAACTGAGAGCATTAATGTCACCACAAGCTAATCTTACTTAAGTCAGGACTGTCCAACAAATACATTCTATCAGCCACTTGTGGTCTGAATTCTGGTTTATGACTTCAATGCAAATATGTTATGGATAGTGTTGTTATTTCCTTTTGTAGGAAAAAAAAGGAAAAACCAGTGGTCAACTATTACTCATAAGGAGCTTGGTTGAGATAAGCTAGCAAATCTGCTTTCTTACTGTCAGGAAGAGAATTTTGTTCCTGGAATGTACTTCTTGAGATGCTCCACGTGATGCCTTTGTTCTTGCCATGTGGATTTAAGATGGTCCAGGGCATGACTAATGTTTTGCCCAACAAACCGTGGCGATCACTTGGATTCGCCCTTTCCTTTTTAAAGATTTATTTATGCACACAAGAACTGGGATACAGGCCAGAGGTGTGTGTGTGAGAGGATCCACCAGAGACACAGTGGGGAGCAGAACAGGCAGATGGACTGAAACACACTGCTGAGGGGAAGCAGTGGGCAGATCAGGAGAGGTCTGCCACAACATATGGGTCAGCTCCCTGATGAGGGATCAAACTGCTGCTGCAGTGGCTGCGGATAGCTTCTTAGTGCTGTTTTAACCCGTTGTGCCACCAGGGAGGGCCCTCACCTTTCCTTTTTCATGACGTGCACTGAGCGCACTTCTGGACAAAAATCTTACCTTTCCCAACATCACCCATTTTATTTCACTCATTCTATGGCGTCTTAGAAGTTCCCTGCTCAGAAGATGCTGACTTGCTAAGTCCGATGGGTTTGTGTCTAAATACTGTTGCTCAGAGAAGTGAATTTGCAATCACAAAATGTCACCTTTATATGTCTGGCCCCTACTCAGGACTGCTCAACTGTAGCATTGCTGTCTGTTGGTCCTCATGTGCTTTTCATCCCTGTCACTTCACTGGCTACCCCCCCCCCCATCTGTCCAAGAGCTGCACAGCCACCTTTGCAAATATTCCTGCTACTGACTTAACTTTTGCCAACCTTCTGTGCCCACAGCTGCATTACACTCTCACCCATGTTCCCCTGTCTACACCACTCTCTTCCAAAATGCTCTCTTCTTTCTAGACAACTGTGAAGGTCCTTCCACCTCTGGTTACCAGCAATTTCAGGATTTTTCTTCTTTCATAACAGAACTGCTAAGTACCTATTGATCGTGCGCTCCTTTATCTCAGAACTGTTTTTCTCATCATGCTTGGGCAAGAGGGTCAGGGGTGAAAGGTAGCCTAGGGGAATGACTGGACACAGCCTGTACTTGTTCAGCCTGATTTCTCGTTTTCAGATTTTTCTCTGAGGCATTTTTGTGTCTCCCTTCAGTTCTGTCCCTTCGGTTGAGTCTACTTCTACATTCGTGTTTACCATGTGCCAGGCACGTTCGCAGTTTACAAATATTTGCCATCAAGTGACCTTGAAGCTGGTCCTCCTTAGTAACAAACACCCTTTGACAAATGAGGAATAAGGAAACTGAGGCAAGTTCCCCTCAACCCCATAGCTAGTAGGTGATGAACTCAGACTTTCTACCAGGCATTTTGGCTCCAGAGCAGAGTCAACCCCTGGACGCTGCAGTCTTTCTATCAGAATGTGACCATATCCTAAGATTTCTGGGCTCTCCTTGCAAATCAAGGATGTGGCTGGGTATCTGTTTCCATGTCCCCAAATAGTCCAAGACAGTTTAAATTCCAGGCATTGCTTTCTCAGCGCACACAATAAATTTTGTGAGGGTGGGGGTGGAGTTCCTCTCTGTAAAATCATGTAGTTTCTAAAAACAACTAGATTTTAATGAAGACGCACAGTAGCAGCCTTCAAAAGGTTAAGAAAAATCAAGGAGGCAAAATTTTTGGCTGAGAAATTCAGTCCATTCACTTAAGTTTGGCTGTACTCTGTTTTTACCACTTGCACAGATACCATGCTGGTCCAATCAACCATTATTCCTTCACTGCAATATCACAGCATTAGCAGCAGTTGAATTGGTTTTCCTTGCTGCTCTCTGACCTCCTTCAAGTGGCTCTCTCAGGGAGTAGTCAAAATGGCTCTTTTCACAACTTTGGGTGTTTGCTCAAAACTTGTTTGAGACTTCCCAGCTCAGTCAGAATCTTAAAACGGAGGTGTAAGTATTCCTTGAGTATTCTAGTGAGAAAAACTTGTCAAAGGTAAGGGCAGTTTGAAGGAAATTAATTATATGTGTATATTATATACGGCTCATTATGTATAGATGATATGATATATGCACATAATTATAGATATTTATGCCTATGAAAATGAATAGTAGAACTAATACAGGGTCCTGTCTCGTCACATTAATGCTATATACATCTCTGTCTACATGAACTAGTTGAAAAATAAACTTTCAGTCATCTCATTGAGACATTCCTAACAATACTTTACTTTTCATGTTTAATGTCTAATGAAATATAGGATTTTAAAATTTGCACTTTTAAAGTGGATGATGGATGATGGTCAATATAGGTATCCCTACTTATTCGTGTGGGATATAACTTCCAGAACCCTCAGTGGATGTCTGCCAGCATGGAGGGGATCAACCCCTGTATACATTTTTTCCTATTAATACATACCTATGTATAAGTTTAATTTATAAATTAGGCACAATGGGAGGTTAACAATAACAAAAAATAAAATAGAATAAATATGTGGTAATATAGAATAAATTAATATATGACAATTGGATAATTACTCTGTAATAAAAGTTATGTGATCAGTCTTACTTGCTCTCTCTGAAAATATTTTATCCTATATATTTTGAGCCCACAGTTGACCGAAGGGCTTGGGAACAATAAAAGCAAAACATGGCAAAATGTATGGCAAAATGCAAAACTCTTTGCAACTATTTACACTGTTGATGAAAAATTTTGGAGTTAATGTACAATGTTTGAGGGGAATAATCACATTTCAAAGTTGTTTTCAAGGGCACAAAAGTTAAAATTGGAGACCATTTCTATGTATGAACTGGTCTGCTTATTTCTTTTTTATTTTATTGCAGTAGTGTTCTACAACACTATTCATGCTTTCAGGGAACAGCTTTACACCTCTTCAAATGCATTCACATCAACCCCCCCCACACACACCAAAGGGCCAATAACTGTCCATCACAGTCCATTGAACCCACCTCTATGCTTTGCCCAGGCCCCCATTCTGGAAACCTCCACTGTCAGAATCCAGTGAACATTGGTATTGTCTTTCTCCTTCAGGCTTATTTCACTTAGCATGTCCTGGCTTCATACATGTTGCAAATGGCAGGAGTTCAGCTTTTTTCCTATAGATGAGTAGAATTGTATTTTGTGTGTTATTTCATCTATTTTGCCCCCTCATCTGTCATTGGCATTTAGGTTGTTTCCATTGTGTGGCTATTGTAAGCAGTGCTACAATGAACAAAGGAGTATATCTCTTTTGAAGTAGTGTTTTTATATTTTTTGGATAGATACTTAGGAGTGGAACTGCTACATCTCATGATAGATCTATCTTTAACTTTTTTTGGAAACTCTATACTGTTTTCCATAAAGGTTGGACAGTCTTTGTTCCCAGCAACAGTGTATGAAGGTTTCCTCGCCCCCTCCCACCCCCCCTCTGTCAACACTTGTTCTGTTCTTCATTTAGGTTATTCTCAGTGTTATGAGGCGACTATTGTGGTTCCATAATAAATGATGATGAACATTTCTTCATATGCTGTTGGCCATCTGTATGTCTTCTTTGTAGAAATGTCCAGTCATATCTTCTGCTCATTTTTTGATTGGGTTATTTTGTTGTTAAATTGTAATTGTTCTTTGTAGTTTTTGGATATTAACCCCTTGTGAAATGAATTTATGTACAGACATTTTCTCCTTTGGTAGTCTTTTTTTTTTTTTTAAAGATTATTTATGCATACAGAACTGGTGTACAGGTCAGAGGTGCAGGGGCAGTGCCAGAGGTACAGGGGTGGTGAAAGGATTCACCAGAGACAGAGCGGGGAGCAGAACAGGCAGATTGACAAAGTACACTGCTGAGGGGAGCAGCGGGCTGGGTGGGTCAGGAGAGGTCTGCTGTACCATGTGGATTATCTCAGGGGCAGGGATTAAACTTGTGCTAAAGTGTTTTTTTAGCTTATTCATGCTGTGCTTTAACCCACTACGCCACCAGGGAGGGCCCAGAGTGTCTTTTTTTTTTTTTAAATGATGGTTTCTTTGCTGTGGAGAAGCTTTTATATTCAATGTAGTCCCATTTGTTTATTTTTGCTTTAGTTTCTCTTCCCATTATAGTAGAATTCTTAAAGAAATTACTGAAGTCAGTGTCATTAAGTGTTTGCCTGTTTTCTTTTATGTATTTTATGGCCTTCCATCCAAGTCTCTTGAATTAATTTTTGTGTATGATGTAACACAGTGGTCTAGTTTCATTCTTTAGCATTATGTCTGTCTAGTTTTCCCAAAACTACTTGTTGAATTTTGACTTTCCTTTCACTATTGTACGCTTTTTGCTTCCTTGTGATAAACTAATTGTCCACATATATGTGGGCTTATTTCTGCGCTCTCAATTCTATTCCAATGATGTATATGTTCATTTTTTTTCCAATGCCATACTCTTTCGATGACTACATCTTTCTAGTATAATTTGAGGTTAGGAGAGTGATGCCAGGTTGTTTTTATGTCAGGACTACCTTGACTATTAGTGGTTCCATACACATTTCAGTAATGTTTGCTTTATTTCTTGAAGCATTCCACTGACATTTCCATTGGTATTACATCGAAATTACATCTTGCACTGGGTAAAATGTTGGTCCTCTTATTTCTTCATTGTTCTTGTTGAAGCCACACCAGCCTAACTGACTCCTTATTATTTCTCTAGCAAGCCAAGCATCCCACTCTGCATCAGCCTTTTGTACTTGCTGCTTGTTCCTCTATCCTTAGCACTCTTGACTGCGAGTTACAATGCTGACTCAGCAACAGAGTCCTTCCTCAGGTAGCTCCAATCTCTTCATTTTTTTCTTCATGCTACTCATCGCTCCTTGACATATTATTTATCGTTCATTTGCCACTAGCTTGTACAGCCCCAGGGGTGGTTGTGGGCGGGATTGCCCTTGTTTTATGCTGTAACTGTAGGGTCTCAGCAACACAGTAAGAAGTTAACAAATGTTTTTGAAAACTGTTTCTGGAGGGTTTAGTTTAAGAACTTATGCCAGATCAAAGAATGAATGTCTTGGGAACGTCAGAAAAAGGAAGGTACTTTAAGATCCCAACAGTAAAACAGCTGTTGCACTACATAACCCCCCCCCCCCCCAGTGGCGTAATTGCTTTTCAAATATAGACCTTTGCTGAAAGCTTCTATTAGACTGGTGGGCACTTGCAACCCAGCTCAAGCCGGACTCAGATCCTCAGGACATCACACAGCCTAGGCCGGTGGCCGCTGCCGGGAGCACAGCCAGGCTCCCCTGAGGCCACTTTCCAACACCCCCCAGCCCTCTCCTTCACTTCCTGACTCAGGTTCGGGGTGTGCCTTTGGCACCTCTTAGAAAAAGCTCCACAGTCGACTGGTTTTATGATGCGAGGCAACGTGTGAACATCGATCGCCTTAAAAAGCTAAAAATAGCTGTGGGAAGAGTTTCTTCCTCGCAGGGGCTGCTCAACCTCTTTCTGGTAGGTCAGCGTGGAGAACGAGAAAGCGCCCTGCTAGCTGCGCCCGCGGCAAGCCGTCCACCGGCACGCGGGTGACGCTGAGCCCCAGGAGCTCCGCGCCTCGGCGCCCGGAGGCCCCGGGGGGAGTCGGGCCGCGCGGCCAGTGAACCAGAGCCGAGACGCGCCCGCCTCAGGGGACGGCGCCGCCGGGGACCTGCTCGCTCGGCAGGCGCCGACTCCGGCCTCGACGGCTCCGCCCTTCTCCGCTCCTCGGCGCTAATCGCC
>NW_004567127.1:5667294-5689546 GCF_000260355.1 Condylura cristata
GGCCGGGAGGGAGGGAGGACCCGACCGTGCGCGGCCGGGGAGAGAAAGAAAGGGCAGGGGAGTTTGGGGCGAGACGAGGCGTCTGCTGGAAAGTCTGTTCGGGTGACATCGGCAGGAGGACCTGGGGAAGCCAAAACAGCAGTGAGGTGCGTGCGCCTGGGGAGGGAGAATGCTAGGGTTTAGGGGTGAGGGAGAAAGGCACTTGGAAGGGACTCGGGAGCTAGGGTGAACTGGGGATGAATTTCAGCGCGTTGTACATTAATGAGCCCCTATTGTTCCTGGGGTGTTCTGCCCTAGGAGTGAGGGAAGTGCTCCAGGAGGGGCTCGTTCGCTGGCTTAGAGGGGACAGTGATGGGTGCTGGTGAGCGGGTGCTGGGAGCGCTGGCTGTGCCCCAGCGGAGAGGTCAGGGGAACTTCCAGAAAGGAAACCCTTGAGCAGGTTTCTTGAGGGGTGAGTAGCTCACTGGATCGGCGACTGGTCAGGGCACCGTGCACGTCCTGGGCCAAGGGGTGTAAGGTAGGTGGTGGGTCGATGGGCACAATGGGTCAGGGGCCTGAAACTTGGTAGCTGAACCCTTGGGGCCAGATGTGTTTTGGATTTAGGAATAGTTCGGAATTTGTGTTTTTCTTATAAGGTCTCTCCGATACTCCAGCAGCATATGGGGTAAGAACCATGCACATAATATTTCCGCGGTGAACCATGCAAATACCACACTAGTGAACTAGATAACAGGCAGTATGAATTTTGTTGCAGATTAAAAAAAACAAAACTAAAATATCAAAGCTTTTGAAGTTTAGAACTGCGGAGAAGACCTTGTGGACCTGTATAAGGGGTTTGGGATTCACCCTGTCAGTGATCTCTGCAGTGTAGATTAAAGGGAGTCTGAAGGACTCTTACTAGCAAGAGAATAAAATGATCACGTCCAGAAAGGTAACTTGGGGTAAGTAAGGGAGACTGGAAGTGGAACCAGTTGGAAGAAATTGGCAGCTATCTCTGTGAGAAGTTAGCATTTGGAGTGGGTAGTGAAGAACTGGTATCAGGTATTAAACAAGGGAGCCTTTAGTTTGGGAGAAAGGTATGGACGTTGGGAGACACATTTGAGTCTGTCTGCTTCGCCCAGTCTTACTTGTGGCTTGGGCAGATGAATTTTAATAGCCTCAGTTTTTTCACTTGTGAGGCAGGGACAGAATTACCTACCTCACAGAAGTATACTTGATGGAAGTGTGTGAAGTGACTGGTACTTGGTACTTAATAAAACGTCATTGGGCCTAGTAAGTAACGATAACTAGTAATTGTACTCAGTACTGACGGGTTGTTAAGTAACCATGGGAATGCAGAGAGGTGGGGGAGGCAGTTGAGATGTGAAGGGGGCAAACTTCCCTAAGCTGAGTTACAGGTTTGTGCTCTGGCAGTGCTGCTAATGCAAATGAAATAATCCAGGCACAGAAGCAAGTGTATGTATGTGATGCAGGGAGCATGCACTAATTGCAGTTTTGTGAGGCAAACGTGATAACAAGTTTAGGTTTGTATGTTTCTGTTTGAAGTATTAAGACTTGCAGTTAAGAGTGTTGAGTTAAGGATTTGATTGATGGAGGAAATAGTAAGTGATAATGGGTGTACAGAGGATGGATAACGGGCGTGGAGCTCCTCATGAATATAGTCAGACATGTGGGATTCAGTGTTCTTGTGGGAAACCTGAATTAGGTGCCATAGAGTGAGGGAACGAACACAAGATGAAAATTTTGTTTGATGTGACTGATGGATTGTAGTTATACAAAATTGTTTTGTGAGATTTATGCATGAGAGAGAATAATAATTGGTAAATTCATTTCTTCTTTGTTTTTGAAGCCAGAAAATAAGTAAATGGGACTGAATACTGTCAGTCTCAAGGTGATGTTGCTTTCTAATCAGTTTTTAAACGGAGTTTGGAAGTCACCATGTTTTTAGCCAGGGATTTTAGAAAATAATTTAATATTAACATTTGTATGTATCCTTTGCTCTTTAAAGAAGTAAGCAAGACCCTCTGGATTGAGCACTGCATTTAGAATTAGGGCTATAGTTCTGCTTCCTAATTGTTTTCTCTAAGAAGATCCATAAACTTTCCAGTTTATCTCTAAAATTTAGCTGAGAGTCCTTCATTTATATGTCACTAAATCAAATTAAGTGATTGTGAAAATGCTGTTATAAACTGTGAAATGCTTTGCAAATGCCTGACATTATTGTGATTCTGTTTTCTGGTTTGGGGAGCCTTAGCTGGTAATTTAATTCACTATCTTAAATGCTTCTGAACATAACTGCATTATCCTTCCTCCTAACTGACCTTTTTTTCTGTTTCTCTAACACATCAGTCATTCACACCCTTTAGTAATTCTCTCTGGGATGGTTCTCCAAGTGTGGTTTCTGGACTAGCCCTGTTAGGCATGCAATTTTTTAAACCGTTTTAACAAATCCTTTAGATGATTTTGATGCATAATTTGAGAACCACTGCCTCTTTTTTTTTTTTTTTAAATGTATTTATTTGTGCATACAGAACTGGGGTACAGGCCAGAGGCTCAGGGGCGGTGAGAGGCTTCACCAGAGACAGAGTGGGGAACAGAACAGGCAATCGACGAAGGACACTGCTGAAGGGAGCAGTGGGCGGGTCAGGAGAGGTCTGCCACGCCATGTGGTCACCTCCGGGGCAGGCAGGAATCGAACTCATTCGGAAGTGGCTTTAGATTCTCAGTGCTGTGCTTTTAACCTGCTGTGCCACCAGGGAGGGCCCCCACTGCCTCTTTTTATGAAAGATTTTTATTTACTTGAGAGCCATTTCAACTTCATAGTAATGAGGAAAGTATAGAGAAATTTTCATGTTTTCCCTGCTCCTAACATGCATAATGGCCTCCTCATCAACATCTCCCAACCTGCATTGGCACATCATATTCACCCGAAGTCCATAGTTGACACTAGTATATTCTATTTTTAGTGTTGTATAGTCTGTTGTATATTCTCTGTTCAGACAATCGTATTGTGATACGTTTGTCATTATGATATAGAGGATTTTCACTGTCCAAGAAATTCTAATTGCTCTTTTTAAAATAGCCCTCCAGGGGCCTCCTGGCTAGCACAAGGGCAGGGGTTAAGTCACTGCATCACAAAGTTGTCCACAGCCACTGCAGCATGAGTTCGATCCTGGTCAGGAAGCTGACCCACGTGGCGCAGCAGACCTCGCCTGTATCCCAGATGCTCCCCTCAGCAGTGGATTTCAGTGGATCTGCCTGGTCTGCTTGCCCACTCTGTCTCTGGTGAATCATAGCACTCCCCCCCCACCCCACACACACCTGTGGCCTATACCCCAGTTTTGTATGGGTAAAATAAATCTTTTTGAAATAAATAAAGTCATTCTCTGACATGTACTTTGTCTGTTCACAGCAAATCTAATACCCAAAATATTCACTTGTTTTTGTTTACTTCTCTGTTTCTCATTAGCATATCATAGATAATACAACATAGAATCAGATAGAATATTATAGCTTGAAGATTTTTTTTTTTAAGATTTATTTATGCATACAGAACTGGGGTACAGGCCAGACGTGCCAGGGTGGTGAGAGGATTCACCAGAGACAGAGTGGGAGCAGAATATGCAGATTAATGAAGTCTACTGCTGAGGGGTGCAGCGGGAAGGCACGACAAGGCAGGACAAGGCAGGAGAGGTCTGCCGTGCCTTGCGCTGTGGATCGCCACCAGAGCCACGGATCAAACATGCACTGAAGCAGCTGCGGCCATTTTGCAGTGCTGTGACATAACTGCCACCAGGGAGGGCCCAACTTGGAGAGTTTTAAAAATACTTAATTTTTAAAATTTTAAAAATTAAGTTGGTTTATTTATTTATATAGATTTTGCATCATTTTTAAACAATGTCTACTTCGACCCCCTTCAGGTGTAGACCCCATAGAATTTCCTCTCCTAATTCATACACCACTAGCGTAGTCCCCTGTGATCCTCTTTCCCTCCTTCTGACCACCTCCCTCTTCTTCCCCTGTAGGATGTCTCTGGTTTATAATTGTCTGGTTTTATTATTATTTCTCCCCCTGGTGTCTTATTTTGTTTCCCTATATTCCTCTTATAAGTAAAACCAGCCAGTATTTTTCTTTTTCCTTTCTGTCTTATTTCACTGAGCATGATCCCTTCTAGCTCTGTCCCTGTTGCTGCAAGTGGCATGAGCTTATCTTTTTTGATTACTGAGTAGTATTTCATTGTGTCTATAGACCACATCTTTTTGATCCAATCATTTATTTTGAGGACTTGGTTGTTTCCCTACACTGGAGAGCTTTTTAATATGCTATTTTGGAAGTTTCAGATGATTAATGGATGGTATTAGGAAATTGCATTTTTAAAAATCAGTTACCTCATGTGATTCTAGATTCTAGGACCTACTGCGTTTTGAGAACCTGAATTTAAATTTTCTGAGGAATAAGGCTGATCTATTTACTGTTGAGTATTTGGAAAATAAAAATAAACTAGTTAACATTAGTTGACTCTTAGTAGTGAACTTTTAAAAGTGCCTTTGTGATTTTTTGTTTTTTAGTTCTTTTTCAGGTTGAGTTAGAATCACAATCAGAGGGTATATATAACTAATATCTTAATAAAAGACAAGTTTGTATTGATGCATCTGGGTACATCTGAATAGCTTAGTGATAGCGGATGAAGAACTAGATTGGGAGTAACTTGCATTGGGTTCTGGGGCTCAGAACCCAATGTAACCTTGGGTGAGGCATGTCCAGGTCTTCTGCAATACGAAGAGGTTGAGTTCTATTCTGTAAAATTCTGTGGTTCTCTTTTATACTTCTTATATGTAAGTTTAATCTTTTATTTGTGGGGAGTGATGGAAAAATGATAGTAATTTCTGAATCTTCGACTTACTGAGAGAAGGCTGAGATGGCAACAGTCTTGTGCCAAGTGGAAGGGTGCAGTGTGAAGAGCCTCTCCTCACAGTGGTTCTGTCTTGCCGCTGAGCCTGCATGGTGAGCCACTTGGGGGCATCTTCTGTTTGAGCCTTGGGAAGTTTGTACCTCCGGAGAACATGTACTACACTTTGCTTTGTTCTCAGTGTGGCTTAGCTGGGGATTTCTTAAGGCCCAGATTTTCTTTAATGGCCCTCTAAAAGGTTAAAAAAAAGTGAGTTTTTAGTAGTGTCATCAGAAAGCAGTCATTAAAGAAAACACTTAACTTCAAGGATTGTGGTTGACAAGTATATGTATAATTCAGGAGCCAAACTACTTGAATTCACTTCTGAACTCCACCATTTACTGCTTAAATCACCGTGGATAAGTTGTATAACATTTATAAAGTGGGGATAGTAATTAACAACCACTTAATAGTGTTATTGTGAGGATTAAATGATTTCATTGTAAAGTGCTTCATAATTTTCAAGCATACAGGAAGCCCCAGGAAACAAGACTGTTGTCTTCTAGTAGTCTGACTACCTGTATCACAGGCAGAAAGAAAAGACTGGAAGGTAATTCATCGTTTTTGCTTTTCTGTCATCTATAAGGTAATAGTATGCTTGACACAGTCATTTGCATCCCAAACTTCTCTAGCTACCCCAAAGTTATAACACAAAAACTTGTAAACGAATGTTCTTAAATTCTGAGTCTTCATGCAAAGTCTTGTATCTATATGTGAAAAATCTTAGGAAAATCTAACTGCTTTTTATTTCCTTACATGTACTTGGTAGACTCGCAAATAAGAGTACCTTAAAATAGTGATTCTCAGAAGTTGGTCCATGGGGCCAAAGGGTGGGGAGGATTTGTCCCGGATAACCTTTTAGCTGTTGGCAAAGTTAAAACTGTCCTCATGGCAATACTCATTCTTTATCTGCATTATTCGTGTTCTAATATTTATGTGAATGATGCGAAAGCAGTGATGGATACAACTTCTGGCACCTAAGCAGGAAGTAAGGTAGTGCTTCCAAACCCTGTCACTTACCATTGTGTATTTACCATCTCAGTCAGGTTAAAAACGAAACAACAGAAGCTGTGCTAGTTTCACACAGTGGCCTTCATGAAGCAGTAAAAATGATTTAATTGAATCTTGAGCCTTAATTTTCTGTGTAATGAAGTAGGAAGTGTGCACAAAGTGCTTCTGCTGCAGACTGAAGTGCAAGAACAAATGTACTTGTGCAATTGTTTGAATTTTGAACCAAATTAGCTCTTTTTCCCCATGGAAAGAGTTTTTACTTTTACTTTAAAGAATGATTGACAAGCTATGGTTTTCAGGCATGGGTACTTGGCAGCCATTTTCTGAAAAGTGAACGAGTTATGCCTATCGTTTCAAGGAAAATATCTAACGTGTTGCAATGGTAAAAATTGAGCTTTTAAATGAAAATTAGAATTTTAGAAAGGTTGGATCTCTTGCCATGACCTTAATAGGCTCTTAAAGGCTCTTCTGATAAAATTGGTAGTGTTATTAACAAATATTTCTTCTTTTTTGATACTGTGTAGTAAAGTGCCAACACTTAAATGACCTGTGCTCAGCTTTCCAAAATCATATGTAGGAAAAAGATTCAAAGTGCAAACTGGGCAGTAGATCTTAATGTAAGGAAATAGTATGAATATCATCAATATGGTCTGAAATTCCATAGCTTACATAAATATGCTTTCTGTGTTATACAAGGAAGAATATCTACACAGTTGTCTATAAAAGCCCCTACTCTACTCTTCCCTTTTCTTAAACATATAGCTGTATGGGTGCAGGTTTTCTTCGTATTCTTCAAACAAAACAACTTCTCATACGGAATAAATGCAACAGCACAGCCACCTTCTGTTGAACCAGACGTTAAGGATTTTTAAAATACAAAAACAGTGCCACTCTTTGCTAAAACCTTTTTGTTTTGGAAAATAGTTTCTACTAAGATAAAAATTGAATAAATACATGCAATGGGTATTTTTTAAATTATATTAGTTTATTTTTACATATTTTTATGCATTTTTCCATCTCAGTTGCAATCCCCTGGGGTTTAATGGGTATTTTTAAATGAATCAGTAAAATACTTAAAATGATTTACCAATTATTACCAGTTATTGCACTGTTAATAAGTTAAAAATTGATAGCTTTTATTTTTGGTATTACATTGTTGGATAAAACCCAGCTACATACAAAAATTTAAATTTCTTCAAAATTCAGAGTATAGGGGTACAGTGGGTTAAAGGGCAGCACTGTGAAGCTCTCCACAGCTGCTTCACGGTGAGTTCCATCTCTGGCATCTCTGGCTAGGGAGCTGACCCACATGGCACGGCAGACCTCTCCTGACCTGCCTGCTGCTCTCCTCAGCAGTGTACTTGGTCGATCTGCCTGTTCTGCCTCTGGTGAATCCTCTCACTTCCTCACTTCTGGCCTGTACCTCAGTTCTGCATGCATAAATAAATAAATCTTTAAAAAAAGAAAATTTCAGAGGGTAAAGGGATCCTGAGATTCCTGAAAGAGACAATACCACATGATAATGTAGCATTAATGGGGAGAATTCCAGACCTAAGAATAAGGTGGTAGACTCCATACAATGCTAGTTCTTCATTTTTAGTTACCTTTCATAGTTACTTGAGAGCCTGTCCCCAAGAGAATATAAAGATGGAAAAAAGCATTTAAAAGCTGAAATTGACCCTTTGTAAATAACTCACCATAGATTTATTTTATTTTAATTTAAAAAAAAATTTTTAATTCTATCATTTTACTTTTCTCAGGCCAAGTTTGGATGTTGGGCTCATGGTTCAGATAAAATTAGCCTGTCTCTTCTGGACTACAAGCTACTTCTGCCACTAGCCAGCTTCTAGAATGGACATTGTTCCCAAGGGGAAGAGAGAGGATGAATGAGCATAAGTGCATTGATTTTAGAAAATACTTAAAACTTATGCCCTATGGATAGGTAAATAGCATGGATTTTGTACATTATAATAAATAACACCTTTTAATGTTTAATAGTTGTGATTTATGTTGCAGTCTTTATAAATTACTTATATCTTCATATTTTCTTTTAACTTGTTTATACTTTTTGTTTTGATTTATACAAATTCTTGATAAATTTTTCAAAAACTTAAAATAGAAGAGGTGTAGGCTAGAGGTGCATGGGATGAGAGGATTCACTGGAGACAAAGTGGGGAGCAAGTACAGGTAGCTCTGCTGAAATACACTGCAGAGGGGAGCAGTGGGCGAGACAGGAGAGGTCTGCTGCACCCTGTGGGTCAGCTCTCTGGCGGAGATGGAACTTGTGCCTTAGTGGTGATAGTACAGAGATTTAATGCGTAGACCACCAGGGAGGCCCCAGAATTATTGATAAAATTTATATGCTGATCCTTTGTTGGTTATATAGTTGAAGACCTGTGCTGAGACTGAGACTAGATCAGGTAGTCAACCTCCAAGATGGCACCAGTGTTCATTGTCCTAGTATCTCCCCTCCCCTTCTCTAGTTTTGCCCACAGTGCCCCTGGCTGGTGTGCGTGACCAGGGCAGTATAACAGAAGTAACTAGTGTTAAGTCTAAAGGCATACAGCTTTTTCTTTCCAGTTTGGTTTCCTGTGTTGGCTGGAAACAACGGACTTCCTAGCAGTCTTGCAGAGAGACCCTTGCAGAGAAGAACTGAGGTCTCTGTCAGCTTTAGTACCAACTTGTCAGCTGTTTGATTGAGCCACTTTGGAGGTTGGTCCTCCAGTGTGGTCAGGCTTTCAGATGACTGCAGTCCTTGCTGACATCTGATTGCTACTTCATTAGAGACAGTGAGCTAGAACTGCTTGCCATGTAACTTCCAAATTCCTGACTGAGCTTATATTTATTATTATTACTGGTATCTGTACTTGATCATAGTAGATGGTGTCTTTCCATGTTTTATAGTGGATTGTGAGCCTGTTCACCAGGGCTTTATGAATCCTGCCAAACCTGTTTGTAGGAAAAAGAGTATTTTGATTTTGGTTCTGTCAGGAATCATCAAAGCAAAGACACCGAAATTAACCTTGGTTTGTCATTTTTCAAAACTAGAATGTGCTGATTTGGGTTTACTTTTATAGCCTGGACTGTAATTGGAAATTCTTGAGAAAATTTTTCCCCTCAGTCTGACTCAGGCAGTTGCAGACAATTTTAATTCTCTGCTATATGCCAGATTTATTTTTTTTAATTTACTATTATTATTTGTTGATGAACCTTTACTGAGGAGTATAATCCTAATCTGTTTTATGAAGACCTGAGTTTTAATTCCCTTCTACAGGCCTACTCCCTTGTCTTTCCCAGTTTTCTTTATTCCTTTGTAACTCCAAGAGCTTCTGAGAATAAAAATCTCCACTGTTCTGAATCATGATAATGCACTCTACTTAAGAGTTTTTTTCCCTTTTATTACTTTAAAAAGTAGTGCTTTTTTACTAGTTTTGTAATCTTCACTTACAGTAAGAAAACTTATTAACATTCTGTTCCCCCGTCTTGTTTCCCTCTCTCCCCCATCCTTTTTTTTTTTTTTTTTAATATTTATTTATTTATGCATAGAGGACTGGTACAGGCCAGAGTTGCAAGGGTGGTGTTTTTGCTCACCAGAGACAGAGTGGGGAGCAGAACAGGCAGATTTATGAAGTGCACTGCTGAGGGGAGAGAGGTCTGCTGTGCCATGCCTGTCACTTGAGGGGCAGAGATTGAGTTCAGAGCTGCTGCTAGATTCACAGTGCTCCGCTTTAACCCGCTGAGCCACTAGGGAGGGCCTTTTCCCTCTCCCCCCATTATTTTTGGAGCTGTTAGATGCACTTGGCACACTTTTTATATTCTCCTCTCTTTAAAGATTTATTTGTTTTATGCATACAAGAACTGGGGCACAAGTCAGGTGTGTGTGAGAGAGAGAGAGAGAGAGAGAGAGAGAGAGAGAGAGACAGAGAGAGAGAGAGAGAGGATTCACCAGAGACAGAGTGCAGAGCAGAAAAGGCAGATTGATAAAGCACACTGCTGAGGGGAGCAGCGGGCGGGACAGGAGAGGTCTGCTTCACCATGTGGGTCACCTCCCTGGTGGGGGATCAAACTCTGACTGCGGTGGCTGCTGATAGCGAGCATTTTTCCTGTCTTTCTTTTACATGTTTTCTTACATAGTTGGCATTCTGAAAGCCTTTCCTGATTTCATTTTCTACCCTTTTTTACCTTAATTTCTTTGGCTTAGAGGCTTTCCCAAGCAGTGGATGAACCTTGATTCTCATCCTACTTAAAGTGAGATGTTAAAATTCATCAGTTTTGTGCTTGTTGTTTGTCTTCACTTTAGATCAGGTTGGCAAACTATGGCCCATGGGCCAAATCTAGCTTCTGCCAGTATTTCTGTGACTCATGAGCTAAGAATTTACATTTTTTTAAATGAATGAAAATATCAAAAGATATTTTGTGATGTGAAAATTATATGACATTCAAATTTGTGTTCATAAATAAAATTTTTGGAACACAGCTATGCCCATTTGCATTTATGTTGTCTGACTGTTAACACTACTGTGTCCAAATGAATAGTGTGACAGACTGTATGCAGTTTTCATTGCTTTGTACTGCTTTGTGTGCACTACAAATTGCAGTCACAGTTATAACCTGGTTGACATTTATGGCTATAGCATGATATCTATTGAAATATTTTAATCATCACTACATAGCTTTTATTTTAAACCGGAAAAGCTGAAAGTGGGATTTCAGATGTCACACTTTAAAACACAGTGAAATGTGGCTATTTTGTTTTGAATAAGATGGTAGAGTTTTTTCAGCAGAGTTATAGTAAGTAAAAGAATGGAATAAAACATAAGTGGGCAATACCAGACCAAATAGTGGTCATGATATTCCCAGCTTTTATAGCAAAGCAGTGAACAGAAAAATTAGAAAATTTTTAATGGAGTGTCTTATCACAGCATAGTTTCTTAAAGCAAGCTAAGTTTCTGAGTGACTCATTCATTAGCTATTCCATGCAGGGAAACCCTTTACTGGTGGTGAGTTATCCCAGTTTATTAAAATTATCTTTAAAAAGAATTCCATAATTCTAATCAGTCCTGTATTACCAAAGACCTAAGAGAATTATATTTTGAAGTTTGATTAAAAATTGTGGAAATTAGTAATTTTTTTGTTACATAGTACTATATCAATAAAAATAATGTCTTTGCTAGAAAACCCTCTAGTATTTACTGTGCCTTCTGATGACATGTACCATGTTTGTGTTTGGTGGGTATCAATTGTGAGTCCAGAAGTGTGATATATACAGATTCACCTCTTGTCTGCAATAAATTCAGAAAAATGAGGCGATCCAAATTATTTCCTCAAACATTAGAAATTACTCTGACTCACTCTAGTCTGTCAGCCCGTTTGTGGTTTCTTAATAGAATGTTAGCATCTGAATTATACAGCATATTTCTTTTTAAATTACTGAGGAATGTTCTAAAAGCTAATGCTCACATACTTAATGCAAAAAGTATACCAGAGTCAAAGGGTCTCCATTGCTCCTTTACCAGGAATATAGCAAGATAGAAGGTGGAGCATTTAGAATCACTTCACTGTGCTATCTGTATCAACCTGCAGTGAATCTAAAGAATTGAAAATAATGGGTAAAGAAGAGAATATTGTGTTTCATCTGTCTTCTTCAAGTAGAAATTTTGAATTATGTTGAATGTCAGCCTTCATGTGTTGTGAGGTATATAAAATGGATATATGCAATGAACCCAAACTCAATGAGTTTTACTGAAGGAATAAGAATAAGACTTGTATATGGAAATAATAGAAGGTACTTTAATAATCAAATGTTTATTGAAATATAGTTCAGAGGAGATTAATTATGGCTGCAGTGCATATTATTTGATTGATTATGTTTCTTATACTTTTGGCTATAATCCAGACTATCCTGAACATTGATCCAATTTTTACCCTTCCCAAGTTTATGATGTATGGCTTCAAGATAGAGTATCTGAATTAGTAATGGTGAACAGAGCTATTAGATGTGGACGACTTTATTTGAATCCGATTAGATTTCATGTTCCTTATCTGTAAAATACCATCAGCTCCAAGCTAAAACTTTTTTGTAATATCTTATTTGCATATATACAAACCTTCTTAGGTAATACTAGAATTAACTAAGATGATATATTAATAATATTATTATTAGATATTATTTCATTTTTTAAAAACCGGCCAATGAGGCAGAGAGATAAAATTAGGCTTAAATGTGACTTATATTTGGAGATAACCACAGTCTCGTCAGATGCTTTAGAAGCCAGACCAGTAACTCTAGTGTAAGATATACAGAGTATGAAGCTTGCCTAGCAGTAAATTTGAATTAAAACATTACTTCATCCTAGCTAAGTAATACCAGGTAGGCTGCCTGTTTTCTACCTTTGTCCTAATTCAGAATCTGATTAGTCACTTTAATTTGGGTTGAATGTAATTGTTTGACTGATTTCATAATTTTAAAACTTTAAGTGTATTAAATAGTTCTGTAAGCTTCCCCCTTTAGTTTGAAAGCTTTTCCTTTTAAAGTATTTTAGTAGGCTATACTCTATTATTTTCTAAAGAGATTTATTTTTATTTACTATGCATATAAGAACTGGGGTGTAGGCCAGAGGTGCGCGAAGTTGAGAGGATTCACCAGACATTGGGGAGCAGAACAGGCAGATCTGTTGAAATACACTGTTGATGGGAACAGCAGGTGAGGCAGGAGAGGTCTGCTGTGCTGCGTGGGCCAGGAGACAGGAGAGGTCTGCTGTGCTGCGTGGGCCAGCTCCCTGGCCAGGGATCAAACTCATGCTGTATGGCTTGTGATAGCTTGATAGACTGAGACTTTTAACTCTGTACCACCTGTATTTTAATAATTGAGTATCTTAAGAATGATCAGCATTGTTTTTAGTGTTTAGTTAGATAAGAAACAAATACAAAAAAGTTTTATTATTTTCATAAAGTTTGGTAAATTAATTGAAATGATGAATATATGGTGGGCAGGTCTCAAAGGGAACTCAATAGCCTAGTTAACACGACTTGGGTACCTTCAGAATTTTGCTTATTCTGTAATGAACCATATTGTTGTAGACTTCTGAAATTTACGTGCTTGCTCTTCCCACTTCCAGAATCACTCAAGTTTTTACATGCTCAAAATGGAGTTAAGTCAGTGGTGCTCAACTGATGTGTCATAGAAGCACATTACACTTGAGCCCTTCGTAGATCTACTGCCAACTTTTGAATAGTGTGAGAAATTTATTTTTGTTACAGTTAATTGTACATGTAATTCCTGGCTAAATCTAGTGTTGAGTTCAGTGGATCAGTTAACATTGTTTAAACATGATGCATCTTGCTTAGGTAGCTGACTGATATTTCAGAAATTTGGGATGTCAGTTGTGTGAAGACTCTGCTGTTTTCAATATATAAAGACAAAGCCAAAGTAATTTACAAACTTATACAGAATAGTTTATGGTAGAAGGTAAACTTCAGTGAATATGCATCAAACAAACACACTTAATAAACCCAGCATCTGAATGTGAAACAGCAGTTTATTAGTCCTCTTCCAGTTACTTGTATCAGTATATAATCCTGACTTCTAACACTATTGGTTAATTTTGCCCATTTTTAAATTTCATTTAAATGGAACTAGAATGTACTAATTTGAATGCTTTTCTCTGCATTGTGAGATTGTTTATGTTGCGTATAATTGCAGCATTTCTTGTATGAATATTCCAAAACTAACTCAAAAGCCAATGGACTTTTACATTGTTTTACTGTTAGGAATATGTTCATGGAAACTGTAATTTAACTTGTCTCGTGGTGAACCTGTACACACATTTCTGTTGATTTTGTATCTCTCAGTGAATTTGCTGAGTCATAGGTTGTCTGCAGGTTCAGTTTCATTAGATAAGTAACTGGGGACCGAAGCCATAGACTTATAGGTGGTGCCCCCCCGGGGGGGGGTTGCTGCTGAGGATAGATAGCCCCAGGGAAAATGCTAAAAAGTATTGTATTTTGGGGTTCAGCGGCTGATAAGAAATACAAGGGACTGCAGAAGGTGAGAGGATTCATTCAGTCTTTGGGATTTAGTGGTTTCCAGATCTTTAGCATTTGGGGTCAGCAGAATTTGGCCCCCCACTGTGCCCATCTTTCCAAAGGCTGTTGGGGGCCTCTAGGCCTCCAGCAGCCAACTCAGAGAGGAAAAGTTTGGGGTTTTGCAGTTAGACCATCTGGTGACTAAAACTGTTCCTGGGTTTTGCTGCTGTCCTAGCCTGGCAGAGAAGGCCAAGACCTGGAGCTGGGAACCTTGCTGAGCTGTGAGTGTGGCTGTTTGTGGGGTCCTTCATTCAGCCCTTGCAGTTGCTGTTTCGAGTATCACTAGTCTGCTGCTATGCTGGGGTGTCTTGCAGTTTTAGGAGCGTCTCCTGTTGTGTCTTCTGCTGCCTTTGTGAGTTGGAACTTGGCCTAGAGTTTGGCTGCTGTGTGCTCCAGGCACACTGGGGAGGAAGACACACCATCTTTGCCACATGGCCTGTTCAGGAGAGACCTCTACATCCTCAGAGCGGGAAGACGCCATCTTAGCTGCTTTTGTTCAGGACTGGAAAGCACTGGACATTGCTTTCAGTGAGGTAAAGGCCAATTTTGGCCTCAGTAACTCTTGTTTTCCCCTGCTTTGTTAAATAAATCCATTGTTGTTCTCTTGAGCCTGACTAGTCTTGCAATTGTGAAAAACTCAAGACAGTAACTGGTAAATGGTTTGGATAGTGTCCTTGGCTAGTTTTAGTTTTAGTGTTCCTTGCTGCCCTGTATCAGATATAGTACTGCCAAATAGTTTTTTGAATTGATTATATCAATTTATAGTGCTTGAGGTTTTTTTTTTTAAAGATTTACTTATTTATTCGTACAGAACTGGGGTACAGGCCAGAAATGCGGAAGGTGAGAGGATTCACCAGAGACAGAGTGGGGAACAGAACAGGCAGATCGGAAGTACACCGCTGAGGGGAGCAGCGGGCGGGTCAGAAGAGGTCTGCCGCGCCATGTGGTCACCTCCGGGGCAGGCGGGAATCAAACTCATGCGGAAGTGGCTTAAGCTTCTTTATGCTGTGCTTTAACCCAGGGAGGGCCCGAGGTTTTTAATTGCTGGATATCATCACTAGTACTTAATATTATCTGTATTTGATGTTTTAGCTATTCTGCTGGCTATTAGTGGTGTAGCATTGTAGTTTAATTTGCATTTCCCTGATAGCTTGTAAAATTGAGCTTGGTTGTTTGTATGTTTACTGATCTTTGGTTATCGCTTATTGAGATCTCCTGTTCAGGTTGTGTCCAGACTTTTCCCTTATGGTTTGTTGTTGTCAGTGCTTTTGTAGAATTTATTTTTTTAAAGATTCTTTATGCAGGGCCCTCCCTGGTGGCGCAGCGGGTTAAAGCACAGCACTAAGAAGCTAAAGCCACTTCTGCATGAGTTCGATTCCCGCCTGCCCGGAGGTGACTACATGGCGCGGCAGACCTCTCCTGACCCGCCCGCTGCTGCCCACAGCAGTGTACTTCGTAGATCTGCCTGTTCTGCTCCCACTCTGTCTCTGGTGAAGCCTCTCGCCGCCCCTGAGCCTCTGGCCTGTACCCCAGTTCTGTATGCACAAATAAATAAATCTTTAAAAAAAAAAAAGATTATGCATTTAAGAGGTTGGTGTATAGGCCAGTGTGTGTGTGTGTGTGTGTGTGTTCACCAGAGACACAGTGGGGAGCAGAACAGGTAGGTTTATTGAAAATACACTGCTGACAGGAGGAGAAGGCAAGACAGGAGAGGTCTGCTGGGCCATGTGGGTCACCTCCCTGGCAGGGGATTAAGTTCATTCTGCAGTGGCTGTGTTTAACTTCATGTGCTGAGACTTCATGCACCACCAAGGAGGCCCTGGGAGAATTCTTTATATTCCAAGCAGGAGTTCTTTTTTAGGTCTACATCCTGTCTCTAGTCTAGAATTGAAATGTATTTAAAAATTTTTAATTCATTTTAAAATGCTTTTGAATAAGGAATACTTTTATATGACTAGAAAGTATACAAATCAATAATGAAAAATGACCCTCCCAGTCCTTGCCCACTTCGAGATCCTAGCTCCATCCACTTAGAACATGTGTCACTGGTTTGTTTTGTCTGTCAGGACATAAAAGTGATTTTTGATAATACAGTTAGTGGAGGATAATAATAGTTTTATAGTGAATGATTTTGGGGTAACTGCATTTTAATAGGTAAAAGTGTTGGATAGTTATATAAGTTGGATAGTTATATCATGGCATTAAAAAAAAAAAAAGAAAACTTAAGATGTCTCTAACACCTAAATGTAAAAAAATCTCTTAGAACACAGTGGTAAATCTGCATGACAATGGATTCTTACTAGATAGGATGCCAGAAACTTGAGTAAATAAAGAAAAAATTGTGGCAGGTGAAAGATAATTGGTCATAGAGATTTAAATCAAGGCAACAATGAGAGACCATTTTGCATCTAGGATGACTCTTAAAAAAAACAAACAAAACAGGGCCCTCTCTGGTGGCACAGCAGGTTAAAGCACAGCACTAAGAAGCTTAAGCCACTTCATGAGTTCGATCCCAGCCTGCCCCGGAGGTGACAACATGGCGCAGCAGACCTCTCCTGACCCGCCCGCTGCTCCCCTCAGTAGTGGACTTCGTCGATCTGCCTGTTTTGCTCCCCACTCTGTCTCTGGTGAATCTTCTCACCCTCTGCATCTCTGGCCTGTACCCCAGTTCTGTGTGAATAAACAAACAAATCTTAAAAAAAAAAAAAAAACACATAAACAAATTCACCAGGAAACCAGAAAACATTGTTAAGAGTGTAAAGAAATTAGCTATTGCTTTTGGGAATGTAAAATGGTGCTACTGTGTGGGAAATAGTTTGGCAGTTACTGATGTTTGCTTAACATTGTAATCAACACAGCAAAGGATGGATACGTGAAATTTTTTTAAATGACAAATTTCAGCCATAATAAAAGATACTTTAAAAGATGGTTATTTTTTCTCCTAGAGATTTAGAAATTATATAGCATTGGTTCTCATTATTTGTGGATTCTGTGTTCTAGAATTCACCTACTCACCAAAATTAATTGGTAATCCCCAAATTAATAATTGTACTTTCTTATTTGTGTATGTGGACAAAGTGGCAAGAAAATTTGCTGTCCCCAGTACCTGCATCCCCAGCTGAGGTAGAACACATGATGTCCTGCCAGTTTTATCTCCATAGGGAAACTAGAGTCCACCTGTGGCCTTTCAGCGCCATGTTTTTCTTTCTTTTGTGAATCTTGGAGTTGATTTCACTGTTTAAAGTGGCCCTAAGTGTGGAGCTCAAGTGCTCTTCTTGTTCATCTCAGAAGAATGGGGTGCTTTCTGGAGAAAATAAGTGTTTATTCATTTATTTGTAGTAGTATTGGAGTGCTCTCAGCTTGTTCAATGTTAATGAACTAGGAATGTATAGAAAGTGTGATTAAATAGAAATACAATAAAATGAGGTAATGTATTGATAGACTGAATGAAAATGTGACTGGAGGCTCATAGGAACCCAAATCTGTATTTCCACTAACAGTGGTTCTGTACTTGCTTATTCATTTTTTTGTAACAGCTATGGAATTACTATTATGAATGATGAGGTTCAAATCTATGAAAATGCAGATAAAACTAATTTTTCTCATATAACTGATAACACTTTTTTGATTAAAAATATATCTTGGAGATACTGTTTGTTTTTTTCTGAAATCTATTTGATGATGTTAGTATAATTACAATTTAAAAACTTTCCTTGAGATATGTGCATCACCAGCAATGTAATGCACACACTTCAGGTATGTAATTCATTGCCTTTTAATATATTCACAAATGTGAACAGCCATCATCACAGTCAATTTTACATTTCAGAAACCTTGTTTGCATTAATGGTTATTCCCCCACATTACTCATTTCCAGACCGATAATCACTGATCTACTTTCTGTCTTTCTAGATTTGCCTATTCTGAACATTTGGTATGAATGAGATCATAGACTATGTCTTTTGTGACTGACTTCTTTCATGTGGCATAGTTTTCAAGGTTCTTACTGTAGTATGTTAGTATATCATTCTTTTCTTTTTGTTACTGTTACTTTATGGCTGTTCTGCATTTATGTTTATCCATTGATCGGATGGTAGATATTTGAGTTGTTTTCCCTTTTTTGTTATGGTTACTGCTATTTAACATTTTGATATAGTTCTTGCACTTGAATTCATGATGCACCTTATATCTGTATGTAGAATTTGTAAGGTAAGGGTCTAGTTTCTTTTTTCTTTTGGCTAGTGGATAGTCATTATTTTTTGGAAAGACTGCTTTTTCCTCATTGAATTGTCTAAGAACCAAAACCAGTTGACCATTACAGTGGGTGTTTCTTTCTGAACTCTCCCTGTCAATCCATTGCTCTGTATGTTTATTCTTCTGTAGTATGTAGTACCGTCTCATTGTAGCTTTGTAGTGCAAGGTTTTTTAATTGGTAATAAATTCCCTGCCTTTGTGTTTTAGTTCCCTCAATACTCCAAAGAAATTATAGCATTGGTTTGACGTCAGGAATTTTATAGAGATTGTGTTGAGTTTGTAGGTAATTTTGGGGGGAGTATTGCCATCAGAACATTAAATCTTTGTATTAGTGAATGTAGGATGCCTTTACACTTTTTTTGGTTTTTAATTTCTTGCAATATTTAGTAGTTTCTAAAACATAGGTTTTAATGTTTGAGAAATTTATTTATAAATATTTCTGATGAGATTACAAGTGAAATTGTTTTCATTTTTGAAGACTATTCTTTAATTTGTATTTTTGTTCATTGTATAAATATACTTCAGCCTGTTGTCTTTTGAGTCTAAAAATGTTCAGTTTAGATAGTATGTGGTCAGATTTTTTTTTTTTTTATCCAGTTAAGAATCTCTGGCTCTTTATTGGAGTGCTTAATCCATTTTTTGCTATTTGTTTTCTGTGTTATGTCTGATGGGTTTTACCAGCATTTTGAATTTCAAAATCCAAAAATTTAATAAAATTTTCTGATTTTGTTTTCACAGTGGTTATGCTAACAATTACATTTTTTTTTTTTAAACATAATACATAACTCTTTCAGGGTAATGTATATTTGAGAGTATTTTTAAAATAAAAAGCTTTTAGCTACACTCTAGCAACAGAACTTGACTATACAGCGCCATCCCTCCTTTTTTGTACTGTTATTGCCATTACTTATATATTTAACATGTCAGTGTTGTTATGGTTATTTTTTTAAACAACTTACATGTTTTATAGAAATTAAGAGGGAAAAAAGTCATTATATATCTTTCCTTTGTTCACTACTTAATAGTGCTTCTCATTTCCTTCTTGCAGCTCTGAGTTACAGTCTGTTTTTATTTCTTTTGAGCCAAAAGGACTTTGTTTAGTATTTTTTTTAAAGATTTATTTATTCATATGGATCTGGGGTACAGGCCAGACATGTGGAGGGTGAGAGGATTCACCAGAGAAAGAGAGGGCAGCAGAACAGGCAGATCGACCAAGTACACTGCTGAGGGGAGCAGCGGACGGGTCAGGAGAGGTCTGCTTCGGTGGCATGTGGATCTCCTCGGGGTAGGCAGGAATCGAACTCATGCGGAAGTGGCTATAGCTTCTTAGTGCTGTGCTTTAACCCACTGTGCTATCAGGGAGGGCCTGTTTAGTATTTTTGTGTGGCACAAGAATGGCAGTGACATTCTTTGCTTCAGTTTTATTATACATTTTAACATATAACATCTCATTTAAAGAATCATCTGAAAGGATTAAAACCACTTGAAAAGAAACCATAATTTGACTTTTAGCATATTCTACAGTAAAACAGAAAATTTCACCTTTATGCTTTTTTTTTTTGCAAGATTAACATTTTAGACAAGGGTTTCCTTAAAAACGAAAACCCATAACCAAATAAATAAAAAGCCCTTCTATATTTTACAACACTGGTTATTACATTTGTTTCCCTTATAAAATCTTTTTACTCTTTAAATTATGTGCTTTTGTATTTTATCCAGAAATCTGCCAGTAAAGGCTATGAAATAGTGTTACCATTTTAAAAAAAAAATGTCATAACAATAGAACTTTTGCCCTGCATTAATGGGAAAAGTCATCACAATCTGCTTTTTTTTTCCTCAAGATTTATTTATTTATGCATACAGAACTAGGGTACAGGCCAGAGATGCAGGGGCTGTGAGAGGATTCACCAGAGACAGAGTGGGGAGCAGAATAGGCAGAAGAGTGGGGAGCAGAATAGGCAGATCGACAAAGTACACGGCTGAGGGGAGCAGCCGGTGGGTCAGGAGAGGTCTGCCACGCCATATGGATCACCTCCAGGACATGTGGGGATCAGGATCGAACTCATGCAGCAGTAGCTTTAGCTTCTTAGTGCTTGTGCTTTAACCTGTTGCAGAACCAGGGAGGGCCCACAATCTGCTCTTTAAAAATTTTTTTTTTAAATCTTTCTACTTGGTCTGTTTTTGTTACATTAATTTTGTACTTATGAACTAATTCTGTATTTGGAATGTCTGATTTCTTTTTGCCCTTGTAGTTTGTCCATATTTATTTACTTTTATTATTTTAAAGATGTGCACTTGGGAATTTGAGAGTTTCTGATGAGAGGTCTGCAGTCATCGTTATCTTCGGTCCTGTGTGTGTAACAGGGAAGTTTGTTTACCCAATTTCTTGTCTTTAAAATGTACTTCTTTTTACTGGTTTTTAGCAATTTGCTTATGATTTTTTTTGGTCATGGTTTTTTTTAGATGGGATATTGGGGTTTGTTTTTTTTTAAGTTTCCAGATTATTTTTGTTAAAAATTGGGAAAAAGTTGGTCATTATTTCTTAAAATACTTTTCAGATCTTTTTTTTACCTCCTCTGGAATTCCAATTACCTGTATGTTAAACCATTGGATAGTAACAGATGATGAGTGTGGCTTTCTCCCCTCCAGTTTTTTGCTCATCCTATACTTCGTTTTTTTTTTTTGCCCACCTCCTTTCAATTTTGACAGGTATTTATCTAATTTGAAGTTGTCTTGGTAGGGGTGCATATGTAGTAGTAATTATATCTTTTCAAGAATTGACATTTTCATCACAAAACAGTAAATTTTGCCTTCAACCTTTTTTTGTCTAAAAACAGTTTAATCTGATATTAGTTATTTTAGCTGTTTTTAAGATGGATTTATTTATAATTACGAACTGGGGTGTAGCCATAAGTGCAGGGGTGTGTGAGGGATGAGAGGACTTAATTGGAGGTAGAGGGGGGATTAGAAAAGGCAGATCCACTGAAACACACTGCTGAGGGGAATAGCGGGAGACAGGAGAGGGCTGCTGCGCAGTGTGGGTCACTCCCGTGGGGATGGAATGCTCTCAGATATTTTTGATGCAGTGGCTGCGGACTGTCCCATCATACTATAACTTAACCCTTTGTGCCAGCAGGGAGGCCCAATAGTGTAGCTGTTTATAGTTACTATTTCCATTTCATATTTGTCTTTCTGATATGAAGTATTTCTTTTGTAAGCACCATATAATGTTTGTTATTTAATCTGATCATTTCTGATTTTTGATTGGTATTTAATAGTCTTATTTACAATCATTATTGGTGTGCTCAGATCTGTGTTGGTTATATTGCTTTTGTTTTTCTGTGTAGCTCATGTATTTTATTTCTGTTTCTTATTTTACTTATGCATTACTTTCTAGTGTGCAATTTATAATCCTTTCTTTGTACTATAATTTTGAATTAATTTCTTAGTGATTTTTTTTGGATTCCAAGTATACCTTATCAGTTTTCTATATCACTACAGATTTTTTTAGTAGGATATAGAAACTTTGCTCCATAATGACTCCTTTCTTCTTCACCCTTCACTGTGATCAGTTGGCATTTATGTTAAATATGTGTTTTAAACCCAGGGATATTGTTGTAGTTTCTGCTCAGTATACTCTTAATGGTTTTAATAAAGTTAAAGAAGGGGGAAAACAGAGATTTCTATATTAACCTGCATATATTTAGTGTTTATGGTACTCTTTGGTTTCTGTGGTTTTAGGTTAATGGTGCCATGTCTATCCACCATTATAGTTTCATTTCCTTTTTTACTTTGTGCTATTTTATGCAGTTTCTTTTAAGCCTATTAAAGAATGAGGAAAAAAAACATTTATCTTTGTGTTGTATTTAACTTTACTGGTGCTCTTTTTTATTTTATAACAGTTTATTTTTACATCATTTTGTACATTTTTTTTTCCATCTCAATTGTAATCCC
>NW_004567127.1:5691691-5699008 GCF_000260355.1 Condylura cristata
GAGGCTTCACCAGAGACAGTGGGGAGCAGAACAGGCAGATCGACGAAGCACACTGCTGAGGGGAGCAGCGGGCGGGTCAGGAGAAGTCTGCCACGCCATGGTCACCTCCGGGGCAGGCAGGAATCCAGCTCATGCTGCAGTGCCTTTAGCTTCTCAGTGCTGTGCTTTAACCCGCTGCGCCGCTAGGGAGGACTCCTACTGGTGCTCTTTATGTGCATTTTAGTTACTGACTGTATAAAGTTCTTTAGTAGTTATCTAAGTCAAATGATTAGTGGTGAATTTTCTCAATTCAAATTTATATGGAAATGTAATTTTCCATACATACAAATAGGAGTTTTCATTTTTATGGAAGTTTTGATGAATATAGAACTCTTGATTTGTAAGCTTTTCTTCCACCATTTTGAATTATGTTGTGTTACCACTTAATGTTCTGTATTTTTTCTCTCATCTAAAATTTTCTTAAATATTAGCTTTCTTTTTTTCTTTCCATCTTTCCTTCATTCTAAAGTGTTACATTTGTAGTCATTCTCAGTTTTATGTGGCTCACTAGACAACGGATTAATTCTTATAGTAATGAATTACATTATTTTGTGACTGAAAACTTAGTCTGCTCTTCTTGATAGTTTTATCAGGTTATAGATTGTTAGGTTAACTGTTATTTTCTGAAGGTAATATCTTGACATTGTTTTTTACTGAAGAAGTTTTTCCTCCAGTCTGATTATCTTCGGTGGTAGTTGTAAGTCTGGATTTTGTTATCTTCTTTCTTATCTTTAGCTGTGGATTTCCGTTTATTTATCCTGCTCACAACTGTGATTGCAATTTATGGGTTCATTGCTTTAGCTCTGAAATTCTCAGCTGTTATTTAAATAGTTTCTATACCTCAGTTTCTTTATAAATTTCTAGGACTTATGTTTGACTGGTGCTTCTCATTTTGTCCTTTAGCTTTCTTTCTTTCTTTTTTTTTTTTTGTTTCCATCTTTCCTTCATTCTGGTTTATATGTAATTGGGGCGGTCACTGAGTTGACTATTAGAGGAAACTAGGAATATAAACATTTAAATTAGAATTAGCATTGTGGTCCTTGCTAAAGGTGGACAAACCAATGGGTGTACACAGCCAGCTTTGACCCTCCAGTTTTGTCATCTTCTCCTATTTGGCCACCCTGAGATCCTGACTCACTTTCCCAGCACTGGCCAGCAGACTTTACATTCGGACATGTGGCTCCCTCCTCCTAGTGTGGTCAAGGCTTCCATCCTCCCTCATACTCTGGAGTGTGCCTGCTGGGCATACAACTTGATCTTCTGGAATGAATCCCTTCAGTGAAGCTACATGAGCCTTGATCTGGGTGACCATCTCTGGCTGTCACCTAGAGGGTGTGAAACTCCTGGATTCAGACAAAGAGCTGCCTCTGCTGTGAACAAGAATGGGCACACAGCTGGGCTTATTGATTTTGACCTTTTAAAAAGTCATTTTCTTCCCTCCTTTCCCCTGTATGTACACATTTTAGTAAATTGTCATTTAAAAGAAATTGATAGACATAAAGGTCTCTTAGAACTGGAATTTTGATGTAATGGAATCACCTTTAGGAAGGGATATTATGTATAAAACTGGTTAAAAACTTTGGCTTTTGAGTTTGGGTTTCAGTTTTGTGTAAGGATCAAAATGCATCATGACTACTAGCACTGAGTGAAGGAGTCAGGAGCACACTAATCTCTTTGTTAAGTGGATGTGCACTAATTATGAGACCACTGTCACTCTTGAACTCAAATGGAAAGTGGTTCTCCTTTTCAAAGCAAATGATTACATAGTTTTAAACTTTATTGATAATAGAAGCTAGTTGCAAAAAAGGTCCCTAAAGAAATTTCCACTCTGTCTTGGCTATAAAACATCTGAGCTTCTGGGTGGACCTGTTAGACTTAAGTAGTCCACACAGGGGAAAGGGACTGCTGATTTTTATATACACTGGAGTTTATTCCCTTGGTCTCTGATATTTTCTTCATACTACATATTTCTCAGTTCCAGGTTTTTCTGAAAATCTTTATGGCAAGTATTCTGATACATCTCCCCCTACTCTTTGAAGTCTGGGCGAGGTTTCTTCAGATAACCTTTTGTAGTTATCTTTCTGGGAGTTGGCTTGTATACTTTTTTCCTCCTTCACGCTTAATTTGTATATTTTTATCTTTTATATTCCTTAATTATTTTAATGATAGCTTAGATAAGAAAAAGTTTAATTTTTGTTGTGATAAACTGTGATGTTAGCCTGCCAGGTTGAATTAGAAATTTACAGAATTTGAGAATCATTTTATTGAATTAAAAAAAACATAACACTATTATGACTTACATCAAATGATTCATTTACATAGGTATAACGGATACTTTTATAGTGTTGAGTGTTTTGTCCACAGAACAGATGGTCTCCATCTTCTGTGTCTTTTTACAAAATGCTCTTTCATTTAGATATTGTAAATTTCATGTTAACTTTCTCAATATTTTGCATAAATCCATGTTTATATAGATAGTTTTCTTTTATAGCTCGCTCTTTCCCTTTTCTGTTGAGCTTTGCAGATGCTGTTTTTGGTTTGCATGCAGTTTCTTCGTTTTCAAGTAGAGGGGTCCTCAAGACACCACCTTCAGGCTGGCAGATTCCTTGGAAGGACTCAGGATTCAGGAAACTGTTTATACACACAGTGGCAAAGGATATTGATTAAAATTAGCAAATAGAAAAAGATGTGGAAATCTAGGAGAAAGCAGGCAGATTCAGGTGTCTCCTTCTAGTGGAGTTGCCCCGGGAGGTGCTTAATTCTCCTGCAACTGTGTGTGACAACACGCATAAGGACGCTCCTCAAGCCTCTGTATCTAGGATTATAGTTGAGAAATGAGGTGTAGGGGTTGCAGCTTTTCAGGCAGGAGCTTTTTACCACCCTCTCAGATTTCAGCACCACCCCCAACCCCCTTTCACTGTGTGTGTGTGTGTGTGTGTGTGTGTGTGTCTTTTTCTGTCAGTCTATCTCATACACATGTACACACTGGCTGGCTGGTGCCTCATGCATACAAAAATACTCTTGCTCCTGCAGACTTACTCCAAGTGTTCGAAGGTCCTCTCCCAGGAGCCACCCAAAGATTAGTATGGAGGACAGGCTTTTCTTAGGATTATGAAGGGCTTCAGGAACCTAGACCGGCGAAGACAATTTTTTCTTGCATGCATGAAAATGAATGTTAATTCTTAAAGACTGTTTGGTCATCTCTTCAGTGAATTCCTGACTGATTCACTGTAAGAAGTTAGTTGCTCCTGAACTTATACTACAACTTCTGTAATTATACTTGCTTAAAGCTTTATAAACTCAAATTCTGTTTGTTCCTTTTTTCCTCACCATATTATTTCTTCCTTTGATATGAAAAACTGTTAGCTTTGAGCATGATTTTATAATGCCTTTCGCATTATAAAAGCAGTTTTTTGTGGAACTATCATCTTCCAGTAAATCATCAAAATGACCCACACAAAGGGAAAGTGGGAGGCACTTGATAGATCTTCTCTATGCCTAAGAAAACATGGAGTTGTTCCTTTGGCCACGTACATAGGAATCTATAAGAAAGCTGATGGTGATGGTCACTTTTCAGAAAAGAATACCCCATGGATGTCATGGGAAGAGTCTCTAATGTTAACCAGCATGCAGTAGGTATGGTTGTATAAAACAGAGGGCAGAATTCTTTCCAAAAGAAGTCATGTTTGTATTGATCTTACTAAGCTAAGATAGCTTCCTGAAACTTGTGAAAGAAAATCACCAGAAAAAATGGGACCAAACAGAAAGGTACTTGGGTTCTGCTGAAGCACTAGCCTGTTCCACCCAGAGAACACTGTGAGAACCAGTGGAGAGGGGCCTGAGCTGTAGAAACCATTCCCTGTGAATTGACGGCATGATGGGTTTGGCGGGGCGGGGAGAGGTTACCTGGAGTAATAACATTTCTTTGTTTTCAGATATTAACTGTAAATTTAGCTATGTATATATGTCTGATGGGAGGCTGATAGTCCTACTTTTAGAGTGATATGACACATTTTCATTTTCCATTAGAACAGTTACATAAAATTGTGTATTTTACTGGCAAGTCTTGCAGATTGTTTACATCCTAGTTTTATTATGTGTGGTGCTTCCGAGTACATACTTGTATAAACTAAAAGTTACATATGAGTCCTGAACCCACTATTGAAAGCAAGGATTGTGTCATTTATACTACTCTTCATTTTATGGCTGACATAGTAATTGGTTTGTTATATTGACTGTGGTGCTTTTTTTTTTACTACTTTTAACTTTAACATGTCACCCTTTACAGGTTTATCTGTTAACACTGGCAGTTAAGACACAGATAATTTTTCTTCTCACATTAGTATGAATTCAAATAATTCTGAAGAAAGTCAGAATTTTATATGATAGATTGTGTATTTCTATTGCTGCTCTAACAAAATTGCTGTGAACTTGGTGACTTAAAATAACATACATTTGAAATCAGTTTTATTGGGATACAATCAAAGTGTCAGCATGTCTGGTTTCTTTTGGAGACTCTGAGGAGACAATCTAGTTTCTTGTCTTTCTTCATCTTACAGTAACTATCTCTCTTGAGTTGTGTCTCTTTCTCTGAGAGGCATTGCTTCAGTCTCTGTTTCCATTTTCAGTTGCCCTCTCCTCTCCTGTAGTCTTAATTTTTCTCTGTTTCCTTCTTAGAAGTATCACTTGTGATGAGATGACATTTAGGGGTTACCAAATAATCCAGGACAGCATTGCAGGGGCTTTCATTTAATCACATATGTGAAGCTGCCTTTGCTGAATAAATTATTAACAGGCTTGAACTATTAGGACTGAAATAGCTTTTGGGACTATTATTCAGCCAGTCACATAAAATAAAGAAACATTTCCTTTATTTTTTTCTCCACGTCAATGCTTGTTTTCTCTTCCTAAATAGGCTGTTGTTTCCCTCAACAACTCGGTGGATTAGTCAACTCTTAAAAGATCATTTCTTTGGTCATGTATAAATTACATGTGGGCCTCATGTGCAATCACCTTATTTTCTCCTGAAGAGTGTTGTTAATTTTGTTGTTTTGTGTTGTAGTTGGTGTAATACGGTGTCCAGTATGCCGCCAAGAATGCAGACAGATAGACCTAGTGGATAATTATTTTGTGAAAGATACCTCTGAAGCCCCTAGCAGTTCTGACGAGAAATCAGAACAGGTATGCTTCCTGATTTTTCTTTATGCTTCTTTCTTCATGTAAACTGTAAGACTGTTATAAGAAGATGTTTGGATAGTTACTTAATTTAGGGTGGTTCTGCTATAGTTCCATCATTCAAATGGGAAAGTATGATCTTTATTCTGCACCCTCAGACCTGTTCACATGAGATTAGATGTCATTAATTAAAAATTCAAATCTTATATAAATTTTGTGTTCTGAAACATAGATTTTTAACTCACCTGAATGCTTGATTTATAAGGCAAAGAATTCTGTTTAAGATAAGTGGCTAACCAAGTAATTTTATTCTGGGTGCAGTGAGTTAGTATATTTGAAAGCAAGTATATTAGGAAGTTTTCGTGTTGTGAATCTTTCATAAATTTAATGTAGATTAGTATTTATTTCCTCTTTTAGGTATGTACTAGTTGTGAAGACAATGCAAGTGCAGTTGGCTTTTGTGTAGAATGTGGAGAGTGGCTGTGTAAGACATGTATTGAAGCACATCAAAGAGTAAAATTCACTAAAGATCACTTGATCAGGAAGAAAGAAGATGTCTCAGGTAAGATAGAAGCAGTTTTAAAGGTTACCATTAATCTCCCTCTTGCTTTTGTATCATTTTTACTTTATAAGCTTTATTTACCAATATCGAAAATTTAGAAAGTTACATCAAAAATTTGTTTAGTTTAAAAAAATATGTTTATTTTGCTACAGAATCGGTTGGAGCATCTGGTCAGCGCCCTGTTTTCTGCCCTGTACACAAACAAGAACAATTGAAACTTTTCTGTGAAACATGTGATAGACTGACATGTAGAGACTGTCAGCTATTGGAACACAAAGAACATAGGTACAGAAGTCATAATTGCTTAACAAGAAATACCATTAAAATTTGTTGTAAATTGATTATTCTTTCTAAAGCAAATATTTATTCCTTATTTTTGTCTATTAGCATTTTAATTGTCAGCTTTGTTTATTTCTTGATAAGTTACTTAGTGGTTTCCACATTCATATCTACTTCTGGGGAGTATTTGTTAGAAATGTATCATGTGGGTTTGGGTGTTCAAGAATGGGATATTATTTCTTGTTTGCTATGCCTCTGGTACTAAGAAGCTTTTTCAAGTATATGGTACTATTTTAGCTATGGGCAGTCATCTAAAAGGGTAATATTCCCATGGGTATGGATAACTGATAATTGTATTATTAATAATAAATTGTAAATGTAACAGATTTTGTTAGACAATTTGCAGAAAAGCTAAGGGTTTATAAAGTCTTTAATACATTGCTGTATTTCAACCATAGTTTATCCTCAGTTCAATCAAACTCTTCCTAAAACTGCTGAAATCTCTAGTTGTGCTATTACAAAATACTTCAGTGGATTTCCCCAGTTTTTATGACATCTGTTCTAAAAGTGGGTAGGATAAGATGAATAATCACACTTAAATGTATTTCTTAACTGTAGGATGTTTTAAAACTTTAATTTGTTAGATACATTCACATTCATTAGGGAGAATATGTTGTAGCAATTATGCATTCATAATTTGTGCCAGGCATTTTATGAATGTTGCATGTCTACTTAATTCATACCAGTTTCCCATGAAATTAGTTATTGGTTTCATGATTGTTTCAGAGATAAGGGATCCTACTCACAGAAAGCTTTAGTGGTCTGTGCAGTTTCACTGTAAGTGGCAGAGCTGAGATTTGAACACAGGCAGTCAGACTCCAGGTCTTGTATTTAGCCTGTATGTTTATTTTCTTCCTATATGATATATAGAGTAAGGAATACAGCATATGGGATCTCTCAGACTTGGTCATGTAGAGTAATGCCTTCTGTTCTTTATCAGTTATACAGATGATTTTTGTAGAAATGGGCTATTATCAACCAACCTGGAAGATGGTTGATGTTTTGCTTGAAGTGACTGATCTTGTGTATTATCACTATTGATTATATTGTAATAATTTCGGTAAGAGGCTAGGTTGCCTTTCTCACCACTGCAGCCAGGTCTTTGAATACTTAGATTTCTCATGGCTTTTTAAATTGATGTTGAGCAGAGGAAAAAAAGGGAAGATGGTATCCATTTGTTAAATGTAACTTTTTTTTTTTTT
>NW_004567127.1:5699408-5759301 GCF_000260355.1 Condylura cristata
ACGCCATGTGGTCACCTCCGGGGCAGGCGGGGATCGAACTTGTGCGGAAGCGGCTTTAGATTCTCAGTGCTGTGCTTTAACCCGCTGCGCCACCAAGGAGGGCCTACTACCCTTTTTTTTAAAGATTTATTTATTTATTTATACATACAGAGCTGGGGTACAGACCAGAGGTGCAGAGGCAGTGAGAAGCTTCACCAGAGATAGAGTGGGGAGCAGAACAGGCCGACTGACGAAATATACTGCTGAGGGGAGCAGCGGGCGGGTCAGGAGAGGTCTGCTGCATGTGGGTCACCTCCGGGGCAGGGATCGAACTCATGCTGAAGTGGCTTTAGCTTCTTAGTGCTGTGCTTTAACCCACTGCATGACCAGAGAGGGCCCTAATGTAACTTAACTGGTCTTCCTTTAAACTAGAATCATGACTTTTCCATTCTTTACCATTTTCTTTTACTACTTGTGTACAAGTTCTCATTATCTCTTGTATGTTTTCTTTTCTTTTTTCTTTAGTTCACTCTACATTTTTCCTAGCTAAACTATTGCAGGATCCATGCCATGGATCCAAGCAGCCCAGTTTCCTTTCGCTGAAATTCACTTGAAACTGTTCTCCCTGTTTCAAGGTTACCTTGCCAAATTCATTCTCTTGTTGGCAGGATTATTTTGCTAAAATAGTTCACCCTCTGCCCTCTTTTAAACACCATTCAGTGGTTTTCCTGTAGCTAAGGTTTTAAGTGTTCAGGGTAGGATACCCTGAGTATTATTGAGTTTTATCAGTCTTTCTTATCACTCTATAAAGGTAACAGTCTACAAGAGTGTTCACTTTTGACACCATCTATAGAGTTCAGTAAAAACCCACAACTAGGAGAAAGGAGCGTTTAGTTGAGCTCAGTGATAATGAATTACATCTTTACCTTCTTCCGTTAGCATGGTAGTGGTCACTCACCTTGGAACTGCCATCCAGAAACATGCACTCTTTGTTGGTTAGAAAGCTGCTCATAGGTGCTGTTTATGATCCTAGGGTTCAGAAACTCCTCAGGTGGTTCCAGAGTTGTCCTTAGGATAAAAGAGATTGCCGGCTTATAAAAATCTCTTTGTGTCTTGGCTTTGTTTCCACACAAAGCCTCTCTTGTATGGAACTTGTCTGGGTCCTGCCCCTCTAAATAAGGTATTCCTCTGTCACCCAAAACATTATAGAGTTTCCAGGGTTTAGGGTTATTTTATGTCCAAACAGTCTCAGTTAATGTCTAATAGCAAGTTGGTTATTTTCTCTCAAACCATGTAAATTTTTCCATGGTATCAGAAATGTTAATGGTCCAAAATTTCAGTGTTTGTTATGGAGTGGCATTCAAAGATTTGAGTGGTGGACTCCAGTTTGCATATTTGTGTTGCTGAAAATCAGATACCTGAGTGTGGCTCACAGTGCCCAGAAGCGTTGAGAGAGAGACTGGTTTTTACAGTTCTGACATAGCCTCCCTTGCTCAGGCACTCATTCAGCACAGCCTCTTTTTAGGTAGTGATGCTGGAGGGTGCTTCTGATGTTTCCAAGTGGTAGAGGATATGTGTCCTTTAAAACCCACATGTACCCGGGAATGTTGTACTTCTTTCTGAATACGTGGCAAAAACAGTTTGTTTTTCTTCACCTATGTAATGTCAGAGGTAGCTCCTTACCTAGGTCATTCCTCAGAATTTCATCAGTTTGGGCAGAACCTTGAATTTTTGGTGATAGCCTCTGCTGTCACCATTGCTGGTCCAGTGTGTCACCATCGCTCCTTCCTTGGTATTTGGTTTCTGATATTATTATATCCTTAGGATAATGTATCAGAGAGCACCAGCAGCAAGTCTTAACTTTAGCCACGTTATACGAGCAAGCTGGTAAACTCTGGTAATATTTTGACTCTTTCTTGAGGTCGAGGCAGAAGAAACATTTGTAGATAAATCAGAGTCCCACAGCCCTTGAACTTACTGTATATATTTTTTGTTCTTTTGAGACTGTGTCAGGGACAGTTTATGATTTGGTGACATTACTTGATCTAAACTTCAGTAGTCTTTTATTATTCTCAGTGAGTCATGTGCTTTTTCCACAGGCTTATTGTGCAGATTACTTCACTGGTAACAATGGTAACAGAGAAAGGAGTACCTCAAAACCCCCAAACTTGCCTGCTCTAAATAAGTTCTAATTCGTAAACACACAGATCTTTAATGGAAATTAGTGTCCAAGACATAAAAGACAAAGAATGTACTTTTTAAATCAAGCATCCAGATTTACCCCTTCCCTCATGGAAGTCTAAAGCACCTTCCAGCAGGGACCCATACAAAAGGGTAAGAAATGTCCAGAAAAGTCTGGGAAGAAAAGAGCAAAATAAAAATTAAGATAAAAGTTGCCATTGTTAACCTCTCTACAGGTCTCTCACCCATGTCTGTTCCAACCAGGCATGGAACAATGGTAATCTCTTTTTGTCTACTGACTGTCCTATATTGTCTTAGATTAATAGCTTCGTGTGTTTGGCTGTTATAGTATCTAAATATCTAAATGACCATTTAGTATGTCTAGTCAAAAAGAAAAAAAGGTTACCAAAAATATAAAACAGAAAACCCAACAAAATAAAATTTTAAAAGGAAAGGGAATTAAAAACTGGCCTTAAGGTGAAATGATATAAAGGATTCTGCTTCGTAATACCAGGCAGGTAAAAAGTCAGACATAATATTCACCTCAGTTATATGTTCAGGTAAAGGAAATGTGGCCATGTACATAAAGTCTGTTCAGACATTGGCAGTTTTCATCTAAACTTTTCACCTTAATTCTTTGATTCTCCCAATCTTAATCTTATCTCCCCTTAAGACTTTAGCATATTTTAAAATTGTAATGCCTTGGGATCCTTGCCAAGAATTCTCATGAATGTCTGTGTCCACCCCCTGGTTTTTTCATCTGCACATGTGCACTTTGCCTTGGTTCTCCAGATGGGGATTCCATGACCATTCCTTTGTTCCTCATTTTGACTAATTTGTGGGACAGTTACCCCAGGCACTTCAGATTAGGTTTCTTGTAGTCTTTGCTGTCCATCGTTTTAAATTTCTCTAAGTTGGGATACATATAGCAGTGTTTTTAGGGCCCTTTAATATGGGGACTAGCAGTGGTTCCCTTTGGTTCATCTAGTAGTGCTACATTTTAGACCTTTGTTTCCACACTATCAAAGTCTGCTTTATTTATACTTTAAAAAAAAAAAGATTTATGTATACAAGAACTGGGGTACAGAGGTATGGGGTGGTGAGAGGATTCACCAGAGACAGAGTGGGGAGCAGAATAGCTGACTGAAGTGCACTGCTGAGAGGAGCACTGGGTGAGACAGGAGAGGTCTGCTGCACCATGTGGGTCAGCTCCCTGGTCGGGAATCAAATTGGTGTTGGATTGGCTGTGGATTACTTCACAGTGCTGTACCTTAACCTTTTGTGCCACCAGGGAGGGCCCTATTTCTGAAAACCATCTAAATATGTTCCATCTTGCTGCTATAAATTCCTCGATTCTTCCTCTTGAATCATTACTTAGAATCTGGAAAGGCCCACACAGGGAAGCTGAGATTGCACAAAACATGTGCAGCCGAATTACCTTTTTTTTTTTTTAAGATTTATTCATGTAGAACTGGGGTACAAACCAGAGGTGCAGAGGTGGTGATAGAATTCACCAGAGACAGAGTGGGAAGCAGAACAGGCCAATTGATGGAGTACACTGCTGAGGGGAGTAACGGGTGGGTCAGGAGAGGTCTGCCGCTCCATGTGGTCACCTATGGGAACTGGGGATTGAACTTGCACTCAAGCAGTTGTGGCCAGCCTGCAGTGCTGCGACCTGACCTGTCAGGCCACCAGGGGGGGCCATAGATGCATTACTTTTGAAGAGACTCCACCTCCAGGAAATTGTCTGACAGTTATTAATACGGATTTGGTGTTTTTTGTTTTGGTATGGTACCTTTAGCAGTTTGGTAGTCCAAATTTGGACAGGATCATAGGGTATAGTCTGCCAGTCAGTGATTTAATCCACGTGGTCAAAAAGGATTTTTGGAGGTAGCTTAGCCCGAGATTCAATTTCTCTGTTTAAAGAGGATGATGCTGGATGACTCCGTGATCCATTTCCCCTGTTCAGTCAACTCACATATAATGGCACACAGTTTCTTTTATTTGGACTGTCTGAGCCATAGCTTGGACTGGTTAAAATCTGAGCTTTTTGCCCAGTGCAGGATTTGTCCCGTTTAAAGATAATAATAAACCCAAGGGATTTTATAATTAGCATATTTCTTGGTAGCTTGCATTTCCTTATCCATGATTCAACTCCAAGCAAGCTGGACCTACCATTTCTAGATCCCTTTAGTAGTAACTTAAACTGCTTATCTGTAGTAACTTAAACTGCTTCATACAGTGAGAATCTAAGTATGGATCTGCAAGCCAAAGGTTCAGAAATCCCTTTTCCTTAACCTTCTTTCCAAACCACATGTTTTAGTGAGTTAGGGTTATTATGATGCACACCGTGTAGTTAGGGAATAATCACAAAAATGATGACTTCACATGTGCACATGTGTAATTATATGTGTCTTTTATGTGGAGAAAATATACCAACTTGTATATGGTGGTTGTGAAGATTAAATGAGAATTGTATCTGTTAAGTGCTTAACATGGTAAGTACTCAGTAACAAGCCCTCATTTCTGACACAGTTGTTAAGTTCAGGATTCCCCAAGAATACCTTTCAACGTGATAATTTGCTAGAAATGTGGATAATTTGCCAGAACTTACGAAAGCCTTTCTCCTGGTGGTTGTGTTTATTACTGTGAATGGTGCAGGTTAAAACCATTCAAGATGCAGGGGTTTGGGCGTTGTCTGGGAGCGTTTCAGATGTGGAGCTGCCAGTGGAAACTTGGATACAGTTAATGCTGTTCACAGTGGTGTGTGACGCTGCGCATGCAGCCTTGCCAAGCAGTCATGCTTATCTGAGCCCTAGTGTTCTGAATTTTTATTGGAACTCTGTTGTGTGGACATAGTTCACTGCCTTTATGACTGACCTTTCTCCAACCCCCCCAAAGTTGAAAGGATACCACGTGACCCGAAGCCCCTATCATAAATCTCGTGGTTAACATGTGGTCCAGGGCTCAGGTAAACAGAGATACATACAATATATTCAAAGTTCATGGTCTCAGAGATACCTTTTCAGTAACTGAGGCTAGAAGCCAGACCTCTCTTCGGGCAAGGTTCTTCACTGCACAGTCTGTTATTTCTTGTGGTCTTGCAATGGGAAATCCTGAGTTAAGCTTCCACCTTTGTAGTACATTTTCTTAATTTATAAAATGTTTCCTTATCTGTGAGGAAAACCATTTAACCTCAAAGCCAGTTCATTTCTACTTTTTATTGTCAGTAGTATTTTATATTTCATCTTTTCCAGTTCCTTTCCTGTCTGAATATAGGTCTTTCGGGCCTATTTTAAGTATTATATTTTGCATGTTTATTGATTAGGTCATGTATCCTGTATCTTTTTCGAGTCAGTTATGTGATTGTGTTATTTTATATTTTCTTAGAAAACCATCTGTTTAGTAGAGATTTTATGTAGTCATTTAGAATTGAACTGTATTAAGATTTAACAAAAACTTATGTTTTTATCTCTTGTTTATAATGTTATATAGCTGAGTTTATTTCCTTATTTATGTTAGCCAATTCTGGAAGTTATTTACTAATTCTGTGCTTTATTTTTAAAAAAGATTTATTTATTTATGCATACAGAACTGGGGGACAGACCAGAAGTGCAGGGGCAGTGAGAGGATTCACCAGAGACAGAGTGGGGAGCAGAACAGGCAAATCAACGAAGTACACTGCTGAGGGGAGCAGAGGGCGGGTCAGGAGAGGTCTGCTGCCATGTGAATCACCTGGGGGGGTGGGTTGGGGTGGGGATTGAACTTTGAACTCATGCTGAAGTGGCTTTAGCTTCTTAGTGCTGTGTTTTAACCCACTGTGCCACCAGGGAGGGCCCAAATTCTGTGCTTTAAGTATGTTATGATTCCCACAGTTCTTTTATCATTAGTCTGTCCTTAACCAGATTTTGTGGTACTTTTTATGTTTTGTGAATTTTTAATAGTTTATCAAGAAAAATAGAATTTTTCTATTTTTTCTTAGTTTAGCTTTATTCCATAATTATAATTTATGTAGTCTGTATATGTGGTTTTAGATCCTCGCCCTCCTTTAGAAATAACTTCACAAAGTATAATAATAAAATGAAGAAATATGTTGTGTGTGTATTTTGTATAGTTTCACTTAACTTTATAAGGTGGTTGTGAGGGTTAAATTGTGCCTATTTAGTGCTGAGCACAATAAGTGCTCAGTAATTTTTGTTTTTTACCATTACCATTATTTTTTATTTTTGTTTTTAACTTATTTAACTATTATTAATAACATTATGGCGAACATTTTGTTTTTCAAAATATTTTATTTTGAAATCTTCAGTTTTCTTTATAGCTTCAGAAGTTGTTCTCAAAAATGGAAAGCAGGTAAAGACTTTATGGAGTTCTGTACCACATGGTTTCAGGCCCTCCCTGGTGGTGCATTGGAATAGAGTGCAGTACTGTGGAACTGTCTGCAGCCACTACAGCACGAGTTTGATCCCCAGCAAAGGAGGTGACCCAGATGGCACAGCAGGCCTTTACTGTCTCTCTGCTTGGGAATCCAGTTGATTTGTTTCTCACAAATTTGTTAAAAGCTCAGGCTCTTGAGGTGATAGTTGTCATAAAAGTTTGGGCTTACTCTCTGGGTAAATGAAATCAAAAGCGCTCAGCATGGGTGATTTGGTCCAGATGGAAGGTGGAGATGAGATATTTGAATAAAGTGGGGGTGATTTAATGTAGATCTGGACACTAAACAGTGGAATCTTCACTTTCACTATCCCTTTCCATCTCTCTCTCTGGAATTAGACTTCTTCACTCTGAAGAAAGCATATGATCAGAAAAGACCTCTAAATGTTGACATTTTGGATTGGTCTTAGGGGTTTCCTGTTTCATAAGTTTGGCTCTCTTATAGAGTTTAAGTGGCTTGTATATTTAAATATGTATAATTGGTCAAGGATCACATGACATTTGAGTAGAGCCACTATCATATGCTGTTTTCCATTGATTATTGGATAATGTTGAGAATTGTCAACTTCCATCTCTTGTCTAACTTCAAGTATAGGCAACAGGAAAAGCTAAATATTTCTCTTGTCAGCATTCTTGACTTTAGGGTAGCGCTTAGCCACAGTTTGTGCCTATGAAATACAAGTGGATTTCTACGTAATGGATGATTTTCAGAAATCTTTTGCATTCCTGTTGTAAAAGGGACAAATGTTGGTGTTCATCCTGTTCCTATTTGGATATGATGCCTGAAACGGACATCATTGTATGCTTAGAATGGTAAAACCCCAGTCACTCAGGTTCTAGCTGTGATGTTGAAGGTTCAGTACCATCGATTGTCAGTGCTTGGTTTGTTAGATGAGCCACTCTTAGTTATTGTAACTGTATACACTTCCTGTTGACACTACCCCCTAACATGAAAGAGATCGTGGCATACTAAATAAAAAAAGGGACATGAAAGAAAGATAACATATTAGCGAAAGGAAATACAAAATCAAAATGGCATCCTGAAAGATAGGAATGTCTACACAAGTAGTAACTAAAGAAAGCTCTTTGATGTACAATTGCTGCAATAAAAATAGGTTTGGTAGATAAATTCTAGTTAGTTTTTTTACAAAATTAAAAGAACTTTTAAAAAAGATAAGGAAATTGTAGGAATCAACAACCAAATAGTCTGAAATATAGGAAAAGAGAAAACAGAAATGATGAAATAAGACAAATTCTGTTAAGAACCCATTGTTTGTATTCTGAAATCCATTTAGTACCCACTATACTGTAAAAAAAAGACCCATGTTTACGGTCAAAAATTGCCAGTGTATTATGGATTAAAATGATTGACAGTTTCCAAAGAATGGAATGGGAATCTAAGTTCTTTTTGAGAGTAGCAATATTAGCAGATAGCGGAAAAGGCATACTGTATTGTTTTGTCATGTTTTACTTTATTGCATCCAGCAAATACTGCATCAATTTTATTTTACAAATTAAAGGTTGTGGCAAGCCTTCACTGAGCAGGTATTGTCAGTGCCATTTTCTAAGAGCACATACGCTCACTTCTTGTCACCGTGTCACATTATGTGTATTTTTTTAAGACAAGATTACTGTACACTTACTAAAACTATAGATAAACATAACTTTACTATTCACTGGGGAGCCAAAAATGTGTGCCTTACCATATTGGGGTGTTAGATTTTTACAGCCATCTGGAACTCTGCGGTCTGCCTGCACAGTAGTGCTTCTTTAAAAGTTGGGGCAATGAGAAGGAAGGTTTTCAATCTAGAAGTCTATAGGTAAACTATTAATCAGTGCAAGAGTAATCACAGCTGCTTTCACGCACATACGCATTCAGAAACTGCCTCCCAAGCACTTCTTTCAGTAGAGCTGCCAAGAGCTTGTGATCCACAAAAACATTACTAAACTAAAAACATTACTAAGTGGCAATGACTAGAGTTGACAGATGTATGATCACTAGTTGAGACTGAAGTATGAGAATTTTGACCCTAGATAGTATCCAGGAACAAAATAGAACCATTTCCATTGAATTTCTGTTGGTTTTTTTTTTTTTTTTAAAGATTTATTTATTTATTCATACAGAACTGGGGTACAGGCCAGAGGCTCAGGGGCGGTGAGAGGCTTCACCAGAGACAGAGTGGGGAGCAGAACAGGCAGATCGACGAAGTACACTGCTGAGGGGAGCAGCGGGCGGGTCAGGAGAGGTCTGCCACGCCATGTGGTCACCTCCGGGGCAGGCGGGAATCGAACTCATGTGGAAGTGGCTTTAGCTTCTCAGTGCTGTGCTTTAACCCGCTGCGCCACCAGGGAGGGCCGGTTTTTTTTTTTTTTTAAGATTTATTTATGCATATAGAACTGAGGGTACAGGCCAGAGGTGCGGGTGCAGTGAGAGGATTCACCAGAGACAGTGGGGAGCAGAAAGGCAGATTGATGAAAGACACTGCTGAGGGGAGCAGCGGGCGGGTCAGGAGAAGTCTGCTGTGCGATAATGGATCACCTCATGGCCAGCTGGGGATTGAACTCGTGCTGAAGTGGCTGTGGCTAGCCTTGTAGTGGAGTGCTTTAACCTGTTGCGCCACCAGAGAGGGCCCTCTATTGAATTTCTGATGTTAAACCCTTTAAAAAGTAATTCACAAACTTTTGACATATCTCAGTGAATATGAGGAACATTGGGTGGGGATCCATGCATTGGACATTAAGCAAATAGAAACCGAACATTTATTATTAGTTCCAAAATAGTATAAAGTTCTGTAAGAAATGTTTCTTACTATATAACCTTGACACACCATTGGGCAATATTTACAAAATTGTGTGCCTACGTAGAGTATGAGGCACAGTACACATTTCACTGAACAAAGCAGAGGCATTTTCCTCAGGGACGTAAAGTTATTCATGACTGGTATCAAATGGTAAATATATTAGATGATGATTGTCAAAAAAAGCTAGGGAATTTGAACTTAACATGAGAACATGGGGTGGTATATGGTTTTTTATATGTGTATGTATGTATAATATATGTTTTATTTATTTGTGCTTACAAGAGCAGGAGTGTAGGCCAGAGGTGCAGGAGGGTGAGAGGATTCACCAGAGACAGAGTGGGGAGCAGAATAGGCAGATCTACTGAGAGACACTGCTGAAGGGAGCAGCAGGTGAGACAGGAGAGGTCTGCTGCACCATGTGAATTGTGGGTCACCACCCCGGCCTGAACTTGTGCTGCAGTGACCGCAGATAGCTTCATGGTGCTGAGACTTAACCCCTGTGCCACCAGCAAGGCCCCTTTATATGTTTTGATACTAGGTTTGATGTCTGAAACTATGATGTGTAGATTTGCTGATGTACGGGTTATGTCATCTAACAGTGTATCAATAGCACCAAGATTCTGTCTTTGAAATCAGGAAGAGTAATTGGAAAGATAGAATTATTTTTATTGAGCTAAGAAAGAGTGTGTCAAAATATTGTTTATTAAATGGTATACTTAGGAAAGTCCAGTTTTTAATGTTACTACTGTGAATGATTACTGTGAATCATATCACAGTTGATAATTAAGTTTTTGGGCCTAATTTAAAATCTTTTAATAATGTAAACAACAAAGTTAGATTGGGTATAATAGGAGAAGATAAAAGGAAGATAGTGTACACTTTTTAATTGTCTAAAATTAATAATGCTATTTACTGAGGTCTGTCACTTCAGAAGGAATCACACAGGCCCTCAGCGCCCACCTCTAGTGGAGGGAGTCCTCAGACTCATAGTGCCTGCTCAGGCCACTAAGCCTACCAGGGTGGGACCAGATGGAACCTACACAGTTGGAAAGTTTGTTTTTCCTGGAATGAGGATCATGAGTGAGCCTGCATAGTTCTGACTTCCCTGTCCTAATCTGGAGTGAGGATGTGGTTGACTTGCTGGAGCTAGGATTTCTTCTACACTAGCAGGTTACAAAGGGAAGCCTCTTGCCCCATCCCTTTTTTACCACCACCATTCGCGCCCCTTCTGTTATCTGCTGAAGACCAACTTGATCTGAGGTAGGGAGGGTCTCCCGCAGGAAAGGATGGCATTGGTAAAGGTGAAAGAGAGAAAAGGAGAGAAGGTGAGGGGGAAAAGGGAGAGAGTGAGGAAAATGAGGAGACGTGGACACCTGATCAGAGTGAAAGCATCTTTTGCTGATTATCCCAGCCGGTCTTTCTTTATACATTACAAGCAAGCGGTGGGATTACATCAGTGTGTGCGTAAAGTAGAAAGACAACAGTCATCACATTTTTCTTAAAGACAGCTCGGGACTTTTTGATCTCTTGCTGAGACTGTGATATTCATCATTCATTGATAAAAGGTACAATTAATACACAAAATGTTCCTATAGTGACCAGTCATTAAACAAATACTCCTATGGTGATCAGGTCAGTCATCAAACAAAATATTCCCATAGTGATCAGTTATCAATAAACAAAATGTTTCTATGGTGATCAATTAGCTGTTAAAACATAGGCAGTCCTTTTATTAATAATTTAATGAACATACATCTTAAAGGTACAGGATCTAATGTTAAGGAACTAGGAGTCAAAAAAACACCGTCAATGCACTGAAATTTCCCTGCCCCTTTTTTGATCTATGAAAGGAGCTTCTATTAATCACTATTGTTGTAATTGTTTTGTCAACCTAGTTTCTATATCTAACATAAGAATTAGGGGAAAATTTCTTTCTTTATATGGTCACTGATTGTTATCCAAGTAATCTTACCTAAAAAATCTTTCTATGTGAAAAGAGGTTACGGTGAAAGTTAAAGGAAAGAGTGGGAAAACTTATTTATAACCCTCATTTAAAATGAAGCTATGTTAACTTAAAACTATAGGTCTTTTATTGGGGACTGGGCAGGAAATGATTACAGCCTTTGGTTCCCAGAATTCTTGGACCGTGACATGTCTCTCTTTATTGTAAGACCTAGATTTGTGCCAGCGCCCTCAAGCAGAAGAATATTAATTATTTTACAACATACTGTGCTGTTCTGTGTATAGTGCTGTTATTAAACCAGTCAATCCAATCAGGTGATTAATTGATTTTATATTGAATGTATATTTGGATAATTGCTGTGCTTCTTGGGAACGGCCAAAAACAAACCATGCTTCTTGGAAACAGCCATAAACAAATGAAAAGAATCCTGCAGGAACCAGCTGTAAAATACCCTGACTTTTCAGCATTTTCTTCCACGTCAAGATCTTGTCATACAACGTGGGTAGCGTGGCTCTCGCCAGTCATCTGCTTTAAATCTACTAAGACTAGTGTTATGATATTCTTTGTCCTGAAAAAGTCCTGCACACCCAGGTTTCCTGTATCTGCCAAACTTTTAATTGTACATGAGCAGAATGTGGTCTCACTGTCATTTTGTTTTCTGGGACTTAGAGCTTGTTAAGAGAATCTGTATCCTCAGCCTCTATGATGCAGTAAGTGGATACATCTCTAGAAGCTTCTTCACCTGAAACCCTCACTACTAACTGGTGGCTATTTTTTCTTCCATATCCCACTTATCATTGGACTTGGTTGTGAAAAGTAGGCTTCTTTTTTCTTTCCCATTTTTAGACGACTCTTTCTCCAACTTGAAAGTCCTATTTTTTAATGTTATTACTATGACCTACATCACAATATTTTGTATTCTGTGTTTTCTTTCATATTTACAAACGAAACGCAAAATCTCAGACTTGCTTGCCTTGCTAGGAGCTGTCATTGGATTTCCTTACAGCAGGATTTTAAAATGTGATTGCTTAGTGTTATGGTGTCCTATTTCTCTTGTTCCAGTCTTGCTTGGTATACACAGTCCATCAACATTGTTCTTTTCAAGGTCACTGATAACCACTGTTACTGAATTTGGAGGTCTTTCTTGTTTGACATCTTAATGCTTTATATTTCAACATTTGACATGGTTACCATTTTCTTAATACATTTTAGTTACACTGATTACTTCTTCACAATATCATGTGCTCATTTTCCTGGATCTCCTAATGTTGGACATACCAGACTTCACCTTTCTCTGGAGCTGCGGTCTACCAAGGCCATGCATGTGCTGATGATGTCCAGATTTATATTTCTAGCTCAGCACTTTCTCCAGACCCTCACATTTGTCTGTTCTGCAGATAGCAACATCTCTACTTGAGTGTCTGCTTTTACAAATATATTCAAAAGTGAATTGATCACACCCTCTCCAAGCCCTTTACACTGATTGCCTTGTCCCACATCACTTTGTAGCAAGTACAGTTTTTTTCCGTTGCATGAATTGTATAGATTTTAGCATAATTCTTGATTCCACTGCTTTCTTATTCCCAAACTCAAATTATCTGGGCATCTTTTTGGCTATATTCCTTCCCCTCCCTGTCTGCCACTTTTTAATACTTTGTTGCGATTATCTTCATTGCTACTAGCCTGGACCCAGCCACCCACTCTAACTTCTTTCCCGGTTTGCTGCTAATAGTCTGGTGAATCATAGCTGCCCTCCTTCCCTCTATTTTTAGCACAACTACTAAAGCAAATCTCAAATCAAATGGTTTTGCCGTGTTCAAAATCAGTAATTTGAGCAGAGCAAAAGTCAGAAACCTTCCAGGCACCTCTAAGGTCTTCACAGGCACCTCATCTGTAGCTGCCCTGGCCCACACTCATTTCCCTGGCCTCCTGTTGTCTCAAGAGTGTGACAGGGCCTGGCTGCTCGGCTGTTCTTCTTTACCAGGAACTTTCTTGTTCCATTTGTTTGCATAGCTGCCTTCCATATATTTATTAAGTCTGTTTAACTGTAACTTTGTTAATGATTCCTACTCTGAGCAGTTTACACAGCTAATTCTGATTCTTTTTATTATACTTGCTTTTTTTTAATACAGCATTTATCACTTTCTAAATATATTATACAATTTGTTGTTTATTTTTTTGTGATCTCACTGGAATCTAGATGCCTTGTTTATTCAGTGTGTCCCAAGTGCTTAGAACAGTATAGGGCCCAGATTTAGACATTGCATCTATTCAACAAATATTTATTAGATATATTTAAAACATGTAATAAGCTAGATATGAATGTGAGGGTCATAAGTGATATATGTATTTTTACTGAAAGCAGTTTAAATAACATTTTTTAAAAGATTTATTTATTTATGCATACAGAACTGGGGTACAGGCCAGAGGTGCAGGGGTGGTGAGAGGATTCACCAGAGACAAGAGTGGGGAGCAGAACAGGCCGACTGATGAAGTACACTGCTGAGGGGAGCAGCAGACGGGTCAGGAGAGGTCTGCTGTGCCATGTGGGTCACCTCCCGGGTGGGCATCAAACTCACGCTGAAGTGGCTTTAACTTTTAGATATGTGCTTTAATCTGCTGAGCCACTGGGGAGGGCCATAAATGACACCTTTTAATTGGGCTGTAATACTTCTACATTATATGTGATTATTAATATGGTTAGAGCAAGTCTACCATTTGCTTTTAGTTTGTTTTGTTGTTTCTCTTACCATCTTTGAAATTAATACAACTTTTTGCTAATTTCATATTATATTTACTTTTAACTTTTTAAACTATGTCTTTTTATTATTTTTAGTGTTTTTTTCTAGGGCTTATGAAATGCAGCTTTTAAATCTGCTTAAAGTATCATGATTTCTCATTTAACATATATAGCAGTTTTATGCAAGAACAGTTTATGGATCCCTCTTTTGTACTAGTGCTTTATCATTTATTTGTATGCAGTATAAACCTTACTTTAGTTTGTGGGGGAAAAAACCCACAAACTCTTTTATAGAAATTATGAGAGAAAATAAAAGCACAGTCTTTTATATTTACCCCTTTATAACATTTCTGTTTATTCCTTCTTATATATATGAGTTACCATCTCTTACCATGTTGCTAGTGACTGTCTTTCAGCATTTCTTGTTTGCAGGTCTGCTGGCAGTGAATACTGCCAGCTTTCCATTGGGAAAGGTTTAATTTACAGAGGATCTTTACACTAGTTATAGGGTTCTGGATTGACAGTTTTTTTCTTTTTAATGTAAAAGTTGCCATAACTTTGACTTCCTTTGCTAAGTACACTATCTGAACCATCTTGGTGTGTCAGTTTCTGTTGAACAGTTCTATTGAACATTTTCCATTTCTTGTTTCTTTGATTAGTGTTTCATAATCAGAGATTTGGAACTTGTGAATGATATATTATAGAAATATTAGATTCTTTATTTTCCTCTGTAGACTGTAAGTTGTTCTAGATGGCAGCTAAATTGCTGGGTGATCACCTTGCTTGTGTATAAGCTTGTTTTTATGCTTTTTTAGGGAGGATCTTTATTTCCTGAACCTCTCAGAATTGATGGCTCAACTTCTGAACGGTGTGTTTTGGAAGATCTGTGAATGCTTGATTTTGGGCTTTGTTTAGGACAGAATAGGCCTAGGGTAGAACGTACTCCAGGTACAGCCATTTCCTTTTAAGGTGTGGCCTTTCTGGTTTCTCAGGTAGATGTCCAAGGAGGTTAACAAAGTCTCTTCCCAACGGGCTCAGCTGGAATTCTGTCTCCCAGAATTGCTTCACCTCTAGTTTCTATCTTCCAGTGTCACCTTCATAGCAGCTGCTTTCTGGTAAGCCTTGTGCTATCTCATCCTGTACATGTATAGTCTAGACATTGGCCATGGACCTAACGGGAATTCCCTATTTCTGTTATTTTCCCTTCTTTCTTCAGCCTTCAATACCAAAATTCACCTTGTAATTCCTCTTCATTTTTAGTGCCCTGCTCCGGACAGTCTCACTACTTAATAGCCCCAAACCCTGATTTATAGTTTTTGGTGGTGAAACTAGGCTGTTACCAGTTACTCTGGCAGGACTGAGTAGAAGTCAACTTGCTGCCCTTAAGGTTTTTTTTTTTTAATTTTTAAAATGTAACTACACACACACACACACACACACACACACATTTTTACATCATTCTTCCTTTTGTTCAATGCATGCTTTCTCTACTCAGGTGTAGTCCCTGGAAAATTCCCACCACCAAATGACCCATGCACCATCACCATAGCTGGTTGTGTAAGAACACATTCACCCCCCTGTTTTGATCCCTCTCCCTCCCCTGCAGAGTATCTCTGATTAACAGTTGCCTGTTAATTTTGTTTTTTTTTTAAATTTATTTATGCATACAGAACTGGGGTGCAGGCCAGAGGCACAAGGGCAGTGAGACAGAGTGGGGAGCAGAACTGGCAGATTGAATAAGTAGACTGCTTGAGGGGAGCAGCTGGTGGGTCAGGAGATGTCAGCCGGACCATGTGGGTCACTTCTGGGGTGGGGATGGAATTCAGGCTGAGGTGGCTTTAGCTTATCTTAGTGCTGTGCTTTAACCTGCTGCGCCAATAGGGAGGACCCACTGTTGGATTTCTAAAGAGACAGGCTGGGAATCTTTGACCTTAGCTGAGCCCTTAGTCCACTTGTAAGTACTCATACTTTGTTTAAATCTACCATGATTTCTTATTTTTCTTCCTCTGTTAGTTCCTTTATTTCTTCTTTCTGATTGATCAAATCTTTTCATAATGTTTCCATTTTCCTAGTTTCATTGTTATTCATGGCTTTCTTCTCTGAATTGTTTCTTAGAAGCTATAGCATGTTCTCTTGCAAAGTTAATCTACTACTGCTTAATTGAGGCTACTTAAAAAACTTGTTGCTTTCTTGTAATTATTCTGTATTTTACTATTACTAAATTTAAATAGTATTTTCAATTTGTATCACCTTTTCTGTTATTTTTTCTTCATTGTTACCAGACCTCCTATCTTGTTTCATTTTTTTTGCCTGTAGCTCTTTATTTTTAGAATTTCTTTAGTAAATGAGAACCTAGTGGTAATGAATTTTAATTTGTCTATAAATGTCTTCATTTTGCTCACATTTATGAAAGATTTTTTTTTTAGGTACATTTGTCAGTTTTTTCTTGTTACTACATTCGTTGTTTGGGCACATGGCCTTCTTGATCTTAAGGAGACAAGAAATCAGCAAACGTTCTAGCTGTTACTCTTCTATTAAATCTGTCTTTGTTTTCTAACTTTTGTTGGTGGATTACTCCTTTTGGTTTCTGTTGACAATTACTTCTTTTGGCTTTCTCAATCATTGGATTGTTTTTTTACCTTAACTCCAAATAATATATTCATTGAAAGGAATGGAAACATTTCAGTGTTAAATTCATTTTCCTGTTCATAAAGCTCATAATTTATTGGTTTCATAAGTTGACAACTCTCTACTTTTCCATAGGATTTTAGCTCTGATCTATAAACTTGATGAAAGAATATGTGAATTCTTTTGCTTTCAAATGAAGTACTCCAGTAGCTAACTAATTGTATTATTTTTTAACATATTTACTCTGAATATTAGGTAATTACCCAAAACAATTTTCAATAGATACTTTACCCCTCTTTAAGCTCTTACAAGAATAGTGATCTAAATTTAGATTTAAAAAATGTACCCCGGGCCCTCCCTCGTGGTGCAGTGGGTAAGGACGCAGCACTGCAAGCTAGCCTCAGCCATTTCAGTGCAAGTTTGATCCCTGTCCCTGGTGGTGACCCACATGATGTGGCAGACCTCTCCTGACCCCCGCTCCCCTCAGCAGTGTACTTCATTGATCAGCCTGTTCTACTCCCCACTCTCTTTCTGGTGATCCTCTCACCACCCCAAACCTCTGGCTTATACTCTAGCTCTGTATGCATAAATAAATAAATCTTTTAAAAAAATGTTCTCTACATGAAATACACCCCTTTCCCCCACTGAGAATCTTGTATAATCCTTTGACCCTTTCTCCCTCTGTATATCTCTTCTTCCAGAGCCTTACTTTATTAATTAGCATCTGCTAGTTTTTGTGTTTTGCTTTGTCCAGTCATCCTCTGTACAGATGTCCAATTATTTGTCTTGGTCATTTGTCTGTCTTGATTTATGATACATGATTCCCTTGATTTTGTTGTAAATGGCAACATTAAATCTTTATGGCTGAATAATATTCTATTGTGTGGGTATAACATGTCTTTTTGATCTAGTTCTCTGTCACTGGGGGCTTAGGTTGTTTGCATGTCCTAATTTAAATAATACTTAAATAAACATTGCTTATGGATGGTTTCATTCATTGGATAAATGCTGAGGAGTGAGATTCCTGGGTCATAAGTATTTTCACTTTCAGTTTATTTAGATAAATCCAGATGGTGTTCATTTCCAAAACAGAGAAGCATTTCTTTACAGTCTCTTCAATTGGATATTCTTAAATATTCTTCTTAGCCATGTTAAGTTTCCATTAAAATCCATCCATTGCATTTAAATTTTTAAAAATCTGCCAGCCACCTATGTTCCCTCTTCCTTTTAAAACCTTTTTGTTTTGATATCACAAATTCTAGATTTACAAGGTATTGTTCCCACTAAAGTTCAGAGGTTCTTTTTATTATTTTAACATAATTTGAATATTTGCTGGCTGATTAAACATGAATATTTTACTTCCTTTAGTTTGAGTCTTCCTCTCTATACTTATTTTTTAAAACTAAAGATACTGTTTTATATAAACAATAAACTCATTTTCCATGAAAAATTAATTATAAAAATCCATTGTTTAGAATGGATAATTCCTTAATATAAAACTGATTTCCTTTTGCTAAGTCACAGAACCTCTGTTAGGTTGGGAGGATTAGATTTTTCAGAATCAAGTTGTTTTAGACCTTCCAGATAATGTGCACTTTAAATCCATGCAATTGCAGTTTATAGGGGGTTCCCCCTTTCTTTTTCACAGCATTCTCCTAGAAGTGACAAGAATAAAATCACACTGACAATTACTAACAGCAATGTAATAACTGATTGTTTGACAAGTAGAGTTGTGTCTAATTTGCACAGGATCTAAATTAAATGTGCGGTTCAAAAGTTATAGTTTGAAGTTACTAGTTGAATGATTTCAACCTTTAAAATACAATCTTTATTCATTGCACATTCTTTTGAGAACTGTGTTTTCAGTACTGTAATGAAATACTGAAAACAGCTTGTTGAAGAACCCATTAAGTATGACTACTTTACATGAATTATATCCCAAGAAAACAGCTTTCATATATTTAAAATTAGTCAAAAGTATGTCTAATACATTTTTGCTTAATCTTCCTTCTCAATTCTGAATTAATTTTGATTAATTCTTATTAGTTAAGAAAACACCATGTTAGTATAATTAGTGAAGATAGTCAGAAGTAGTTGGTGGCCAAAACTTCCATGTTGCTCCCCTTTTCTAACTCCAGCTAGTATTTTTCTTTTGTTAACACAATTGAAATTTATTCAAGTAAACAAAAAAAAAATCATTTTTTCCCTAGTCAGTCCTTTATTTACTATTATTTGAATTGAATGTTCAACAAAATGGACAGGGCTCTTTAGCACCTGGTGTCTTCATGAACTCATCGAGCTTTGCCTTTTCCTGATTTCTGAAAGTCATAGAGGCTTCAGAATTGCGTACTTTTGGTTTCTGCAGGGGTTTTTCCCCCCCTGTGAGGGTACTTACTAGAGAATTCTTATGCTTTAATACTTACCTTAGTTGTCACCTTCTATATAAGGACAGGAAAGGACACATTTTTGCCTAGGTGTTTTAGTGTTTGCTTGCTGCTTCTTCACATGAATGTAGCAGTATTATTTCTAGAAACCAGGTTTCTAAAATTACAATTTTGAGATGGGAAGAGAAATATTTATAAGGTTAAATATCTTTTTTTTTTTTTTTTTTAAAGATTTTATTTTATTTGTGCATACAGAACTGGGATACAGACCAGAGATGTGGAGGGTGAGAGAATTCACCAGAGACAGAGTGGCGTGCAGAACAGGCAGATCAACGAAATACACTGCTGAGGGGAGCAGCGGGCGGGTCAGGAGAGGTCCGCCACGCCATGTGGTCACCTCCGGGGCAGGCGGGAATCGAACTCATGAGGAAGCGGCTTTAGATTCTCAGTGCTGTGCTCTAACCCGCTGCGCCACCAGGGAGGGCCTAAATATCTTTTTTTAAAAAAAGATTTATTTATTCATATAGAGCTGGAGTACAGGCCAGAGATGTGGAGGGTGAGAGGATTCACCAGAGACAGAGAGGGGAGCAGAACAGGCAGATCGACGAAGTACACTGCTGCGGGGAGCAGCGGGTGGGTCAGGAGAGGTCTGCCGCGCCATGTGGTCACCTCTGGGGCAGGCGGGAATCAAACTCATGCGGAAGTGGCTTAAACTTCTCAGTGCTGTGCTTTAACCCTCTGTGCCAATAGGGAGGGCCTATAAGGTTAAATATCTTTATAAATTAAAGGTATTTATTTTCTTTGATATAATGGACAGATCATATTTTCATGTGTTAACAAACTATTCTAGTATTTGCATATATGCAAAATATCTCCATAACTAGTCTAAGTGTAGCATCCATTACCTTACAAAGTTAGAATTTTTATTTTTGATGGAAATGTTCTTGTACCAAATTTCAAATAGACAATACAATATTATACGCTATAGTCCCCATTTTATATATATATCCCCTTTGCCATGACTTAATTATTTTATAGCTGGGAGTTTGTACTTTCTAACCCTCTTCTCTTACAGTTATGCCATCTCCTTTATCTATCTCCTGCATCTGATAACTACTCATCTTACATTTAGTGTCCATGAGTTACTTACTTTGTTTAGTATTTTAGATTTCACATGTAAGTGCTACTTTAATTAAAGCACTTTTCCTTCTCTCTATGACTTATTTCACTGGGCATAATCTCTTCTGATCTGTCCATGGTGTCACAAACGGCAAAATTTTATTTTTAAAGATTCATTGTCCCACTGTAAATGTAAACTTCATCTCTCTCTACCCCCTCAGTAGGCACTTAGGTTGTGTCCTGATCTTGGCTGTTGTGAAAAATGCTACAGATATCTTTTCATATTAGTAGTTTCATATTTTTTAGGTAAATAATCTGACATGAAATGGCTGGATCACATGGTTATTCTAGTCTTAATTTTTGGAACAATCTCTGTATTGTTTTTCATAGTTAAGCTCCGGTTTGCATTCCCAAAAATAGTATGTAAAGTTACACTTTTCTCCACATCCTTACTAAGTCGGACTGAGCCATTCCTTATATTTAGGGAATAGCCATGTAACTGTTGTGAGGTGGTGTCTCTTTGTGGCTTTCATTTGCATTTCCCTAGTGATAAGTGATAAGCACTTTTTCATGTGTCTATTGACCATCTATGTGTCTGCTTTGGTGAATTGTTCTACATAGTTTCTCTGCCTGCTTTTTAAGTCAGGTTTTATTGTTGAATCGTTGCTATACTTATATTTTAAAATACATAAAGAAATGGCTAATGAGCTATATATAACAAGTGACTTTATAAAGTTGTATTTTATGATTTAAAATGTATATAACTTAGGAATTTAGGTCTTTTAAAAACTGCAATCCTACATTAAAACTTTTATCTACGAATACTTGAAACAGTTTTTGAGACATTTTTGAGTATGCCTAAAAAGTTTCCCAGGGTGATGTGAGAAGGGGAGGGTTTGGTATTAGAACTTGTGGAGAGGAGGTATGTGTAGCCAAAATAGAAAGTTGGTGGTTCAAGATTGACTCATGTGGCATTTCATTCCAAAGTCCTTAGTGGTAGATTTTCTATTTTAATTGTAGTGTTTGTTTTGTTTTTAAGGTATCAGTTTTTGGAAGAAGCTTTTCAAAACCAGAAAGGTGTAATTGAGAATCTGTTGGCTAAGCTTCTTGAGAAGAAGAATTATGTTCATTTTGCAGCTACTCAGGTGCAAAATAGGTAAGTATGTTGCCATAAAACCATAATTTCTTTCACTTTGAAGATTACTGAACACAGTGGGTCCAGTTTAAATGTTGTCTGCCTTTATTACGCATATATGGCACACCCTTTTTTAGGGGCTAAATGTTATGATTTGAATTTGGGCTATAAGTCAACTTTGGTCTTTGTAAAACTTTAGTTAAATGTAGAAAACACATTTAACATACAGAGAATTTAAAATTTAAACTAGCAATGGGAACACAACGTATAGAGTAAAAAGAGTGGTGGCCAGACTTATTTTGCCATCTGTAAAGTAAGCATTAAAACTACTTACTACTCAGTAGCAGTACTCTTAAGAAGAATAGGCAGTATCATTTCAGACAAATAGTAAAATCCTTGATGTTAGCTATTTTTTTTTTCTTTTATCAACAGTTTTTAAAAATTTCTATTTTGGTTCATTTCTAGATTGGAAGTAAATTCTGTAACTAAGGAGTCTTACCAGGATTAGGACTGTAAATGCACACACTTGGAAGTACTATAAATAAAACTTGTTCATTCCTGGAGTATGAATAGGTTAATATTTGTTGTTCCTTAGATTCACAAATGCTGGGATTTTTCAGTCCTTTTAGAATATTGAAATTTCATTGATTTATGATGATTAAAATGGTGCATTGTAGATACTCAAAAAACTTGCATTATCATTTAGACTTAAGATGGTAGAACTTCCATCTTTAAGTTATTGAAAAGGAACATGTAATCTACAATTTCAATTTAGAGGTAATCTAAATTGTAAGAGGTAATCTAAGAGGTAATCTCTAAATTGTAGGTTATATGTTAATATGTATGTGCACATTAGCCAAGGATGTCTAGTACTTAGTGAAATGTCAGGCTCTTTTAGTTATATTACTCGTTGTGTTGTGGATGTTGTTGGAGAAGATAACTGTCTTGTCATAAATGACCATTGGATGTCCACTTTCAGAGAAATGATAGGGAGTTCCATATTTTTCTATATTTTGCATATTATTCCTAAACTTGTATGAAAGAGCAGAATAAGAAATGTATAAGATTGCAGAGGGTTGGAGAAATTAATGAGTTCATCTCCAGAAAGCATTAAAAAAGTATTAAATTTTCTAATAATCCCCTATAAGATGATATATCTCCAATTTATCAGTGTGTGTTCATTTTTCTCTCCCTTCACAGTTGAACATACAGCACATCATCTGTTTAAATCTAATGAGGCCTTACCGTGGCCCTACATGTTCTCTGCTTTCAGCATGCATAATAAATTCAGTTTTTGGCTGAGTCATTTTGAGTCCTTTATTTCTTATCACTAGTAATCAGCATTTTCATTTTAAGAAAATGTCTTCCACTTGCTTTAATATGGAGAGAACTGAATAAAAATTTCAAATAAGTGCCCAAACAAGCACTGATGTACAGACAAAGGAGGGGGAAGTTACACACGTTTCTGACTCAGAGTATAATAGTTATTCAGTTTGAATTTGGCAATGAAAGACAATTTAGGGATTAAAAATATACGTTATAGTTATACATTTATAGAATGTATAAGTGTTGAAGGCAGTCTTCTTAAGGTTGTTCATTAACAAATAGATGTTTTATTGAAGGTATTCTCCCTCTTCCTGTTTTGTAAATAGTAGTAGGATATCAGCTATTTTATATTTGCAACCAAAACTTTCATAACCTAAATGGGCATTTATCCCTATTTCAGAAACATGTTAACTTTTTAAAAATGGACTCAATGTATTTTTCTGCCCTAATTATATACAGAAGAAACTTTGGAAGGGGAGATAATGTGTGAGAACCCACATTGGAAGTGGTTTAAGTTATAAGTGAGAATAAATGCTTGTAAGCTTAATTCCTGCTATCTCAAAAGATAATTCTTGGTTGCAGCATTGTTCTTTTGCACATAGTTCTTAAGCGCATTAAGATTAAATAGGATGATCTGCCAGATCTGACAGTAGCCAGCGACTGTTAGGTGTCGTACACATCCATGGCAGGAGCTAAAGAGCTCTGACTTCACGCTCTACTTGACTCTTTCGATCTAGATTAACCCAGATTAATAAAGTGGCCTTTGTGAGTTCAATTTAAAATGACTAAATATTTAGTTTATTCTTTGTCTATATACCTAACTTGTTTGGACAAAATTGAGTGGTCAGGTCTGCTGAAACATAAGATATACATTTTGACAGAGGTTTAATATTAATTACTTGGTTAAGTGCCCAGTTGGATGAATTTCTGTACAGTTGATGATTCAGAGACGTAGGATAAGTTGATAACCTAATGATGCATTTCTCTTATTCAGGATAAAAGAAGTAAATGAGACTAACAAACGAGTAGAACAGGAAATTAAAGTGGCCATTTTCACCCTTATCAATGAAATTAATAAGAAAGGAAAATCTCTCTTACAGCAGCTAGAGGTACGGTTCAAAGCCAAAATAAAACAAAAACTGCTTCTCTTGCTCTTTAGCTATTTTAAATGTTTATTTGAAAGCTTTTTTAGATTGGTCGGGGGTTGGGTATGGAAGTACAGTAAATAAAAAAAATTTCATATTCTATTGGAAAACAAAACTTTTATTAAGATAGTTACCTTGCATCCCTTTTTAATAATACTAATTTTAGCTGTCTAAATTAATAGGTAGCATTTCCTCTTAGGAATGAAAGAGTGATTCTTAAAATGTGATGTAAATGAAGATAAAGCTGATGCATCGCATTCACCCTTTTTTTTTCCACCCCCACAAATAGGCCCTCATTTTAAATTATATGAGTGCATATTGAGTTTCTGCTTGACTCACTTGTGTGTTTTACATTATTTTGAAAATATTTTCATAGTTTTGCTAAAAATGCTCATTTTTTGAAATTTACAAACTGCACTAGCTGATAATTTTGTTGTATTAGGTCTTTGTATTGTATGTTTTGAGATTAACATGTGGATAGAATTTCCAGAAGAGAATCTGGTCAGTATGTTAACTCTAAATTTTATCTAAGCATCATCTCTGATCATCACAGTTGATTGGTTCTCAAAATTTTGTGATTTTAAATAGTCTCAGATGACATGGAATTATATTTTCTGCACCACTGAATAGAAGAAATTTAAACTACTTTAACCGTTCAAGCAAACTAAATTTGATGATTTTAATTTTCATTACTTTTAAACTAAAATTTTCCCCGTTTGATTACTTCATAAAATGTTGTAAAATTTTACTCAGCACAAATGAAATTTGTGTCAGTAGAGTTTTTCTTCCGAATTTCTTTGTCTTCTGAGATTTTTTTTTTCTATTGCAGAACAATGGCACAAAAACTACTTCACTCAGTGTTCAAGTTCTCTTTACTGTGCATTTAACCCTGATAGGTTTTGATTTTCAGAAAGGTGGTATAAATAAAGAGAACTTAGCAGCAGCTAATTTTGTTATCTTTTCACTTAATGTCAGTACTTAATGTCATTTAAACTGCAGGGCTGAGTGTTTTCAAATCCTTTCAAGAACTTTTGATGCTATAATAATATTAATACCCAGTGATAAGGTTGCCAGATATTTCTAACATGGTGACAATTTACATAGATTTTTTTTAAAGTATGAAATGCCCCAAAACATTGGAAATAGAGGTTTTCCTAAGATTTCTAGGTGGAATGTTTTTAGGGAAAGTTGTAAGTTATCCAGCAAAATTCAATTTAGTTTTTTTATCCACTGATTTACATTATGAAATGAGCAGCTTACTCCTTAGGGAGGAAAAAATAGTGCATTAAACCAAGTTGAATCTATTTTATAAGAAAATAACGTATGGCATGCTGAATGTCAAAGTACATAAGTCATCACCTACCTCTTCAGGGAATTTTAGTCCCCAGAAAGCAATTTATTTTTCCTTTGCAGCACTTCCCCCAATATGGTCTTCCCTTCAGCCCTTACTGATTCCCTTGTTCTTTATGAACTTGGAGAAAAGGTTCCCTGATTTCTCTTACACCTCTGAAATTTATCTTTCTCATTCAGTTTGACTTTGTATGCCACACCAGTAGATGGCACTGAAAACACAAAACTTTCTTTTCTTTCAAAAGTGTAGTGAGTCAAGATTATGTAAAATTATTTCTAAAGTTTTTCTCATTGTGCTACAGAATTTATAATGGATTAACCTAATACGTAGACACTAAGATGTCTACGGGAAAAGAGAGGCAGCAAATAATAGTAATTTCTCTAGGTGGAACATCCTAATAATTATCCTAGAAAATTATTTTAGTCCAACTCTTTCTGTGACATTTCTTTTGCTTACAGAGCTAGTAAGTGAGGAGCATGCCAACTTAACCCCATTTTAAAAATACAGAGGTCATATATTTAGTTGCTAGTGCAATTACGAGCTCTCCCCTCCCTCCCCCATAAACTTCTTCAGTGAATCTCTTGTTCTGTTTCAGAATGTCACAAAAGAAAGACAGATGAAGTTACTACAGCAGCAAAATGACATCACAGGCCTTTCCCGGCAGGTGAAGCATGTCATGAACTTTACAAACTGGGCAATTGCAAGCGGCAGCAGCACAGCACTGCTGTACAGCAAGCGACTGGTAAGGCACACGGTGTTTTTACTTTTCTGTGAGTCGGCTTTCCTGAAAATAATGTAATTACAGGAGTTAACACAGTCATATTCACGAAGTTTAAACGTATCATGAATGGCACTTGTTGGAAGTACAGATTTTGAATTTGGCAAATTAACTATCATCACATCAAGATACAGAAAATTTCTATTCCCCACAGTTTCCTAGTTCCCCTCTACCCTGGGATGTAGGTGGTAACCTTAGTCTAATGGTCTAATACCCAGTAATTATTAGAAAATACCTGTTACTTTCTAAAATTTCATGTGAGTGTAATTTGAAGTTATCTGCTATTGACATGTAGTTGGTCTTTGCATATGTCAGAAACTCAAGCATATGAATTTGATCATTTATTTAGCTTTTAAACATGATTTACTGTTGCCTCTGAGGCCGATGCTGAAGGGCTACATGGGCTTAATGTCTTTACCTTGCATTGCATATTTTCTCAAGAATATTCGATCTTAAGACTAATGTGGACTTTTTCCCTTTAAGATTACTTTTCAATTGCGCCATATTTTGAAAGCACGGTGTGATCCTGTCCCTGCTGCTAATGGAGCAATACGCTTCCATTGTGATCCCACCTTCTGGGCAAAGAATGTAGTCAATTTAGGTGAGAAATAATTAGTTCTTTAAAAATATATGTGTGTATATGTATATGTATAGAATCTATAGCTCTGAATTAGAAGAAAGCATCTCAAACAAATTTTAAGAACTTAGTATCTTCATTCTAACATGAACTTCTCGGGATATACTATCATCATTGAAAGCTCACGAGAGCTATATTCATTACATAATTAAGGAGGTTGAGTGTCCTCTGTATAGTTTCTATTTAATGCATATCATTTCCCCCTCACCCCCATCTTTTAAAATTGATCCTGGGTATTTGATATGGAAATCTTAGAAAACAGATCTTCATCCTCTGGAAGACTTTCTTAGATGCTTAGTAGTTTGTATATTAATTGTACCAGATTATCCCCTAGAGGAGGACCTCCAGGATGCTGATGTGTGAAAGTCGTGTCCTGAGAAGTGTTTGAAACATAAGAGTAGCTCTGTCACATGGAGAGAAGTGGACTTCGTTTTGTTGCTCCACAGTGTGGACCTGAGGACCGTAGGTAAAAGTCAAAGAGAGAGAGACAGGTAGCTCAATTACAAATAAACAAGTAGCATAAAAACAAACTTCCCAACAATTGGAGCATCTGCAGAGTTAAGTAAACTCACTTTCAAAGTAGTCAAGTCTTCAGCGTTGGAAACTAGAAAGAGAGGTGCGTGGCCTTATGTGGAATGGCAGTCGGTGTGGTTCTTCAGATTCATTGATAGCCTTAGACAGGGTATAACACTTTGTGTGTGTGTTAAGATAGCTGTTTAGTTTTTATATTATCAAGGATTTTGAAAAAAAAAATATGGCAGATCTTATGATGTATACATAGCCTAAAATACTGATGGGCTGTTCACAGGAAAATTTTGCTACCACCTTAGGTTAAACCTTCCTAAAAATTGCTTTCCATTTCTAGAAAGCCATAGGCTCCTGAGAAGCAAAGAAAATTGTCTTTTTCTATGGCTATGTGTTTGAAACATTCAGCATTTCCAAACAAGACAGATGTGTAGCAATCCGTACTCCGTCCTTAAACCATTTTTGGAGTTCTAAGGCACATGAAATCAGCATTAGCAATTTTGAGTTTCCTTGACTCTTGACAGGAGAGAACTGACTTATACTATATGGATGGGCCTCCTCTAGGACTGTCTCTTTCAACGCTTTAATTTTCTGTACATCTTTGTAAATAAAGAGTAAGTGCAGGTGGTGTAACTCAAAGTCAAAGTAATCAAAAGGTAATTATTTGGCTTTGGACTCTATTAGGTTTCAGGTATTCATCTAGTTCCCATCTCTACTGTACTGTTGGATGCTTTGAGTGTTAATAATTGTCAGAGGAAAGAGGAGAGGATAGTGAGTAATCCACAAAATAAGTGATTTAGTTGGTTACATGTAAATTATTCTCATTTTTTAAATCCTTTAGGTAATCTAGTAATAGAGAGTAAACCAGCTCCTGGTTATACTCCTAATGTTGTAGTCGGGCAAGTTCCTCCAGGGACAAACCACATTAGTAAAACTCCTGGACAGATTAACTTAGCACAACTTCGACTCCAGCACATGCAGCAACAAGTGTATGCACAGAAACATCAGCAGTTGCAACAGATGAGGATGCAGCAGCCACCTGCGCCTGCACCGACTACGACGACGACAACACAGCAGCACCCCAGGCAGACGGCCCCGCAGATGCTGCAGCAGCAGGTGAGAGTTGCCTCACTGTTCCTGGTGTAAATGACGAGGGCCTGCGGACTGCATCTTTCCTTCTATCCGGTATAAGCAGGGACAGAGCTCAGAAAGTTAACTTGAGTGTTTGTTCTAGGAATGGCAGGCATGTGGGGAAGGTACACAAAGGGTTATGAGCAGATGTTTACCAAGAGAAACAAAATTAACTCACTAGCACTCTTGAAAATGCACAAGTTTTCTTATCTCCATGCTAGGCCTTTTCCGATTTTTGTATGTAGTGTTGGGCCAGGTTGTCTGTCTATAAGATCTGTTAGGTTCTTTGGGCATTTGTTCAAATTTTCCCATTCCTGTTGTTTTCTTAGATCATCCAAATCAAAATTACTAATCCCGGATTGAATAAATTAATGTTGATAGGCCTTAAGCAAGTGAATATACTAAAAGAAGAGGGTTGGGACTAGAGATGAGGAGAACGACTTAAATTTTCTACTTCTATATCCTTCTACCCTGACTTTTTTTTTTAACTTCAGTGCTTTTTAATTGAAAGAAGCTTTTTAAAATATACCACCTAAATGCTATCTCTGCCTTTTATAGCCTCCAAGATTGATCAGTGTGCAAACAATGCAAAGAGGCAACATGAACTGTGGAGCTTTCCAAGCACATCAGATGAGATTGGCTCAGAATGCTGCCCGAATACCAGGAATACCCAGGCACAGCGGCCCTCAGTATTCCATGATGCAGCCACACCTCCAAAGACAAGTATGCCTAGAGTTACATTTGTAAGAGTCATACAATTTTAAAACTAAAAGACAACATTTTTCTTAATTGTGGTGGGTGGGGGAGGTGGTGTAGCCTTTGATGTTTCTTCTTGCCTTGGAAGACACATATATACCTAAAATTTTGTATGCAACTTTAAGGGCTTTGACCTCATTAAACCCCCATATACTCCATATACTATGAGTTGAAGGACCCAGGCTCCTATCCTGGTGCCTAATTTATTTTGCAGAAGTGAAAAACAAAAGCTATTGCTATTTGCCCATAATGACAGGCAATAGTGGTAAGAATCATGTTTAGAACCTAGTTTCCTGAAATTGTTTCTCTGCTTTTTTAGTCCTACATTTTGAAATTAACTATTAAAAGGACTTTGAAAACGATAGTTATGCTGTATATAACATTTTTGGGTTTTTCTACACATTGTCCTTTTTGGGACATACATATGTCTACTCTTAAAAATAAAATGACAATGGAAGCATATTTTCTAATCTTTGATTAAATATAGTTGATTTTATGTATATAGGAGGTGTGATTATAAAGTGAGACTACTTTTACATACATTTTAACTTTTAGAATCATCTGGTGAAAAAAACGTTGAACAAGTACTGGCCTAAGCAGTGGACCTGTTTAGTCCAGTGCTCTAGAGAGATTTTTTGACTAGTACACATCACAGTTGAAGGTTGACATTTAAAAGTTCCATTTTAACTTTAAGTTTTAATAGTTGCAGAGGACATACTTTCTGGCATATTGTAAACAAATATATAAGATAAAATCTTACATCATTCTTGTAAATCAACCTACTGAAACCAAAATAACCATGGTAAACTCATTTTTTAAAGTGAAAATTTTATAATTCCATTTTTCCTTGAACTTAAACTTCTGCTACAGAATTTTATCTTAACATGCTTATATTTACTTGTAATTTTATGCTGGAAAATGTCTACCTTAAAAATTCTTAATTTTCCAGTGACAGTATTAAAAGGACATTTTGAAATGTTTTCCTACTGAATTACCAGTTCAAAAATAGGGATATATTTACATAGTTTTAAGAATATTAGAAAATATAGGAAATAAAATTCCTTTAAATGCACTTTTCTTGGCGATCTAGATGGAGTTTATTTTCCCTTTCTACTCACTTAACATTTCTTATTAACCACACATGTATATATTTTTACATCATTGTTCATTTTTGCTCCGTGTTTGCTTTCCGTCTCAGGTATAGTCCCATAAAATTCCCACCACCAAGTCACTCATCACCACAGTCCCTCATGTTCTTCCCTCTTCTGCTTTGACCCCACTCTTCCCTCCTTCGCTGCATGTCTTTGTCTTTTTCCCCTTTCCTTAGCCCTTGTTTGGTTTCCCTATTTACCGCCTGTAAATGAAACCATCCCATATTTTCCCTTTTCCTTTTGACTTATTTGACTTATACCCTTCCAGCTCCATCCATGTGCATTTACATTTGTGTGTCTGTTACCAACTGTTACTACTCACTTAAAAAATTTTGTTCGCATTTGATGCTCAAGATACTTATTAGCAAAAACATGTAACTGGGATTAAAAAAGATCTTCCTCAATTCTTTGGTCTTTTTCTACATTATAAGCTGAAACTCACAATGAATTATCCAAATGTTTTCTCTGTCTTTTATTAGTTGATAATTTCTTCAGGTCTTTCTTCATTATTGATGATCATCAAGTAAAACCTACTGAAAGATTGATATCCAGGGTTTGGAGTCAGTCATGATTGTAACACCATGGCACCTATTTTTTCCCATTGCACATTGCTTGTCTCCAGTTTTTTGTTACCTTCATGGTAGAGTAAGATTGTTAATTGGGGTCTCTTTAGTGATGCAGGGGGTTGAGTCTCAGCACTATGAAGCTATCCGTAGCCACTGCAACACGAGTTCAATCCCCGGCCAGGGAGCTAACCCACAGGGCACAGTAGGTCTCGCCTATCTCCCTGCTATTCCCCTCAGCAATGTGTTTCAGTAGATCCGTCTGTTCTGCTCCCCCCTCTGTCTCTGATGAATCCTCTCACACACTCTCTTTCCCCTCCTGCAGCTCCTGGCCTGTACCTCAGTTCTTGTATGCATTAATAAATGAAATTAATCTTTTTTTTCAAAAGATTAATTACCAGCAAAGATCAACTGGGGTTTTTTTTTTTTAGACAGATAGTTGGGCACTTAGGAAAGTAGTCGTAGGAAAGGAGAACATGCCACATTCTCAGGTAAGTCTGGTTTCACTTAGAAAAATGTGTATGTGCAGGTTGAGGATCTGGACATTCATTTCCTTAAAAGTGTCCACACCCCACAAGCCCCTAGGACATGGAAAATCTGAGTGCTGCCTGGGAGCCGGTACACCCTTTTGGAAAGGTTGCAGAAGCAGCTAGATCAGACCAAACATTTGCTTACAGAACTTGTCCTTTGGCTTTAGTGTCCCTGCAGAAATACTGAATGTTAGAAATTATAAGTTATAAATACTTTACATATTTTGGTGTAGAAATTTCCAAAGATTTTCATCACTGTTAAATAGTCCTCAGAACAGTCTTTGTAATGAGGCTGGTCAGGTAACATTAGCTACATTTTGAATTACAGAGATTATGTGCATTGTGTAAAGGTCACTCAGTATTAAACCCACAGGGATTACAATTGAGATGATTTTGTACATTTTAAAAATGTACAAAATTACGTAAAAATAAACTATTAATATATTTTGAAAAAAAGGTCACTCAGTATTAGAGTCAGGAGTTGATGTCATGTTTCTGTTTATAAATTCATTTTTTACTATAACTAAACGCACAGATTACATGAGTAAACTATTTTTGTTAAGCTGTACTTGATGTATACAATTATATTAGCTTCAAACATGCAGCATAATGATTCATTATATGTATTTGAGAAATGATCACCATAATAAATCTAGTTAACATCTGTTCCCAGACATAGTTACAACTAATTTTTTGTTTGTGATAAGGACTTAAAAAAATACATTCTCTTGGGCCCTCCCTGGTGGCACAGTGGGTTGAAGTGCAGCACTATGAAGCCTTCAGCAGCCACTGCATGAATTCCATTCCCCAGCAGGGAGGTGACCCATGTGGAGTGGCAGATGTCTCCTATCTTCTCACTGCTCCCCTCAGCAGTATGTTTCAGTCCGTCTGCCTGTTCTGTTCCCCACTCTGTCTCTGGTGAATCCTCTCACCCCTCACACCTCTGGCATGCACCTCAGCACTTGCATGCATAAATAAATAAATCTTTTAAAAAAAATTGTGCTCGGAAAACTGGACTGCTACATGCAAAAGAAGCTAGATCACTGCCTCACACCATGCACCAAAACCAACTCAAAATGGATTAAAAGATTAGACTTAAAAGACCTGAAACCATAAAATACGTAGAAGAAAATATATGCAAAAACTACATGATATCCACATCAGGAATATCTTTAAAGACACATCACCTAAAGCAAAGAAAATGAAGGAAGAGCTAAACAGCTAGGGTTACATCAGATTAAAGAGATTCTGTACAGCAAATGAGACTACACAAAACAAAAGAGACACCCCACCGAAGTTTTGTACATAATACTAAGGACAAAGGACTGATCACAAAGATCTACAAAGAGCTAATGAAGCCCAACAAAAACAAACACCCCAGTTAAAAAATGGACAGAAGAGCTAAAAAGACACTTTTCCAAAGAAGAAATGCAAATGGCTAATAGGCATTTGAAAAAATGTTCAACATCACTTGTAATCAGGGAAATGCAAATAAAAACCACAATGAGATACCACCTTACAATAGTGAGAATGGCACCAATTAAAAAAAACTAGCAACAACAAATGTTGGTGAGGATGTAGAGAAAAAGAGACTCTCCTATACTGCTGGTGGGAATGCAAACTGCTCCAACCACTATGAAGAGCTGAGTGGAGGTTTGTCAGACTATTAAAAATGGAGCAAATTTACTCCTAGGAATCTGTCCAAAGGACACCTGTACCTCTATGCTTATTGCAGCACAATTTACAATAGGTAAGGTATGGAAGCAACCCAGATGCCCAAAAATAGATGACTGGGTCAAGAAGGTGTTGTTTATTTACAGTGAAAAAAGATAAATTTAGGCTTTTTACAGCAACATGGATGGAGCTGAAGGGATTATGCTCAGTGAAATTAGCCAGAAAAAGAAACATACTGAAATGGACTCACCTATAGGAGTGTGAGGAATGCAGAGAAAAAAAAAAGTGATTAAAAAAAAAAAAAAAGTAGGCCCCTCCCTGGTGGCATAGTGGATTAAAGCACAACACTGAGAAGCTAAAGTCACTTCAGCATGAGTTCGACCCCTGCCCCAGAGGAGACCCTTGTGGCGTGGCAGACCTCTCCTGACCTGCCCACTGCGCCCCTCAGCAGTGTACTTTGTCAGTTGGGCTCTTCTGCTCCCCACTCTGTCTCTGGTGAAGCTTCTCACTGCCCCTACACCCCTGGCCTGTACCCCAGTTCTGTATGCATAAGTAAATAAGTCTTAAAAAAAAAGTAATATAATAAAGTAAAAATCAAAATCATAGGGCAACTATAGATCAGAAACATTTTATAGGGGAGGACGCGGGAAAAGGACCAGGAAAGGGGGGGCGGTAGAGCACAAGGGACTATGGTGGTAGTATATGGGTGAATTGAGGGTGGGAATTTCATGGGGAAGCCATAACTTGTACAAAATTGAAGAATGATACAATGGATTTTTTTTTAAAGGGAACTTCCAACAAAAAAAAAAAAAAAAAAAATCATTAAAACACTCTCAAGCAACTTTCCAGTCTGTAGTATAGCATTATTTGTATAGTCACTGTGCTTTATTTATTTTGACATTTTATAGTTAAGTTTATATGTTATGTTAAAGTTAACCATTCTTATTTTTTAAAAAGCAAAAGAATTGAAGAATGTAGACAAAACAGTGACTTTCCTGGTCTGATATTTGAATACTTAAGAGACTTCCACATCCTCTCTTTATTTAAATCTGATATGAAGTCATCAAGGTGACAGGTCGAAAATGATCTACTTTTCCTTAAACACACAAAAATGAACAGAAAATGAATAGGCCAAATTATTCGAATTACTCGTATAATTTTGAGAGGGCCTATTGTTTATCAGCTAAAGGTATCAAACAATGTGTATGCCCCCTAAAGTAAAAATTACTGTAAAGGTATAGCACATAGTATTAGGATATCTTGGCAAATCAAGTAATAGTGTTTTCTTTCCTAACAGCATTCAAATCCGGGGCATGCTGGACCCTTTCCTGTTGTGTCAGTGCACAATACCACAGTAAATCCAACCAGCCCCACTACAGCTACTATGGCAAATGCGAATCGAGGTCCTACCAGCCCGTCTGTTACAGCAATAGAACTAATCCCCTCAGTTACCAATCCAGAAAACCTTCCATCCCTGCCAGATATTCCACCCATTCAGGTTTGTATCTAAATTTAGTGAGAGATTTAAGAATTGTATCAGTTTGTTTTTAATTTAGGTACAACATGTTTTTGAAACTCCCACAGAGCTGTATATAAAGATTTGAATTTTTTTTAAAGTTATGTGTGCTAAAACTAGCACTCTTCAGGGTTTTAAAATTCAGGATGTCATCTGCCCCAATAGATCAGTTTATCCCTTACTCACACCTGCACAGCAACCTTGTGTTTGATGAAGAGTTTAGCTCTAGCAAGGAGACCTAGGGCCAAAATGTGTTGGTGACTTTTGTCAGTTTTAAGTACAAAAAAGATTGTTAACTGTTAACTCTTTGTGTAGACAAATTGGAGTGAGAACGGGACAGGTTGGAAGACCTAGATACTGGACATCGATGGGGGGTGAGGTACAAGAGCACACACTGGAGTGGGGGAGGGGAGGTAAAGGGGAGAGTGGATCGAACATGAAGGGCTGAGGATCTGAGGTGTTTCTTTCCCTTTCACATACATTTCCTTGAAGAAAAACTGAAATTTTCATGATTTAAGTGTGAAGTAAAGACATTGTATTGTTAAATGTAGTTAAACCTTTGACAGTTACATGGTGTCATGTCTTGCATCATGTGAGGTACTCGGCATGGGAACAGGAGGGGGCAAAGCCGCTTGGACCCTGGATGCTTTCTGTGATCGGAGTTTAATATTTTCATGGATTTTAAGAATTACAAAAACATTAAGCACTCCAGCCTAGTGTTTGAAATCATTTTATGATGTGTATTGGCCCTGTTGAATGACTTTTCTTCAATCACTAGAGGGAAAGGTTGGGCTTCAAACTTTGTACTTCTGATGACAAGCTATAGCAGGGAGGTGGTTTGGGTTGTGGACCTGGACAGGTGGAGTATTGAGGCTCCTTGAACAACCAGAGATTATACATGCTAAGCACTGCTGTGTGCTAAAGCCCCTGGGCATTAAGGATAAAGAAATAACAAAGACTTTGGTTCCAGTTGTTAAACAGGGAGAAGGAAGCTTGCATATGTCAAAAATAGTATCATTTCCTAGAGCTAGTCACTTTGGTTCAGTTCTTACTTAGACCTCTCGGAATAAGAATAAACACTCTACATCTGAAATATTGGGAATTATGAGAGAAATGGCCCTGTGAGGCTTTGCCTGCCATCTTACCCAGAAGAGTTTTAAAGTCAGGTCAAGAAACTGTCATATGTTCCATTCCATCTTTAATTTTTAAACAATTTTTTTAAAAAAATGGTATTGAATCTCTTTTACTTTTGAAAATTGAGGTATGATTTACATACTGTAAAATTTTAAGAATATACATTTTAAGGTTTTTTTTTCTTAGTATAGTCATGAGATTATACAGCCATTAACACTAATTTCAGAATATTTTCATCACCCCTAAAAAAACTATGTACTCATTAACAGTCAGTCATTTTTTCCTCAACTTCTGGAAACCAATGTTATTACTTTGTTTCTGTGGAGTTGCATATTCTGAACATTACATGTGAATGGGATTGTATAGTAGGTGACCTTTTCTTTCTTCTTTCATTTACCATGTTTTCTAGGTTTACCCGTTTTTGTAGTATGTATGAGTACTAAATTCCTTTTTATGACTGAATATTCTATTGTACAGAAAGACTACATTTGTTCACCTGTGCATAAATTGATGGAAATTTTTTTTCCATTTTCCTACACTTACGCATAGAATTATTTTGTGTGTGAATATAAAGTTGTATTTTCTGTGCAGTAAATATCTAGTTGTAGAATTATAGGATCATACCATAGTATGTTTAAATGAATTTGGAATTGTCAAACTGTTTCCAAATTCCAAATGGTTGTTATCTTTTTACATTCCTACCATTGCAGTGTAGGATTTTAGTTTCTCCACATCCTTTTACCTACATCTTTATACTGACCCTTTTTACTTTCGAAAGCAATTAGATGTGATTATCAGAAAAAACACTACAGTAAGAAATAGTTAGCCATGTGAATCAAAAATAAAGAAAGCCTATCTATCATCTTTTGAAGAATTACTTACATTTTCTCCTGTAGTTCCATTGTATAGTAAAAAGGAACTTGGCACACAGGAAGTGGACAGGTAGCATAACTAGAACACAGATGGAAAAGACATGTAAGGCAATTTTGCCTGTTGACCTACCAACATTAATCAGTATACCCACGCAGTGTAGAATAGCTATTTACTTAAGTAGAATTCTCTTAACCTGAATTGCTTTTTAAATTATGCACTGTAATTGTCTATTTCTGGGACAGTGATAATTCATTTGTAATTTTGACCTTGCAGGGGATGCATAATGAACCTGAACTTTTTGAATAGATAAATAAACGTTCAGTTCTGTTCAGGTTAGATCATAATTAATAGATGTATTTTAACAATTTACTTAAGTAAGTGATGTTTAATATTTGGCATTCTTAGTAACAGTTTATCTAGGTGCCACACTGGGTATTGTGAAGTCAGGGTGTGCATTGTCAGCACTAGTATTTTAAAGGTCTCGACAGTGGGCTTAAAAGCTCTGTGTATAGAGCACAGAGTAGAGTTCTTAAGGGTGCGAGGGTTTTCAGAATGGTTAATGAGCACTAAACTTCAACTTAAAGTCCTCAGCTGCTTTAGCTTTCACCCTCTCCTTTGAAATTTTGAAGCAGAAGATTCTCTTTTCCACTCTAGCTGTGAAAGTTCTGGATTACATCTTCTTTCAATATAAGATTATTTCATGTATGTGGAAAATTTGTTGACTATTTAGGCATCTTCATTAATAATCTCAACCGGTCTTGAGAGCTTGTTGCAGCTTCTATGTTAGCATTTGCTGGTTCACCTAACATTTTGATGTGATGTTAGGAAACGTCATGATCTGTCGGGGACCAGCCCCGATTTCAGGCTGTTGAGAGGCTGACACAAGCAGTGTCTCAAGGTGGGAATGAAGTCGGTGAGATGATATTCTAAAAATTGGGGAGTAAAGGGGAGCGGGAGTGAGGAAGACACGGAAGTCGGAGTCAGGTGCAAATTTTCCTGTTCTGCCTTTTGTAGAAGTTTATTTTATACATTAGGAGCAAGCAGTGGGATGGCATCAGCACATGAACTGGGCAGAGAGATTACAATCATCTTTTTTTCTAAGAATAGTCTGGGGTCATTTTGACCTTTACTTGAGATTATAACATGCTAAAGTCAATCAAGGTTAAAAACAGGTACATAGGTGCACAAAGTTTAAGACTAGTATTACTATAGTGGAGATTAACTAAAACAAAAGTCCCTTAAACCTTATCTACTACTTAATGGGGTTTTTGTTTTTCTACCTGAGACATCCTGGGAGGCAGGGAGAGGAAATTCCTTGAAAATCAAATCTCTGAGTAGGAGACATAGGTGAATTTCCTTAATCTAAAGACCTGCAAGACTAGCCAGAAGACTTTGTGGATTCCTTTGAAGTGTAGCAGGTAGTAGAAAACCTGACTAGTTCCAAAACAGGCAACGTGGATGAATTTCCACATCTAAAAGCCAGACAATAGGAAGTTTGAGTAATTCTAGAAGCTGAATAGAAGGCTAGGTGAGATAATAGAATGATGAGATTTGGGTTTTCCTCCATCTGGCAGTGAGAGAGACTTTGCAAAAACAGCCCTTTTGCTTTTATTTATCAACTAGTAGTCAAGTCACTTGAGGAATTTCTCAACCTGGTGCAGTGCTTGCTTGTCAGGCCTTATGCTGCTGAGGCAATCCGATTGTAAGCTGAAAGTTGTTCAGAATATTTTGATATTACGATTATACAAAAAAGGGAGGTCATAACATAAGTTAGCAGTGGAAAGTGATTTTTCAGAGCTTTTCCCTATCTACCCGGAATCTGTCAGACGATAGACGTTGCATAGCTTGTGTCAGTGATCCACACTCTTAATAGCTTCGAACTTCTCTTCTGAGCTGCTGTTTATACCTTAAGCCCTCTGGGTTTTCAACCTGTCGTCTTCTTTGTCTTCTTTTAGCATAATCATTTCTGCTTTTGGTTTGAAGCAAGAGAGATCTGACTCTCTTTTTCACTTGAACACTTTGAGGCCATTGTAGAATTATTATGTGGCCTAATTTCAGTATTTTTGTGTCTCTGAAAAGGAGGGATGCCTGTTGGTGGAGTAGTTAGAACTTAACGTAACATTTATTGATTAGGTTGCTGATTTATATGGACATGGTTTGTGGCACCCTAAAACAATCTAGTAACATCAAAGGTGAGTGATCCCAGATCACCATGACAGAAGAATAACAAAAAAGAAAGATTTGAAATGTTACAAGAATCACCAATAGGCGACTCACACATAGAGTAACCACCTGCTATTGGAGGTGCAGTGCTGATAGGCCTGTTTGGGGCAGGACTGCCACAGACGCGTTTCTTTCTTTCTTTCTTTTTTTTTTAATGGCAGTATCTGCAGTGTGAGAAAGGAAGTAAGGTGAAAATAAGGTGTGCCTGTGAATAAAGGACTCAGTCCTTGTGCACTGTAAAGGGCAGTATATCCCAGGATAAGGCCTTTCTGTTTAATATGAATAAACTTTCCAAAGTTTCTAAGTTAAGTACTGGCATGATCAAATTTCTGCTCGAGTGAATTGTTCTGTCACCACTATGGATATTGAAATAAAGGAAGGGAGAGCAAGGATGTTGATTACAAAGGAACCTTGTATCAACTTGAGAAAAAGCAGAAGTGTCAGTGTTATCAGAATTATTTTCATAGTAGAAAAAAAAGGACTTAGATAATTGAGTTTTGTCTTGAGCTGTTAAGTATTTCTTGAATAATATTAAAACTTTATTCACATAAGCTTTATATTGTGTAGATCTTCAGGGGAGCTAATGTTTGATTTTGGTTAATTTCTTTGCTAGTAAATTGTTAACATAAGCAGTTATACTGATGGAATTAATAATTTCTCTGTTTTAATCAAAGTAAATTTGTCCTTTCATTCTTTCTCTTAGTTGGAAGATGCTGGTTCAAGTAGTTTAGATAATCTACTAAGTAGATACATCTCAGGCAGTCACCTACCCCCACAGCCTACAAGTACCATGAATCCCTCCCCAGGACCCTCTGCCCTATCACCAGGATCATCAGGTAAAGCTAACCAAGGTACAGTAAACCCCCACTTATTAAAGTTGTTAATAGTTTTTTTGTAAACCACAGTTTAAGTGAAATAATGGATAAGAAAAACCATCAATGTTTCATTCATAGTTGGCTGGGATTCTTTTTTTCTCAGCATGTTATAACAAAATGATGTTAAACGAAGCTCTTGCTTAAGGAAGGACCTGCTGTATCACTTCACTTCTTTAATACTTTAAGAAAAGTTACTTTTTAGTAAATGTATTAGTCATGATTTCTTCAGCAAAGCACAACTAGTAGAAGGTAGAGAATAGGGGAGACTTTAAGAAATTGGCTCTTGATTAGTAAGACTGGTGAGTCTGAAACCTGCATAACAGACTGGAGTCCCAGGGAAGAGTGGACGCTGGTCTTGAGTCTGAAAGCAAACTTTTTCCTCTTTGGACCTCAATTCTTCTCTTTTGGCCTTTGATTCATTGAATGAAGCCACCCACATTGAGGTTGATGTGTTTTATTCAGAATTTACCCAGTTGTCATATTAAGCATGTCTAAGACACTGCTGGGTTTTGTTAGGCCAGTTTGATACAGTGTTCTAGCCAAATCAGCACTTAATTAACCATCATAGTAACAAGTCAAAAATCATTATTTTTCTTCACTTACTGTTGGCAGCTTACATCTACTTGAAGTAATTATATGTCTGTAGTGTAAACTGTATAGAATTCTAATCTACTTCTTCCCAAACCCCTAGCTGTATTCATGCTCTTTGATGGATTTGTAGACACAATTACCTCCCACATCTTATTTTTGTTATGCAGGTGGTTAGTTGAGTTTCTTTTGGCTTAAGCCCAGTTTTTTTTTTTCTTTTTTTTTTAAGTTACTGGCATTTGGCCATGTCTTTTTTAGGGGAGGAGCAGAGACTGGCCACTGACTTTGTAGCCTAGTGGAGATCCAGCGGGTCACTCTGCCATTCCTGGTCCAAACCATTTTACCTCCCTGAGCAGTGGTTGGGAACCTTTTAAAATCATCAAGCTTTCCTGTTTGAAATTTTTTCCCTTTTGCCAGTTACCACCTCTTGTGTTCTTTTGCCCCTTTCTCTCCCTTCTTCCTGAGCCTCAGAATACTCCCCGTGTTTGTTGATCTCCCTTAGTTTTTATTGTTACGTTATTGAATTGCCTGCTTTTTAAATGGGCAGTATTTTTTTCCCTGATGTACTTGGCTGTAGCTAATTCTCTCCGATTCCTCCCATTTTATTGAAAATGGCTCATGTCACCCTTTTTTGGGGTCATGTCATAGTCTGTGGTGTGTACATACCACACATTGTGTATGTGTGTGTGTGTACATGAGGTGTAAAAGAATGCAAAAGTTGAAATTTTTAAGAAAGACAACAAGGAAAGGCAAGTGAACTTTCAACTTGAGATTTTAAAAAAGAATCTTAAGTTTACTGTGACTTTTAAAGTGTGATCAATCAAGTCCATAAGCTTAGGTCTTCCAAAATCCCATTTAGTTTTATTGACCCTTTTATAATGAATAAGTCAATTCCAAGATCAACAGTGCAGTGCAGAAGTTGCTATCAGATATATTTTTTTTAAGTAAATTGTTACTTCTTTCTCACTGTTTCTAGAAAAAAGACAAATATAAAGGCGGTTTTTGTGTATGATGTCTCATTAATACGTTTTTTCAGTTTTTTGTTTTACATTTTGAGGCTTAGTATACTTACTGCAGGACTACTAAAAAAGGATAGAATAATTGAAGGAGTCTGAGTAGGCTATTTACCCTGGGTGACTTGTGGTGGGTGGCATATAGCTTTTTCTTAATCTGGATTGTTTTTGCTGATCGCATAGTATTGCTTAGAGAATGATTTTGAGAGGTATCTGTGTTCAATTGAGAGAAGTTGACTGATGTTTGCTATCTCTCACCTTGAGACTAAGACTGGCTCAAGGGATTGGTAAAATGTGTTATACCTTACGAATTTTGTAACTGATAGGTAGAATGTGAATATTACCTGGTTTGAAACTCACTTGTTGAATCATTTTTCAGGTTTATCTAATTCTCATACACCTGTGAGACCCCCTAGTACCTCTAGTACTGGCAGTCGAGGCAGGTGAGTAGTAAATAATTTAAATAAACTCTTTGTTGTTAAGAAGAAGTTCAAACATCTCTTTTTTAAGTAGAATGTTACAGTGACTCTTCTACATGGTAACACGCAGCTTCAACAATGACCAACTTAAAGGTCAGTCTTGTCTTCCCTGTCCTCTAGTGTTGGCAGTTGAGTTTAAATGAATAAACTCTTCATTGTTGTTATGGAAAATTTCAGATACATATTTTTAAAAGTATGAATATTACATTGAACTCTCCACTATACTTTTGCTTCTTCTGTGTTCCATCCATCTATTCTCCCTTGGTCTGCACTATTCTGAAACAAATCTGATATAGTTTCACTTGTGACTATTTCTTATGTGTCACTTACATATATTTAAAGAAAGTTTAAAATTTATAGCTTCAGAACCTGAGGAAAAAATCAACAACTGATTCTTTAGCCTTAGTAGAAGTCAGTTAATGTTTAGATTTTGCAATTTTCCCCATAGTTATCTTTTTTAAAAAAATATTTATTTATACATACAAGAATTGAGGTACAGGCCAGTAATGTTGAGGATAAAAGGATTCACCAGAGGCAGAGTGGGGAGCAGAACAAGCAGATCTACTGAAATACATTGCTAAGGAGAGCAGTGGGCGAGACAGGAGAGGTCTGTGCATGGTGAGGTCAGCTCCTGGGCTGGGGATCCAGAACTCTCCTCAGTGGCTGCAAATAGCTTCATAATGCTGCACTTTAACCTCTTGCACCACCAGGGGGCCCGCCCATAATTGCCTTTTTAATTAGATTCAGATAAACTATATATATATATATACATCATCACAGCAGATACATTGAGGTTAAAATCAATTTACTTGTTGAAGAAGTACATTGTTCTGTGGAGTCCCTCCATTTCTCCTATCTTGTCATTTAAATACATTGTAAGTATGTAGATAAAGAAGTTTGATCAGCTTTAAATTTGATTTGGGGAGGGGTGGTATAATACACTTTTTCGGTGGTACTGTATCCTTCATCAGGAGCACAAGTCTGGTCACTTTCCACTGTTCATGCTAGCTGACCATTAACGATTATTGCCTAGCTGTACATATGTTTATATGTTTTTTGCTGGTATTAAGAAATTATATTTTAATTATTATGTCTTTTTTTTTTCTTTATTAAGCCCGTTTGCATAATAATGAGTTGGTTCCCAGCACTATAACTGTGACCAAGGAATTTTTAAATTATTATGACCTTTGCGCGTTCATATACTTCAACATTTTATATATGCTCTAATGCATTAAAGATGTTATTTTTATACATGCCTTAATTGTTCTTAGATTTGTCAGAACTTTTTCCAAATTGGCTTGATCTTATTGCTAATAGTTATCTTAAACATTTCCTTATTTTCGACCCAAATGCCCAAAAATAAATGACTGCATTAAGAAGATGTGGTGCATATACACAATGGAATACTATTCAGCAAAAAAAAAAAAAAAAAAAAGAATCTAATGCCATTTGTGGCAACATGGATGGAGTTGGAGTTAGAAGGGATTATGCTCAGTGAAATAAGCCCAAAAGGAAAAGGAAAAATTTGGGCCATTTTACTTAGAGGAGGAATATAGGGAAATCAAGTAAGGGATCAGAGGGGGAAATTACAACATTTTTTTTAAAAAAGCAATATAACAAAACTAAACAAAAGTAATCAGCTATAAATCAGAGACATTTGTGGGAGTGGGGGTGTTGGGGTGGGGAGCGTAAGGACTAAGGTGATGGTACATGGTCAGTGATGGGAATTCTGTGGGGACAGCACCTGATGTAAAACTAATACAAGTAAATTAAATATATATATTATACAGACATAGACTTACTTGTTTCCTATTTCCTATTATAAGATATTCCAGGTTTGTCTTACACATTTTCTGCCTCAGGGCAAGAGCCAGCCATTTCTCTTAATGATCTTGTTAGTAGGGAAATGGTGTTTGGAAATAATTTTGTGGGCACTAGAGACACTCAGTGCTCCTGCATTGTTCATTGTTTCTTACTCCTTTTTGGTGGACAGCGCTAAGAAACAGTGGATGTGACGGGCTTGAAAAAAAGAGTATGTTAAGTTAAAATACAATCAAGCAAGTACTTAATACCAGTTTTCAGAATGTACAAACTGATCAACATTGTATTTTAACTTATTTATTCAGCTACTTGCCAGTAGTTTTGTTTTGTGCACTAGCTAGAACCTGTTAGCCATGCATCTATCTTTTTTTTTTTTTTTTTATTTGTGCATACAGAGCTGGGGTACAGGCCAGAGGCTCAGGGGCGGCGAGAGGCCTCACCAGAGACAGAGCGGGGAACAGAACAGGCAGACAGACGAAGTACACTGCTGAGGGGAGCAGCGGGCGGGTCAGGAGAGGCCTGCCACACCATGTGGTCACCTCCGGGGCAGGCGGGAATCGAACTCATGTGGAAGCGGCCTCAGACTCTCAATGCTGTGCTTCAACCCGCTGCGCCACCAGGGAGGGCCCACATCTATCTTTTTAATCTGTCACTGCATTGATTCAAATGAGGGCCTTCTGGCTGTTGGGTTATTGGCTGCTCATCCGCTTCTCAATCTCCACCTTCACAAGCTGAAGTACTGGTTGCTTGGAGGTGGCTTCCTGAACTGATACTATTGATGTGGTATACTAAGTTTTGGGGTAGGAAGAACATTTTATAGAAATAAGAGATCACTGACATTCTATACCACTAGTTTGGGGGAATTGTTCTTTATGAGATTCCTAATGACTTAGTGTAAGTGCTTCAGGCCATGAAATTTGCCTTTAGTTTGATCTGTTCATTTATCATACTCCTTAATGTCATTCTGAGGGTTTCTCCTATGAAGTTAGTGAATTGTTGTTTTCACCTTGATGGGCATTACTTTTCATATAGTTGTTTTTATGTACATCAGACAATCAAACACATGGCCTTTTTTCTTTTCTTACTAGCTGTGGATCATCAGGCCGAACCACCGAGAAGACAAGTCTTAGTTTTAAGTCTGATCAAGTGAAGGTCAAACAAGAACCTGGGACTGAAGACGAAATATGTAGCTTTTCAGGAGCTGTGAAACAAGAAAAGACGGAGGACGGCAGGCGGAGTGCCTGCATGGTGAGCTCCCCTTGGGCTCTCACAGCGGCTTAACATGTCCCTGACGCCTCTGTCTCTGAGAGAGTAGACTCTATTGGACTGTTTGATAGTGAGCTGTGTACCTTTACTTTTGAATTTTTACATCTCTTATTAAGCAGATACTTCTTTTTCTCATTTAACTTTTTCAAGTCAGCTGACTGATGAGAAAGGACTTAATTTAAAATTAGATCTCCATTTGAAACTAGTTGATATTTTGCGTTTAAATCGCATTCTGCCATGTTCTGAATTTATTAATCCTCTCAAGAGTCACAGTGAGCCTCAGGCCACAAAATACCCTTCGCTATTTTCCTGGACCGATGAGCTCAGAATTACGAGTGCTGACATAAAAGAAGTTCAGTGATCAAAGACCTCTGTGGTAGGAGATTGCCTTTAACTAATGAATTATTAACCACATTAGAATTCCTTCAATTGAACATTTTACAAAGTTTAATAGAGAATAAAAGCATTTTTATTTTGTTTAGGAATTTTAATCTTGGGGTTTTTTTCCCCTGCCCAATCTATATGTCACAATTTCTGCATAGTTAGCAAGTCAAATTTCAATTCAAGGTATTAGTATATTCAACATGGTACATGTAGATTCAGAGAGCACTAGAAGATTAACCTTGGGTTTGGAGCAGTGTCACCTCTTCTAGAGCCTGGTTTAGAAAATATCTCCCCAAAGCTGGGCACAAAGGGGTAGTCAAAGACTTAATTTTATATTGTCATAACCTTCCTACATCAGAAGAATGATAGTGGGCAGAGGGATGTTTCAGAATGCATCTCAGAAACTGTGCTGCATTTTCTTGTATGAAGAATAGCTTTTTATAGGAAAAGTCTAACCCTGTGCTCACTTCCTAATCAGAATGCTTAATAGTTTAAGTGGTCTCATTATTTGAATGAACCAATATAGGACACTGTCCCTCTAAAATAATTAGTTAACATGCTTAATAATTTTGGAGAATTCTTTTTAATACTTTGTCACTGTTGTGATTTCCAAACAATTTGATGTTATGCCAGTATCTCATATTGACATAACTTAAATATGTAGGTACACATGTGTGCATGCTCTCCTTGCAGTAAGGTTTAAATGATCTTCAAAAATGTGTCCTTTATTTTAGTTGAGCAGTCCTGAGAGTAGTTTGACACCACCTCTCTCAACCAACCTACATCTAGAAAGTGAGTTGGACGCATTAGCAAGCCTGGAAAATCATGTGAAAAGTGAACCTACAGAAATGAGTGAAAGCTGCAAACAGTCAGGACTCAACAACCTTGTTAATGGAAAGTCCCCAATTCGAAGCCTCATGCACAGGTCACCGAGGATTGGAGGAGATGGCAGCAGCAAAGATGATGACCCCAATGAAGATTGGTGTGCTGTTTGCCAGAATGGAGGGGATCTCTTGTGCTGTGAAAAATGCCCAAAGGTCTTTCATCTAACCTGTCATGTTCCAACACTTCTTAGCTTTCCAAGGTATCAGTGAAGTCATCAGTTTTTTTGTTCTTTTTTGTTTGTTTGTTTGTTCATTTTTATAAGATAAAAAAGCAGCATTCGGGGCAGAAGGCCTTCGTAACCACCACATGGTTACTGGAAACTGGCGCCCATTATTCTCTTGGCATTACCTTCTAGAGCAGTTTACTGATGTGTGATGAGCTGTTTGAGAACGAAGTAGTGCATTAATGACCAAAAGTAGAGCATTTCCCGGCCTTTGGTTTATATTTAGTATAAGCAAATTAAGTCTCAGTTATGAAGGGTGAGGAGACTAGAATTTTGGAGAAAGTTAATTTCCTCTTAAAGATCAATTTTAAAATATTTGTTGCCATTCATCTTAGTGTACTCAATAATAATCATTTTAATTATAAAACTCAAGTTTGAGACAATTCACTACAAAACTTAGTTTGGAAGCTCTTAAGTGACATATAAAAACACGATTTGTTAAAAAATGCCCAAAAGGTACTTTATTATTTTTTTAGCAATGACTTCCTCTTGGCACTAAGCTACCTGACAGTGCCTGCTTTTCAGATTTTCTATCATTTAATTGGAATACTTTTGAGTATTTAACTTGGGAAGAGTTCCTTATTTACATGGAAAGAACTGGGGAAACTCAAAGTTTGGGGGGAAATATGAACACTTCTTCAGATGTATTTGACCTCATGGCAGTTAAATGCAGTTTCAAGATAAAAACATTTACTGGTGGGCACCCAAGGCAAGCTGTTCGTGCCAGGTGTATTATAGTACAACAGAGGTGTAGGACTGGGCTACAGATCCGATATAGTTTGATCATAATTCTTTGGTGAACTAAATTATCTTGGGCAATTCATTAATTTTCAGTTATATCTACAAATAGTAGAGTTTGGATTAGATGATCTCTTTTTATTCCCTTAAAGTTTTTTATATCTAATCTTGTTTCTGATGGATTTCAGTGACCATGAGGTAGTAGTCCTATTTAACTTTCTTTTAACCTTCTCTCATTCAAACTCAAGCCCTAGTTTCCTACTAAGTAAAAATAAGCCAGTGGTCTTAGGGAAACCAATATTTTCTATAGGTAAAACAATTCAAAATTCCTCTCATTTCCCAGAAGTGATTATTTTAGTTAAGTACTACCTGTTTTGAAAAAGTCTTATCTTTTATATTAGAAAAGAGATGGGTTTGTGTAAATAGCTCCAGAATTCTTTTCTGAACTCTTACCCACATCAAAGGAAGAGATGATGTATAGTCATTTGCCAGAGATGTGATAAGGGTTTTCCTTCCTTTTTTTTCTTTTAAAAAAGTTTTGGCATTTGGGTTCTAAAATATTAAAAGATTTTCTTTTTTTGGGATGGTAATAACATCTTGCTGAAACATTAGGATTTAGCTACTGATTGCCTTCTTGCAAATGCCAATGCTTTCAGAGGAGTTAAAAATTGACACAAGTGGGCCCCCCCTGGTGGCTCAGCAGGTTAAAGCACAGCACTAAGAAGCTAAAGCCACTTCAACTGAGTTCGATAACCTGCCTGGAGGTGACCCAAATGGCGTGGCAGACCTCTCCTGACTTGCCTGTTGCTCCCCTCAGCAATGTACTTCATCTGTTCTGCTCCCCACTCTGTCTCTGGTAAATCGTCTCATTGCCCCTGTACCTCTGGCCTGTACCCCAGTTCTGTATGCATAAATAAACAAATCTTTAAAAGAAAAATTGACTCAAGTTTTGGGTCTCCCTGGTGGCATAAGGGTTAAAGTCTCAGCACCATCAAGCTATCACCTGCCACTGTGGCATTAGTTTGAACCCTGGCCAGGGAGCTGACCCACATGGCGCAGCAGATCTCTCATGTCTTGCCCACTGCTGCCCTCAGCAATGTACTTCAGTAGATCCACCTGTTCTGCTCCCCACTTTCCGGTGAATCGTCTCACCCCCACACTTTTGGTCTACCTATATCTGGTTCTTATATGCATAAATAAAATCTTAGGAAAAAAATTTGACACAGATTAGTTAATTCAATTCCTAAACTTAGAATTTAAGTTATGTACGTTAGAGGGAATGGGATAGAATAAATGTGAATGAATCGTTTTGGATGTATAGTTTGTTAGAAATCCTGATATAAACTATATAGGGCAGCATTTTTAAAGATAGAGGATATACATGTATGCGCTTGCACTTGCAGCTCTGTGTATGTGTATTCTAGGCTTTGACTTGCCATAAAAAAAGGAATTACTTAATTTTGGCTTATTGATACATGGCGTGATGGTACTGAGTACCTAAGAACTTCATTATCCTGTACTGTTATTTGTGAATATGGGGTCATTGGGGTGGTAATAACTAGAGTCTGGGACTTGTCTTATGCTGCAAGTACTGTTCGTGAACTTTCTCCTATAAGAAAATCACCTCTGATTTTGCATGTAGAAATACTATCTTAATAATGTTTCCCAGAAGGTGATCAATTGAAGAATGACTGGGAATAGTTTGGGGGATTTTTAGCTTGCAACCCACTACATTAGATTTGATGAAAATAGAATCTCCCATTCCCCCAAAAACTGGAAAGAAAACCAGTCTAAGGAACCAATTTTTGGATTGAGTTTTGTTAAACTACCTGTTTCCCTCTTCAGTGGGGACTGGATATGCACATTTTGCAGAGATATTGGGAAACCAGAAGTTGAATATGATTGTGATAATTTGCAACATAGTAAGAAGGGGAAAACTGCACAGGGGTTAAGCCCCACGGACCAAAGGGTAAGTGTCAAATGAGTTCCCTCCTTATTCTAGAGGTTATGTTGCCGTTGGGGAGGGAGGAGGGTGTAATGTGCACTTACCCTGATACATAATCATTTTTTAATGTCACCAATTGATAGTCTGTTGATGTGTTCTAAAAACTGTCTCTACTTCTCAGCTCCAAATTCTTAACTCCAACTTCCTTATATTTAACATGTTACAACTAAAATTTTGATTTATAATTCTTTCCCCCCCCAAAGGCAACAAGTATGCAAATCACATAAGAAGTTGGACTTCTCCCCAATTATTTCTTATTTCCCGCTATTAAATGGTACCACCATTCCTCTTTAATTTTCAGGCCAGGAACTTAATAGAGTAAAAGAAGCAGGAATGCCTATAATGCCACTTTCTTTCACCACCATAACCTTCTGATACAGCCATCATAGATTTTCATCTGCACTTCTAGAATAATCTCTTCATTGGACTTCCCAGTTCTGCTCTTTGACCTTACTATTTTTCTATGCTTGTGCATAATGTTCTTAAAAATGTAGACAAATCTAGAACTTCTTGCTTAAAATCTTGATTGCTCGTCCTCCTACTAAAAATAAGATTTTAATAGGATTTAATAATAAATCCTGGTGGCGTGGTAGGATAAAGCACAGCACTAAGAAGCTGAAGCCACTTCAGCATGAATTTGATCCTTGGTCCGGAGGTGACCCACATGGCTCGGCAGACCTCTCCTGACCTGCCCACTGCTCCCCTCAGCCGTGCACTTCATCAGTTGGACTGTTCTGCTCCACTCTGTCTGTAGTGAATCCTCTCACCGCCCCTGCACCTCTGGCTGTACCCCAGTTCTGTATGCATAAATAAGTGAATATTAAAAAAGATTCAAAATCATCTCATTCACTCAGATTCCTGCTGATGTGGCCTATAGTCTAATCTTCAGAGACCGACTAGCTTTCACTTAGTTCTGTGGTCATTAACAGTTATGGTTGACTCTAATCTGATTTACATACTTGCAAAATCCCTCCTCCACTATCTTTTAAGAGAAGGTGTGTTGAACGGGTACAAACTTCTGTTAAAAGAAGCTTAAGCAAATAAAAGGCTATAAGTGTAAGTGCATTTTGATTAACTTCTGAAAGTTTTAGCAGTGGATATGACAAGACAGTCTTTACTTAATTTTGTACTTAAAAGGAATCATTTCAAAAAGAAGTAATATAACACGTCTTTCCTGTATCAGGAAATTAGAATCACTAGCAATAGTGGCAATAGTGACAGTTAATAGATTACGAGGTAATAATTTTTTTGCACAAAATGTTATATGTTGCTTTATGACTCATCCATTTTATAAATAATATCATTGTTAATAGATAAATTAGCTTTCATGTAAAAACAAAAGGCTGTTCTCTTTGATAAGTTAGATGAGATCATCTCAAAACTAAATAAGTATTCTTTGGATGTAATATTTTAATTGGATTGCTCTTAAGTAGGAGGCTTATTTTTATTTCGTTGTAAAGTACTTTGTAGTGATTAAAAGTTTTCATTCTCGAGAATATTTCACTAATTAAAAAAAACTCAAAACTTTCACCGATTTTCCTTTTTTTGGGGGTGCCAGAAATGTGAACGTCTTCTGCTTTACCTCTATTGCCATGAATTAAGTATTGAATTCCAGGAGCCAGTCCCTGCATCGGTGAGTTGTTTACCTTGGTTACCTCCCTGATGGAGAAATTTAGTATAGTACTTAAGAGGGTGTGTGCTCTAGCCTCAGACAGCTTTTTAAACCTCCAGCTTCTTAGAAATCTTTTAAGACTCCACAAGGCTCAAGTTTCCTACTATTACTCCTTAACTTCATTGGGTTATTGCAAGGATCGTATGTAGTAACCTGTGTAAATGTTTTAGTGTAGTACCTGAGACCATCATAAATACTTCTAATCAGTAATTTTACTAATACTGAATGAATATGATTCATTTGTATAAATTGCCTTGTGTTTTTAAAGATATTTTTGTTTGAATGTGTGATAAAAATTTAATTTCCATGTTATCTTTTTAAGATAGACATAAGGGAAAATGGATACATTTGGAAATTCTCGAATGAAGGGTCAAAAAGCTTCTGCTTTGGGAAATATAGATTATAGAATATTCTGCCTGTGTTGTTAAACTATAGGGTGGGAGTTTTGCACTAAATTATTTCTGAGATTCCAGTTCTATTATTCTAGACTCTGTACCTGGAGGCAAAAATAATTTCTACTTAAGTATTGATTTGAATTTGAAAAGTATAATATTGAATTGTGCTCTGCCTTTCTAAGATCCCTTTTATGAATAGTCAAGATTAAGAAATTTGGGGGAAGTTTTGCAAGTCAGTGCTCTTTGCTTATCATAAAGGAGACTTGTAAGAAATACGGGTTCTAACGTTCCATTGTTAAAGGAATAGTAAATGTATTTAATGCCACATTTTATTTGCTTGCTTTATTTACCAGATTTTGAATTGAGATATTAAATGCTAGTTCTGTTAAAGAATATTAAATGGTGGACATACTTACAAAGGAGACTTGAGAGATGAATTGTAAAGCACAGAAGGTATAGACACAAGGAAGGTGCTTTGTGCAGATACTAATGACGTGATACAAGAAAGTGTCTCATTTGAGGTTTAAGAATTTTATGGTAGAAACTTATATTCAGACATTTTCTTTTCATTATCTGTTTGAATAACTTTTATGTTTGGGTATTTTCCAAATGGAAATTTGGAGAGAGTTTTGGTCACAATGGGAGAACACTCCAGAATGATCACTAAATGGTTAATAAATATTTTGTATGCTACTAAAATATTTCTGTTATGGCCAGAGTTCTTAGTGATAATATTTTAATAATAGCAATACATTATCTGTTTTATTTTTTATTTTTATTTTTTTAACTTTTTGGATTCATAAAATTCTGAAGCCCCAGATCCGCCCATAACACTAGTGCTTGGCCCTCTGGAGTTACTTCTGTACCCGTCTGTCTACCGAAGACAGAACCTTGACTAAGTATGAAGATTATTATGTACACTTAATATGATTTTATTTTTGTGATATGCTCGTGTGGGATGATTTAAAATACATTCATTATACTCAAAATCTGCAAGTAACTGGTTAAATTATCAACACTTTTCCCCTCAAAAGTTAGTAAAGCTTTGTGCATCTTCAGATTAAACAGTTTGACATTTTTGGAGAATCCTTGTTTATCCCTATCTATTTGTTTCTTTAGATACCAAACTACTATAAAATTATAAAGAAACCAATGGATTTATCCACAGTGAAAAAGAAGCTTCAGAAAAAACATTCCCAACACTACCAAGTCCCAGATGACTTTGTGGCCGATGTCCGTTTGATCTTCAAGAACTGTGAAAGGTTTAATGAAGTATGTTAGCTTCCAAACTATAGAGTTTTGTGACTTTTTGTTCATTTTGCTGTTTTTGTTTTTACTGCCTAGACGTTTTTTAAATTTGGATTAAGGTTTTTTTCTGCTTTAGTTCTGTCAAAGTAAAATTTGCTTGCATCTAGGCTTCATAGAAGAAATTTTACTCCATAATTTGAAGTGTCCACTTAAATATGAAGAAAATTATTGAGTATCCCTTCTTGAATACATTGAGGTTTAGATAAGCATAGCAAGTAATTAAATATAGTTTGTGGGTAATGGTTATAAATAGCTTACATTTTGGTACCATGAGGAAAGATCTTGGTACCAGTGTCCTTTGATTTCATGATTGACCACGTAGATGGAGAACCTAAATGTTCATGGACTAATCTCTGGTGGTTCATCCTGAATAGTCATGTAATGCCTAGTGTTCTGGTCTTGGCTGTGTATTTTGTGAGGCTAAGGATGAGCCGTCCCCTTGAGGAGACGTGTATGCTACTTATCTTTCTCAAGGAATTTATTTTTAATCATCTTTAGAAAAAGTCAAATACCTTTTTGTTAAGGGGAAATTTTGATTTTCATAGGAGAAGAAAATGGAAGTGAGAGAGAATGCATAAAATTTTTAAAAATCAGAACTAAAATTTCTGTTGCTTCTGAAATGTGGGTGCCATGTGACTCTTACTAAAATAAAGAACATGAATCGTTTAAAATGTACCCATATGTGTCTTTGGGAACATCTAGGTGACTTTTTATATATATATATATATATATCAATATTCTCTGTGCAAAGTTTAGGCACCTTTGTATTGTTGTGTCACCAGAGAATAATGTTAAACTCCCTCACTTGAATACATTTCCAGTTTTAGTTTTAATTTTAATCCAGTTAGATTCGCTTTCATGAACTTTAGCCAGTGTTTCATGAGCAAAGCCAGGAAGATCCATTTTATCTGGTTTATTGATAGCTAAGTAATTACGATTAACAAATTGCCATAAGATAGAATTTTAATTAAGTGGTTGGGGAAAGTTTGTCGGTTTTTCAAAAAGCAATACTTCTTAAATTAATGTTTCGCAAATAATTTTTCTTTTAAGTGGCTATATTCAGATCAACTCCTGTTCAGAGTAACTTTACTAATTGAGAACTTGAGGCAATTCTAGTAGTAGAACTTTGTAAAGAAAGTGGGTCCATGTTCTGTAGACTCGTGTACTGCACTTTGTCTGGTCCTAGCACTTTGTGTCCCTAGTGTGGCTGACTATTGGTCGCCAATCCTATGCAGTCTCATAACTTTAGAAAGGATTATAATTTCCCTTTTTTTTTGACTCTGGTATCCTTTTTAGATGATGAAAGTTGTTCAAGTTTATGCAGAAACACAAGAGATTAATTTGAAGGTAAGCTTTTCAGACCACGCAAACTTGATGAAGGAATATGCATTACCAATAGGTGAATATTCCTATCTTTTGCTTGCAGGCTGATTCAGAAGTAGCTCAGGCAGGGAAAGCAGTTGCATTGTACTTTGAAGATAAACTCACAGAGATCTACTCAGACAGGACCTTCGCACCTTTGCCAGAGTTTGAGCAGGAAGAGGATGATGGTGAGGTAACTGAGGACTCTGATGAAGACTTTATACAGCCCCGCAGAAAACGCCTAAAGTCAGATGAGAGACCAGTACATATAAAGTAAAATGACATGAACTTAAACCAATTGTTTTAAAAAAAGAAAGAGAACTTTTATTTAAGTGTTGCTGGAATCTCTGCCTAGAGTGGGCACCTCCTCAAAAAAGCTGACCGCTTTTTCACAGTATTAGATTGAATAATGGACAGAAAACGCAGTCTTGTCAAGAAAAGGGGAGAGAACTCTCTTTGCAATTTTAGAAGTAAAAATAAATGATTTGAGATGTCTGTTCCTAAAGAAGGTGGTTCTTGCTGTTAGAACGGGCAGAATCCCATGTTGGCCGTATTAGTGCAGGACCCTGGGAATACGCGTAAGTAACTGAGCGTCACGCCATTTGACATGACTTGTCTTTTTGGACTAGAGGGCACCGTTACTGAGATGTTTTTGGCTCCCTCCACACACATCAGCATGTTTTCTAGTTAGAATCAAAGTTCCTCGGATTCCACTTGGATGTCGATGCAAGATGTGCATTGACTCCTGGGTTACATCTATATGTATTTTCATTTTGATGCTGTTGGGCCTTAGTTTATATTGATTTCAAGAACTCAGCAGTTTTGTTTTCTGTTCATCTTTACAGTCTAGGAAACATGACCATTGATCATCATGTCAACTTTAATGGTCTGCTGAAATAACCAAGGCAACTTTTCCGAAGCAGATCATCTAGTTTTGAATAGTCATTTCCAGGAAAAGAAATCCACAGACTTGCACTTCCCAATTCCATCATCCAATCATTCAGTTAGTTATTCCCATGAAAGTCAGAAGGCTTATTTCAAAATGAATCTCGTTTTCTGTACTTGTAAATTTGACTGAGAAGGTGCCAACTGGCTCGTATCCAGTCTTCCTTTATATCAGTTTTCTGACAGACCGCTATTGGCAAACAGTAATCTGTCAACTACCAAATGTGTAAAATTCTCTGTATTTCACTTTGTCTTATTTGTAAATAGTAAACTAAAACTCTGGCAGATCAGCAACATTTGCTGAGCCTGTTTTTTAAGCTAATGTGTATTCTTACTAATGTTCCTATTAAGAATGGATTTGTAATATATGCTGTCTATTTCTAATGTTCACATTCATATTTTGAGGTTCTATCTTATTTTAATAGAGAACAGACTTCTCAGAAAATCTTCAGAAGCAGCTTATTATTAAAATATCAAAATATTGAAATAAACCCGGTGGGGTTATTAGATTACGCATCCGTCCACCAGGTGGGACCTATGCACGGACTGGGCGCTTAAAGGCCTGGGGAGAGACCTGTAAGAAACCCTGAGAATGAGCCAACCCCCACTTGAATGGTTACTGGAGTAAACCCACCTTTACTACCCAACTTCAGCACTTGAGGCAGGTAGCCCAGCGTGGCTCTGGTTCATTTTTCTTCTCTTCATTTGTGATGCTCAGATCCAAGATGTGTGTTCTAGACTGTGTACGGGCTTCTCTTTGGTTGGATTAAAAATGTTGTCCTACTTTTGTGTGGACACCTTAGAATATAAAGTGACCAAAATAGAAGACTTGCCCTTAGATATTTTTCAGACATCAGCAGATTTGTGGCAAAACAATTTGTCTTTAAAAAAAAATCAGCTTAAAATTATTTGACGTAATTGTCAAAGAGGTAAATATTTTAGTGCACATTGAATCAAATAAAATCGCTGTAAAAATCTATTAGACAAATTCCTTTGGGTTTTTTCTTAAGGGGTTGGGGTAAACGTGAATATGATTCAGACCTTCTGGTAGTGTGTTTAAACGGTATTGATTTTGTTAATGCTGTTCACTGCTTTATTTTGTAACTTCCCTTTTATCTTCTCAGTGTTGTTATAAGTTAAACTACAAAACATATACCAAACTATTTTATAATATTGAACTTTAAAAGTCCTAAGAGGAGTTCTTTTATGGGAGGGAGAAACTTTTCCTAAAAATGGGTTTATCTATGTGCATTTCACTCTTTCTCAATATTTGTACTTTTCAGTTTATCAGGAGATACACCTAACAACACATTTTTGAAAAGTGTTGAATAGCAAGCAGTGAAACTTCATCTTGTCAAGCCATTGTGTTTTGATACTTTCTATCTGCTCTTCATATGAATCCTCCTCATAGTTCTTACAGCCTATGACAGTTTCAGGCTCTACCAGTGTGGGGAGAAGCAAAATTTTAGGTAAATACTCCTCAGTATTTGGGATCTTGAAAAGATAATGTGTTTTCTTTAAAATATTTCCGTTCAGATGGATTTTTCGTGTATAGGTACTTTTAAGATGGGTTCTTAAAAGTGACTTTATTGTCAACATTTATAGTTTCCATTTCTGTTAAAAGATCATTCATACTGCTCAGAAATTACTGTTAAGTTTATAGCTATCGACATACCATAGGTAAATGGATCCACTTTAGATTTCATTAAAGCATTTTCTTGCACACTGATCACTGTGTTTCTGAGCTGATTTGTTCAGCACTAGTAGAACTGGCTCTATAAATGTAAAATCTTAACTTGATACTGCAATATCTAAATGTTTTCCTATTAATTTATGTTTTAAAATACAAACATTGAATATCAGCCCTGAAGGCAGTTCGTTTTGAGTCCACTCTTGGTCTTTGTCCACACGTGGTATTTTAGATTTGGAAATGTTCGTGTTTCCATACAAGCTTGTAAAGTTTTGGCCACACTTCACTTCTCATCTCCCATCAGAACACTAAGAACAAAGTATTCCTCAGTCTGTTCCGCTGGCCTGCTTTTCCCCCTCCCAACTTGGCCCAGCTGGTCACTGCTGAAGGAGTTGCTGTGCGACATAAAGCATGTGACTGTTGTGAAGTACAGTCAGATTGTCGTCGTGCTCCGAAACCGTTACCCCAGGGGTGTGCTACGGATAAGGGCCGCTGTAGACAGTATTCTTTTGGGAACCAAGATGTTACTTTTTGCCATCCAGTTCTTAGACAAGGGAATTTCAGATGTATTTTAAAATGTGTTAATTACCTCCTTTGTTTTAATAGTTTTGAGAATTTCAGTTAAGTAAAAAAAAGAGGTCCTTTTAAAGAGCAGTTCCGGTTTTATGGTGCACAAACTATAGATCGTCAGTTACCTCAGCAGGTCTCCTACCATGTAACTATTAGGGATTTGTGTTAATAAGCCAATAGATTCAATCCGGCCTTCAGACTGTGCCCGTGGACTGTGGTTGCTCCAAGTTATTAGACGTCTCTAGTGTCCCGGAGGGTGCAGATTCTGTGGCCCTCCCGTGCTTCTGCGGCCCTTTGCCCACTCACCGCGCATCGCATGGTGGAGAGGAGCTGGTTCCGCGTGGTCAGCGCTGGCTGTGCGCTCGGCATTGGGTCAGTGAGTAGTTGCATTCGTCTGCCCAGCCCAGCTACCCCCGTTAAATCAGTCATTCTTAATTCAGGCCTTGCATCCTTAATTCATGCTATCTATGTTAGTAATCTGCTAACGGCGACCCAAGGTTTTCAAGGTGTATCACAGGTGATCATGTACTGCACCTGGATGTTTCTTTCTTTTACGCTCATCTCCTCCTCGATAAAGCAATAACACTGCTTTAAGTCTGTTGCCTGACAGCATGTCACGATCCTCTCCTTGATGGTGGTTTTATAGAAAAGTTTATATGCATATCACCCAGTCTATCTTTTAAAAATTATGGAATTTAAATGTATGCTGGAGCTAATGACAATATATTGTGGCATTTTATTTTAAAAATTGGGGAAAGTTGCATATTTTTTTAAAAGTAGGTGTTTGAGTAAAAAAATTGAAGGTACTTTTTTAAGAAAAAAATTTATATGCCACAGTTTACATAGACATTTCAGATTTCAACATGTACTCTTGGATATAATGGTTTCTTTTACTTGGTCAGAATGCATGTGAAGCATTTCTTCCATCTTCGTTCCTTGTGTTTGCCTTTGTGGTCTTTTATATATTTTTTATCATATCTGAGAAACAATGATCTTATTAAAGATACGTCAGTTTGGATATATTTGTTGTAATCGACCTATCAAATGTAAAAATTACGTTTAGCCCTTTTCTAGCAAGTGATCTGTTTAAAAAATGCTGTTCTTTTAAATTCACCATATTTGTATGTGGGAAGACTGGAATGATTTTGTAAGTGCCACTGCAATAGTCCCTTTCAAGTATGGCCTAAGTTTCCATCTTAAGAACGAAATGCATGTCTGCTCCTGGTCTGAAAAATGTAGGCATTTACTATGTTTTAATCCACAGTGAAACATGTATATAAGCCTATGAAGAAAAGATTTGTGCAATCTGAAAGCCTGTTAATTTTCTATGTAGATGAACCTACATACAAAAGGGTTAAATTCACAGCCTTACTAGTTCCTTGCTTCCAGTATTTAAACTGGTCTCCTCCCTCATTATTAATACTACTATTATTTTTGCACATAGTTAACTTACCCTTCAATATGATTCTTAAAAAAAGTGCTGTTTCTGTGGTATTGTATTCTCTAAATAATCATATTTAATTTTTTAAAGCAAGGTTGCAGTTTCTAATTGTTCCGTTGCTGTGTTTTTTGCTGGTGTGTAATAAAAGCAAGATTTTCTTTTCATGGTTATTTAATACATTAGCTACCTGTAAATATTTCTTGTTATAATGCTCTGGAATGTGTTGTAGAAGTTGTATTAGATTAGTTTAAAGCCTTGTTTGAAAGCCACATTGTTTTGGTTATTTCTATTAAATTAGTAAATTGAAAAATTTTCAAATGAATTTCTGCTTTTCTTCTTTGAGTTGAAAATCATTTAAATCCATGTAAGAGCATTTACGCTGAGTTCCAGGCACGGGAGATACATAGTGAACAAGGTGCCAGTCTCTATCCTTACAGGAGTTTAGAATATCAGAATGCTAAGGGCTGTGTCATGGGGATTAACACAGAAGATGGCAGGAACACATTTACAGGAGAGGCTCTAACCTCAAACTTGTTTGGTTCTGGAATCGTTAATACACAAGACAGGGCAGCAGACCGGTCAAGGAGAGAGTGAAGAGAGTAAAACAACAGCCTGACAATGAAGAGCACTGTGTATGTATTCCAAGACCTGGAAGTTAAGTTTGTTTGGAATAGAGTGAATTGAAGAATAAAGTACTCAGCTGGAAAACTGAGAACGGGATGCTTTTCGGGCAGAGTGTTTCTTAAAATGAATATTAAGCTTTTAAGGCTTGTACAGAATAGGAAGGAGGATGAAAAATTTTAAGCAGGTTATGTGTGGAGAGGTGCAATGAACAGACCTGGCTTTTTGCAGTACCATTTCAACTGCGAAGAGCAGAGAGAGTATAGTATAACCTCACTATTGGCTGTATGTTGAGTTTAAGGTACCTGTGGGAAATTAAGGTACCAGTGTCTACGGTTCTAGTGTTCATGAGAAATCCCTGGGCTGCACATAGAACGTGTAAGATCCATCTCAAACCATGGCTGGGACCTCCCTGGTGGTGCAAGGGTAAATCTCAGCACTGTGAAGCTATCTTCTGTGGGCCCCCCAGCCCCTGTTCTTGGGATTTTGCTTGTGCCCAAAGTTGCTGCCGATTAAGCTAAATGTAGTCCGGCAGGGAACCTCTCACCAGAAGAAAACTCTTGGCCTGAGGACACCTGCCGAAAACGTTAGGCAGACTTATGGCCAGATTAACATAACTGGCTAGACAACCCTAACAAGAATTAAACAAGGACTTAGGGTGAGTTGACCAGCAGCAACACGGGAACTCCCCAAACAACTCCTTTGTGCTCTCCCCTAGCTTGTGCCAAACTGTTCTGCACCCTCATGACCGTGTTCCTCCATACTGCCCTCTCTCCCTCCCTGCCTGGACTTTAGGACCTTGGGCTGTTTTTCCTCTGTCCTGCACTCCTTCCATGGTTGCCGCCCAGGAGATAACAATCAGCACAAGTTCAGTCCTGGGCCCAGGGGCCCCGGAGGTGACCCACATGGCACAGCAGACCTCTCCTGACCCACTC
>NW_004567127.1:5759481-5790698 GCF_000260355.1 Condylura cristata
ATTGATAACTGGATATGCCTAGCCCAAGACGGTGGGCGTTCAGTGAACAGCTACCAGAGTTGAGTTACTAGTATACTCGTGACCAGGGTGATGGAATCATCTGAGCGACTTGGAATGTGAAGAGTTGAATACTTAGGGTAGCAGCGGAAACGCTTAAGGTCACAAAAGAGCGTGGATTAACCCTGCTGGAATACAGGAAAAAGCAGGGATGAGGGATGAGTGCTGAACAGTAGAACAAGAGAAGCAGTAGTGATAGAGTTGCACTTTATTTGTAAAATGAGGATAGTCCTATCCATTTTATGAAATTAATATGATTTCTAACATTTAAACAGGAAGTTCTCAAATTTAGTTTTTGTTTTCATGCTTTCGCTTCCTTTTCCATATTTTACTTCCCTTTTTCTCATTTCCTCTTCGACAATCACCATGAAATGGGACAGGTTAGAAGTATAGCTTCTTTCGTACTGCTAACAAAGTTTTGTCCCCAAAGCTTTGGAATCTAGCTCACTGTCCACGTAGTTTAACTTGTCCTTCACTGGTTTTACCTTGACACTGTTAAAACCGACAAACCCCCATTTTAAGCTAGTTTTAGAGTAACAGAATGAAATTGGTGAGATTACAATGTCTTTTAACTGCAAGGTGTTGTCTCAAGCTGTCCCTTTTCCTACTACCAGGCCCCAGGTGGTGGTAAATGTTTTCATTATTCTTGTTTATAAATGTTGTTCTTGGTGATGTGGAGAGTAATACACAGTGAAGTTCGGAAAGCTGCGTGCCTGAGGGCACCCTTCATGGTATAAAACATCTGAAATGCTAGATAAGGTTCATCTGGACAGAAAAAAAAATGCAGCATCTTTAAATGCATTGCTGTGCTGGCAAGGAATAAAGTTGCTCAGAACTTCAGCCAATCACCGGTGTCTGCATTTTTGTCAAAAAGCAATGTTTGGCCCTGATCGGTGGCGTGGAATAAGTAGAAGTGAAATGGAGGGCATGTATGAAGACACATGATGTGAGCTCCCAGAACAACGAGTGCCTAAAACAGGAAGACTGTTCTAGATAAAAAAAACATTCGATGCATGAACCTAGCTTGGATCTTGAATAATCCAGCCGTGGGACATCCTAGAACAGCTCTGAACATTTCTGTAGGAAGTGGTGTGTATACCTTTGGGGATACTCTTCCAAGCATACACCCCTCGAAGGGGTGCCTCTGAAAGAATGAATCCGAAGCCCTGACTCCTGAGAGAAGTCAGAGGGTTCTGTTCTTAGGCTTGGTCAGAAAAGTTAAGAACTGAAAGGGTTTAGGTTAGAAGTGAGTCTAGGCTTGCTAACATTAACACATTCATGCTCTCAAAGCATTTTAAAACCAGCCTCAGCTTTTCATAGGCAGTGTTCCAGGAATCTTACTCAAAGCCACAAAATAAGATGCAATTTATCTAGAAATCAGAGCAGCAGAATCTTTTTTCTTTTTTTAAAGATTTTTATTTGTGCATACAGAACTGGGGTACAGGCCAGAGGCGCAGGGGCGGTGAGAGGCTTCAGGAGAGGCAGAGTGGGGAGCACAACAGGCCGACTGTGTGACGAATCACACTGCTGAGGGGAGCAGCGGGCAGGTCAGGAGAGGTCTGCCAAGCCATGTGGTCACCTCCGGGCCGGGGATCAAACTCATGCTGAAGTGGCTTTAGCTCTTAGTGCTGTGTTCTAACCCACTGCGCCACCAGGGAGGGCCTGCAGCAGGATCTTTTCTATAGTGGCTCCAGATACTGAATGGTTGGATGAGCATGTTCAAAGGCAACAAAAATACACATTTGAACTTCCATCTGGGGTGTTGGGATAATGTTACTGGCTTTATTTTAAAGTGACCTACACAAGAAACGGTGTGCCCTTCAGTACGTGACAGATCCAGTGGAATACATCACGTGTAAGGAGTAGAAGATTAAACATTTAAGAAGGAACAAGAGATGATGGGTTGGTGGGCCCTCCCTGGTGGCACGACAGGGTAAAGTGCAGCACAACTTTGATCCCCAGCCATGGAGGTGACCCACATGGGACAGCAGACCTCTCCTGACCCACCCGCTGCTCCCCTCAGCAGTGTATTTCAGTACATCTGCCTGTTCTGCTCCCCACTGTCTCTGGCAAATCCTCTCCTGCATCTTTGGCCTGTACCCCAGTGCTGTATATATAAATAAATCTTTTTTTTAAAAAAAAAAATGATGGGCGAGGCCCTCCCTGGTGGCGCAGCGAGTTAAAGCACAGCACTAAGAATCGAAAGCCACTTCCGCATGAGTTCGAGCCCTGCCTGCCCCGGAGGTGACCACATGGCGCGGCAGACCCCTCCTAACCCCGCTGCTCCCCTCAGCAGTGTGCTTCGTCCATCTGCCTGTTCTGCTCCCCACTCTGTCTCTGGTGAAGCCTCTCGCCGCCCCTGAGCCTCTGGCCTGTACCCCCGTTCTGTATGCACAAATAAATTAATCTTTAAAAAAAAGATGGGTGATTAGAGTATAGATGAAAAATGATCAGGCAGATTTGAAAAAGGAAAACATCTATACATAAAGTCAGAAGACCAACGTGAAGCTGCACAGAACAGTGCACAGACCTCAGCGCGAGGAGAGGCTGGCGGCCCGTCCTGGAGACGGCAGGTCACGGGTCGTGCCAACGAGCCCACGCGCTGGAAGTGGCAAGCCTCGTCGAAATTCCGTAAGGCGGCTCGGAGTCGGCACCTAACCACCTCTCAGCATGAATCTGGGATCCTCCACCTCTTGGGCGCATGTGTGAGGTGGGGATGATGGGGTCCTCAGTGTCCTCCAGTTTCCACTCTCTGGGTCCGACGCAGGTGGAACCTTTACCCCTTGGGAGCTTGGTCTGTGGCCGGGATGAGCAGCCTGCGCCCAGGCTGGGGGTGTGTGAGTACTGGCGTGGAGGTCTGTCTGGGGCCAGGTGGAGTGTGGTTGCAGAGCCTGGACGGCCTGTGTCTGCAGCTCCCCTGCTCCTCCTGCCCCCTGGGACTTGGTCAAGAGTCATGCAGGTGGGGGTGCCCTGCGGGCTGGGCACAGAGCCTGCACCCTCAGTGCCTCTGCCCTACCTGCCCTACCTTGACCTGTGGGAAGGAGGGAATATGCTGCTTGGGGGGGGGGCGGGACACGCCAGGTACCTCAGTAGCTGGGGTGGGGGTGGGGGCGAGGCTTCGCTCCCCCCCAAGCCCTGTGCAGGGAAGCAGTGGACAGGCTGAAGTCAAGTGACAAATGGCTCGGGTGGGCCAGGGCCTTGGGTGGCGAGCGGCACTGAAGGGGAGGCTGATGAGCCCTCAGCACTATCAGAGCACGGGACAGGCCTGAGGCCCGAGGCCCCAGAACAGAGCTGCTGGGCAAGGCCACTAAGGGATCGCCTGTGGCAAAGACCAGCCGCATTTAGATGCTCGCGCTGCCATATAGATAAGTTTCTCCAATAAAAAGCTTATTTCTGGCAAAACCCCTAATGCGTAATACCCTCAATGTGTAAGCAGTTAGGGGAGGGGTATAAGTTTCTCCTGAGCCCGCAGGGCCTTGAACTGACCTCATCTTGAAATCAGTATGCTGGGAAGTAAGCACCTAGTCGAAAGTTCTTTGAGATTCTGGATACTAAAGAGATTTGAATTGCCCTGGAGGGGAAGACATGGGAAATGAGGCAGTGATTCCTGGGTTAGTGACGGACTCTGGCGAGCATGCTGGCTCTTCCCCCACCCTCGCCTGGCTGTCCTCGAGGCGTAAAACACTGCCCCTCTTTTACCACACTTAACTGACTTTGGTGGTTCTCACGATGACATCCACTGCAGGTGAGCAGCCCAAAGCAAATGTGTGAAGCAAACTAAAGAGCCGTCAGGGCTGAGAACAAAATCAATAAACGTGGCGTGCCGGGAGCTTTCTGGTCTGCAGCCCCTCAGGAATGGAGGCCTCAAAGCCCCCCCTTGGCCTGGTTTCCAACCTGTCCATGCGTGGCTGGTGGGGACACCTGGCGCCAGCTCTCAGGGTAGGCCACCCCCTCAGGGCAGTCAGGCAGGGATCTGGGGGTCAGCTTTGGCCTGGGGCAACCAGAATTTCCCTCTGAGTTCTCAGGAAACTTGCCTGGGAGCCACAGCCTGAGGCCTGGCCATGTCTGTCCAGCCTTGTCCCTCCTGGCCATGTTAGAGTCACGGCCCCTTGGGCTCCGTCTGAGTCACCTCTTCCAAGTCTTCAAGAGACCTGTCAGGTACAGGTGTGGGGGAAGCTCTTGGGGACACAATCAAAGCAGTGACTTTGACAAGCAGCGTGTAAACCGCTATGAGGAAAACATGTGACACGGTGCTGGTGAAAGGCTCCGTGGAAATGCAACATTACAGCGGTTATACTTGTCAGGAAAAAAAAACAATGAGCAAAATTTTCTGAAAGCCACGTGATCCAAGCCTTTGAACTACACTCACAGGTACCAATGCGAACACCGTTTTCCGTCACTTGCGAGTCTGCTTGGGTAAGGTTCCCTGGGAACTCCAGCCTGCCCTCTTCTTTCAGTAATGAATCTGATCATTACAGTGGATTCATTTATCTCATTTCAGGTGTGCCATGAGCTCCTCCACAGCGGCTAGAGACTGGGTCCTCCCAGCCCTGTAGAGGGAACCTAGTGCACTAACTCAGGGCAGGGAGAGGGAGCATCTGGAATGGTCTAAGCCGCAAGTGCTTACCTGCCCCATTCTGGGGGTCTGTCCACTCCGAAATTTATTCACATAAACAATCATGAGAAAAGACATGTCCCCCCGCCCCCGCCCCATTTGGGCTGCCTCAGTGTCCAGTTCTGGACCTGCATGCAAGGTCACACAGCTGGGCTGGATGAGGGCCAGAGCCCATACTTCAGACACCCGTGTGCTTGCCACTAGAGGGATGCAATGAGGTATTTTTGGAGCACACTTTAAAACCTAGTGCACTTTAAAACACTGCAAACACTTGAAGGTGAGGCAATAGTTAAGGTCTGCAAAAGGTAATGTCCTATCAGGAGCAGCCAGAACAACAGCCACAAGGTTGTTGTGGGCCAGAAAACCCTCCAGGGAAGCCGTCATTATACATTCACTACTGCTGCTAGGATTACATTATTATTGTTGTTGTTATTGTTATTATTATTATCATCATTGTCATCGTTGTCATCATCGTCACCATCATCATCTAGAAGGGACGGCCACAGCGAATGTAAAATGTTCCAGTCTTAAAAAAAAAAAAAAAATACGGGCTTCATGTTCAGGTAAACCTATGATAGGCGAGGTGATCGCGGTCGCCGATTTCTCATCTAGCAGACAGCACCTGACACCATCAGGCGGGTCCCTCTTTCGAGGAGCACCCGCGCCCTCTGGTGGACACTTCTGGGAGGACACCTGCTCCGTAGAGGCGCGACGGCCGGGAAGCCGCTAGGGGCGCTGCAGGCGAGACCCACAGGTGGAGCCGGACCTTGAGGCCCGGGATTGGCAATTTACTTTCGACCTGTTTGCAATGGTTTATAAATCTAGGAAAATCTTAGCGACTCGGTCTTCATCATTTAAAACCTTCAATAACCTCTACCTCTCAAGCACACGCTTCTCTTTGTTTCTGGAATAGCAAAAGCATTTGCTAAAGGATGTCAACCTTTTGCTCCTTTCTATGCAGGGTCCGTCAGCTTGGAGAGGAAATTGGGGGAACAGGTGGGAAGGGTCAGAGGTCTCATCTCCTCCGCTTCCCGCCTTGCTTCCTCTCCTACAAGCCCACGGTCAGCTGAGCGTCCTGAGAAGAAGCGGGTGCCTGACAGGTGACGGCTGGGGTGCAGCCCAGGGGCGAGGGGGGGCTGCTTCTTGATCTGCTCGCGTGGCTCTGGCAAAGGGGGTTCCTGCTCGAGGCCTCTCCCAGGCCCCAGCCCCCTCAGTTCCTTTCCTTCATCCTCAGTTCCTTTCCTTCATCCTCCCGCACGCTGGACGGATTCACTCTGGCAAGTGTTTCCTGGGGTTCTGGAATTTTCTGTAGACTTTTCCCTCCGCGTGTCCTTCCTGCTGCTCGAGCCGGCTGCATTTTAGGGCATTCAGGAAAAGAAAGAAAAACAAGACAGCAGCTTTCTAAGTTACACCAGGCTGAACTTCATCCCTCGACACTATTGGTTCCTTCTCTGTCCGTCGTGCACCAGCGCTCTAACTCCAGAGGCCTGTTGCTCACAGCATGGCAGCACGCGAGGCTTCATTTTTGCATTATGCACGAGAAAGCTGAGAAGCAGAAAGGTTAAAGGATTTGCCACAGCCACACAGCTATAGGTCGCGGGAGCAACAGGCGGGAGTAACCCCCCGCGCTCCAGCGGCCTCGCTCTTAGCCACCCCTCAAGTCCGTCACTTTCCTCGCGGTTCTGAGGCTGAGGCTGATGGCTGTGGCCTCTGGGCCTGCGGTGGCCAAGCTTGGAGGGGGCCGGCCCTGGGGACCCGCTCGCGCCCCCCCCCCAGCCAATGCGAGACTGGACCCCGCCGGCCACCAGGGGGCGGAAGGACGCAGCGCCCCGCGGTGCGGGACCCAGCGGGCAAAGGCGGGTCAGCCTCCCGCGGGACCTGCGGGCCTCTGGCTCCCCTGCAGCCAGAGGCTCCCCCTGCCCCACTTCTCTCTTTCCCGCCCCCCTTCCTTCCCGTGTCTGCACCAAAAGTGATACAGGTTTCTCATGGATCAGCCAAGCACATGCAGCCGCCGGTGCTCTCGGTGCTCTCGGGGCGCATCCCCTTCATTCTAAATGCTGCGGATGGAAAGAGGGGTCCCCGGAAGGTGTGGTTGTTTGGGCGATTATTAGATAAAGTGAGAACCAAACCCGAGAAAGGTTGGCAGCTTCTACCCTGGGGGCACAGCCCAGCCTCTTGAGTTCCTACAGGGAAGAAGGAAATAATCATTTCTTTACATCAACAGAACAGTTAGCCAAAGAACACGTTTTGAGAGGACAGGGCGATTAGGGCAAGGAGAGAGAAAAGCCGAGTCTGGGGGGCGGGTGGAGGTGGGGGTGGGCAGGGCACTGCCCGAGGCTATGGGAAGGCTTCCAGTTGCAGCTTTTTTTTTTTTTTTTTTTAAAGATTTATTTATGCACACAGAACTGGGGTGCAGGCCAGAGGGGCAGGGGCCGTGAGAGGCTTCACCTGACAGAGTGGGGAGCAGAACAGGCCAATGGACTGAGATACACTGCTGAGGTGCTGAGGGGAGCAGCGGGCGGGTCAGGAGCCGTCTGCCAGCCGTGGGGGTCAGCTCCCTGGCTGGGGATCGAACTTGTGCCGCAGTGGCTGCAGGGAGGGTCATAATGCGGTGCTTTCAGCCATTGCGCCGCCAGGGAGGGCCCCAGCTTTGGCTTGTTTCTGTCTATTCCTTTGCTTTGTGTCTTCAGAGTACGTGAGTGAAATGATCTGGTGTTCGTCTTTCTCCTTCTGCCTTACTTCACTTAGTATAATCCCCTCCAGCTTCACCCATGTTATCACACTGGCACGATTTCATTAGATATTTCTACTATTAGTTATATGCTGTTTGGCCAAGTAAACACATATTTATATCCCACGTTTTATACACACACACACATTATAGCTAAATCTATATCTATGGAGCCAAGTAGCATTCCAGTGTGCAGATACAGCACCTTTCACTCACTCACCTGTCACTGGGCACTTAGGTCCCTTCCGGAGCCTGCCTGCTCGACCTGGTGCTGTGCTGAACACAAGTGCACACATCTCTTTGAATCCGTGTTTTGTATCTGGGTAGATGCCAGGAGGGGGACTGTTGGGTCATATGGTAGATCGACTTTTAAGTTTGGGAGAAACCTCCATTCTGCCTTCCACGGGGCTGGACTACTCACCATTCCCACCGCAGCGCGGGATGCTGATTGTTAGTGACCCTTTCCCCCCATAGCCTCACCAACGCCTTCTCAGTCTTTGTGATACGGGCCATTCCCACAGGTGTGAAGTGTTTTTGATTTGCATTTCCCTGATGAGAAGTGATGATGTCCATCTGTTTTGTTTTTTTTTTTTCAGGGAAGGGTCTATTTAGCAATTCTGCCCATTTTTGGATTGGATTCTTTGTTTTCTTATTGTTGCATTGTATGGCTCTTTGTGGATTTTGGATATTAACCACTTAGCTGTGTGATGAGCAAATGTTTTCTCGCATTCTTTTGGGTGTCTTTTTGCTTTAACAATAGTTTTTTCTTTGTGCAGAAGCTTTTCCATTTAATATAATCTCATGGGTTTAGTGTTGCTTTTGTTTCCGTTGGCCATTGTCGTGCAGTCCCCACAGACAGCACTGAAACTTGATGAGTGTTTGCTTGTGTTTTCTTCTATGTATTTTATGGTTTCTGGTCTTCGATCCATTTCTTCTTCTTTTTACCTTTTTGAATTAATTTTCATGTATAGTGCAAGAAAGTGGTCGAAATTCATTCTTTTGCAAGGCACACCGTCTCCTGATTTCCCACTTGTTCCATTTTTTCCGTCACTCTCCTTTTATAGATCATTTTCTTTCCCTCCCTTGAATGTTTCTGTTCCCATGGGTTCTGTCTCCAGCTTACTTCTTTTTCTCCATGGTCTCCCTGGGAAGTTTCAAACCATCTCATATGTTACACTGGTACTTTGTGTTAATAGCTGCAAAACTGATACCCTGATCTATACTGGGTAATGCCTGTTAAGCCTCAAACCACAATAATAATATAAACCTGACTAACTTAAGCAGGAAAGGGAAAAAATTGGAAATAGATTAAACTTTTCAAGAATTGACTAAATGGCTGAAGAGAAGAAGTTTAGAAACGAAGTGGGGAGGGAAGCAGGAAGACCAGAACCCCTGCCAGAAACAAAGGGGATGTTCTGGTTACAAGCCACTGATCCAGTAGGTATCTGGCACCATTGACTCATGGACAACACCCGAGTTGCCTGAGGAAATTCTAATTGACCTGCTTCTCTGTGTCACTTGTTTTCCTTTGCTACGGTTGGCTGAGTGAGGGGAGAGTAAGTGTCTGGTGGAAGTCTGTACTGGAAGAGTCTGCGAACACAGGAGTGGTTCAGGTACATGGAGCCCACAAAACCTGAAATACTTACCAGATGGCCCTTTGCATGAAAGGTCTGCCAGCCTCGGCTTTAGAGGTTGTACAGTCATAGATTTGAAGGTTGGCTGGTCACATTTTTTCATGCCACACTTGTGTTATCTTTGGCCTTCTGTCTATTTACTCTGGTTGATTCCATGTGCAAGTCTCAATGGCTAACTATTTGTCTAGACCTAGTTTTGTTTTGTTTCTTTTAAAGATCCATTTATTTATGCATACAGAACTAGGGTACAGTCAGAGTGAGGGGCAGAGAAAGGATTCATCAGAGACAGAGCATAACAGGCAGATCGATGAGGTACACTGCTGAGGGGAACAGTGGGTGAGACAGGAGAGGTCTGCCACGCCATGTGGGTCACTTCCTTGGCGGGGTATTGAACTTGTGCTGAAACAGCTGCGGCCAGATTCCTAGTGCTGTGTTTTAACCCACTGTGTCACTAGGGAGGGCCCCCTGACCCAGGTTTTTAAGCCTGAAGGGTTTAGACATTTGTTTACCAACATTTATGTTCAATTCATTCCTCACCCCATAGCTGTCTGCCATAAACACTCAAAAGTTTCCTACTTAATAGAATCTGATTTCTAAAGTCTTAGCTAGGTAGAAATTGGTTTAGATTTATTTTTAATAACCTTCGCCATCCAGTATGGGCACTGAAGACATCTAAGAAGACTGAAAACAATCTAACACTAACAATATGTTTCTCTAGCAATCAAAGGATAGCAATTAACTCAACAAAAACCCCCACATTTTTAGTCAGCTGAATATTTAGGGGAACCCCTGTGAACCTCCTGTGTTATAATCTAAAGGTCTGTATTGCCAGATGTTTGCCATAGCAGGAATAAAAGATGTTCGGAGAAGTTCAAACAGAAGAAAAATCACAGTTAACCTTGTACTTGATTTCCTCAGAGTGCTGTGAAATTCTCCCCTGAATCTATACCAGACTGAAACACTTGTTAAAATTGCATTGATTGTGTTCACAGTTAGATGCTCTAGTCAAAAGTTTGTCTGCCAACCTTGTTTTATTAGCCATGAAATGATTTTCTTTTCATGCATTATTGAAAGCCCCCCATTTAATAAAGAGAAAGACATAAAAATGTTAGAAATGAATAGAGCTGCTTTTCATGATTCGAGAAACTTTGACAGCAAAGTTTGGAGAGTGGGGAGAGGTCCCGCAGCTCATCTCTTTAGTGAACGACTCCTGCATCAGAGTGCAAGTAGGGGACGGGCCAGCTTAGTTATACTTCTCCTTTTAGCATTAAAAGAAATAATCCTTTTGTTCATACCACTTTTCTAATGTTTCAGTATTTCATTACTGAGCTGGGAAAACAAGAGAGACATAACATGTGATGGAGAAATGTTAAAAATGTAGGATTTAGGCCCCCCCCTGGTGGCACAGTGGATTAAAGCATAGCACTAAGGAGCTAAACTGCAGCATGAGTTCAATCTCAGCCCTGGAGGTGACCACATGGCGCAGCAGACCTCTCCTGGCCTGCCTGCTGCTCCCCTCAGCAGTGGACTTTGTCAGTCGGCCTGTTCTGCTCTACACTCTCTTTGGAGAATCTTCTCATGCCCCTGCACCTCTGGCCTGTACCCCAGTTCTGTAGGCATAAGTAAATAAATCTTTTTTAAAATGTGGAGTTTAAATGATGCTATTTTACTTAATTTAACAAATGAAACAGATAAAGCAGACTGCAAGTTCATAGTGATAAAAAGTCATCCACCTAGGAAGATGTAACAATTATGAATGCTTATCTTTCAGGTATTGATAGAGCTACTAGACAAAAATATCAATAAAGATACAAATGATCTTAACAGCACTGGCAACCAAGTTGATATGGCGGACCGCCATGCATTAGGAGAGCTGTACATTCTTTTCAAGAGTGCCTGGTAGAGTCACCAAGATAGACCGTATGCTGGATCACAAAGCAAATCTCCGCAAATATCAAAGAACTGAAATGATATAGAATCTGTTTTCTGACCACCAAGCGATATGTCAGATATCACTAATAATACAGTATGTAAGAAAACTCAAGATATTTCAAATTAAAACCATATATTTCCAAATAAGCTATGTAACACTGCAGAAATTAAGATGGAAGCTAGAAAATATTTAAACTGAAATGATAATAGAAATACATCATTCTCAAAAATTTGGGGGTACAACTAAGCACTGATAAGAGAAAAATTATAGCTCTCCATGATTGCACTAAAACACCCCTAAAACCGAAGGATCTTAAGGAATAATAATTGTAGGCCTACCCTCACTAATTTATTTAGTAAATTAATATCAAACGCTGAGTTGCTGAGTATACAGTACCGAGCAGAACAGACATAGCCCATGTCCTCCGGGTGGCCAGGGGATCGTTAAATGATAACCAAATAGAGAAATATAAAATAAAAAAATTATAAGTGCTATGAAGGGAGAGTAAAGGTACGAGGAGGGGAGTCACCTAATTTTGAAGTAATATAAAAGAAAATCCTGTGGAGCGTGTTCTCCAGCTCAACAGGACTTGAGTTCAAAGCAGGCGACAGTAAAGAATTGGATGGAAGTTTCCAGGTGTAAGCAGCTGCGTGTGGACCAGGCATCTGGAAGAGGCTCCGAGTCTCCTACGGGGGCCCACAGCCCCTCGGAACAGCCAGGGCCGGAGGTGCAAGCGTAGCGGAGAATGTCATGCAGTGTCGCGCTTGGCCGGGTGCTCCCACCCGTCGGCCTGGTTCCCAAGGCTGGTCTCTGGGCAGCGGCCGCCCAAGGAAAGCCGAGACCATACCCGTGGCGGAGCACCTCTAGCTCAGCCCTTCCTCTCTCCGAGACCATTGCGGCAAGTGCTGGGGGAAGCGCAAGCAGAGGGTGAGAAGTCAACTTGGATAGGAGAAGGAGGCAAGGAGCCACCGACTTTGCTAGAAGGACGCAAACCTGCAGGCGCCTCGCAGCCGCGGAAAGAGAGCGGGCTCAGCTGGTCCTCGCCTCGGGCCAGTCCTAGGAAAACCATAACTGTGCAACTGTCACATCTTTATCGGGGTAGCTATCTTTACACATAGATGTGTCCCTCAGACAGGGCATGTAAGTTGAATTTTTGCTATTTTCACAGCCCTGCCCAGAGTGCAGACCCTGGACAGAGGGAAGGTCCTTGAAAGCCTGTAAACGGAGGGGGGAGGATTTAGACAAGATGTAAGGCAGCAGCCCTTGAAGTCTTTAGTGTCTACACCCCTTTTCACTCTTACAAAGCATTGAGAATCCCAAAGCACTTCGGTTATGAGAGAGATCTGCTGTAGAGATAGATATAGTAATAGACCTGCATTAGATTAGAAATTGAAACAGAGACAGGTAAATACCTCTTTGTTCATTTAAAAGTAACAATAAATCCATTATTGTCACCTGCAAATATGGGTTGGGTATGAACATGGCATCCTTCCCAGAGACCGAGAAAGTTGAGAAATGTTTATCCAAAAATCATAAAATGTCTCTGTGGGTCTACTGTCCCTCCTCGCTAGAATGAGAATTATTGTTCTCGCCATCCCCAGCAACTGTGATATTTATGGAATAAACAAGTGAATCAATATTTATGGAATGAATATAAATATTTATGGAATGAATAAATGAATCAATGACTGAATGAATCACTCCAGAAAGCATAAGTACCGGTGAGTCACAGTGCAGAGAAATGACCCGAGTTGTGTGGAAGGTGAAGTTCTTGTAGGTGTTTGAAGGCAGAAAGGTCCAGATTAGCAGTGTCCAGGGAGGCTTAAGTAGACTGCTGAGACCTCTGCAGTGGGATGGGGAAAGAGTGGCATTGCTGGAGGGCGGTATCTCAGGTAGTCATGGGAGTTCCTAAATAGTCTTGGTGCACATGGAGAGAACATGCTTCTTCCACGCCAGGCTGCCATGTACGGTGGTGAATGTAGCGTGCTCTGTCTCTGCTCCTCTCTGCTCCTATGTGTATATCAAGGCTGCAGCCCCATGTGGCATGGCTGGGGGAGGGAGTGAGGTAAGGTGGCCCCACAAGCAGGGTCTGGTTTGTTGCCGGAAGGGTGTTGTGGTGGGAGGGCTTTAGCCAGCACTTGGCCATGTGACAGGAATGCCATCTGCACCCTGGGCACCTCAATTTTGCAGCTGTCACAGCGGACTTGGGCAGATTTGACACAAGTTTAGCAAATAGCTTTTCCAGGAGGTTCATAAATTTCCAATCTGCTGTGCTACGTTTCCCCCTATAAGAGCCTCCAACCAAACGTTAGTTTGGATCCAAGACCTGAAGGGTAATGAGCAAACGTAGGCTCATCACAGACTTGGAAAGAGAGCGGGCTCAGCTGGTCCTCGCCACGGGCCAGTCCTAGGAAAACCATAACTGTGCAACTGCCACATCTTTATCGGGGTAGCTATCTTTACACATAGATGTTTTCCGCAGACAGGGCATGTAAGTTGAATTTTTGCTATTTTCAATTTAATTTTTAGTACAAACTTAAAGCCATCTAATTATACAGCGAGTATTCCTTTTCCTAAGTTAAAAAAAAGACCCTAAATTTCTGCTCTATATAAATGGCCTATACATGCATGTATATTTACATTTGTGCTTTTGTATTGGAAGGATTGTATCTTTGTTGGAAAATGCAGAGGCTGTTGGCTCCAGACTAGCTTTAAGATTTAAGATTTCCAGGCTTAATTTAAGGGGGAGAAGAAAAGGTTCAGCTATATACACAAAGTAACGGCACTAAGATTTCATCTTCATGGTTACCCATGAAACAAAAGACACAATATGCAGAATTGCACAGCACAGGGGGATGAATACATTAGCGTGCAGCGTTACATTTCCAGTGCAGCTTTTGATATTTTCAGACTCGTGAAGTTTAGAGTATTTACTAAATGAAGAACTAGGGGACTGATAGTATTGAAAGGACACATTTATAAAAATACTGTAGAAATGTCCTGGGATGACTGGTGTGTCCCTAATTCCTGCTCTGTTTAACCTCAAAGACAGTTCTTCACTTCATGTCCATATTAGTCAAACAAGCAACTCTTGCTGGAAGCAGGTTTTCAAAGGGGGCTGAGTATAACTTTGGGAACCAGAATAATAATACCTTAGTATATCTCCACTCATTCAACTGTGTGGAGGTAGAGACGGCTTAACTTGTGCTTCAGAGAATCTGAAGTGCCCTTATGGTGGTGAGCTGAGAGAAAAGTGCATGTATTTTGAGGTGCTTGGAGGAATTTGTGCAAATGAGTATTTTTTGCTCTTGGGCTCAGGTGCACTGGCTCTCCCTGTGGTCCCATGGAGGTGTCTCTTGAGACAGGAACACCTTTCACTGTGGGAGCTCCCTGGTTCAGTAGCTTGAGGAAGGCAATGTGTTTACGTGGATCTTCTGGTCCTAGGGCAGCTGAAGTCAGGGTAGGCTTCTTGCAGATGAATGCACAAAGGAACACATGACTCTCTGAAGTCTAGCTGAGGTTGTGCAGGCACAGAATATACAGCGCAGTTCACTGAGGGAGAGAGAGACTACACCCTGCAAATTCTACATTCTACTTAATTCACTTGAAAGCAGTTGCACCGGTAATTGGTAATTTTTTCATATCTCTGGCTGCAGAGATGGGTCAAAGCACTGGATTCAGTAGGAGCCATCATACTTTTCCTTGGTCTGATGTACAAACGTTAAGGAAGTGTTAGTTTTTCCACTCTTGAGTTGCTACATGGAAAGTGGGTGGCTGTTCCCCTGATTGCCTGGAGAAAGTATAGTGGGCAGTAGGTAAAAATACGACTCACTTACAAAATGCAGGATGCAGCGTTTAGAGTGAAGGACTGTGGACCCCGGACATGTCACTTACGCCTTCATCCAGCTGTTCTTAAATCTGTCATGGTTCAGATGAGCTGATTAGGTGGCCCAGCAATCTTTTCATTAAATTATTTGAACTGAGTTTCTGTTTCTTACAACCGATAAGCCCTGGATGATATGTGTTTCTCATTTTTTAAGTCACAAATACATGTTGCTTTAATAAAATAAGAAACAAGAAACAAGTGAACTGAGATACCCACACACCCGACCATGTTTTAGTTAAGAGTTCCATGTCTCTGATTTTTGACATGAGCTAAGTGAACACAGGGGTCCTCTCCCTTGGCCTCGTTATCTAGCTGTGTCAAATCTAGTCTGGGGAATGGGCAGAAATCAGACTTGCTCCTGAATGCCACCATGCCATTGTAGAGACAGTGGCCATTCTTCAGAAAATCCAAATTAGGGCCCTCCCTGGTGGCACAACAGATTAAAGCACAGTGCTAGAAAGCTGTCCACAGCCAGTGCAGCACAGGTTGTATCCCCAGCCAGGGAGGTGAGCCACAGGGCGCAGCAAGCCTCCCCTGTTTCCTGCTGCTCCCCTCAGCAATGCATTTCAGTAGATCTGCCTGTTCTGCTCCCCACTCTGTCTCTGAGAACCCTTTTACCCCCCACACCTCTGGCCTGTACCCCAGTTCTTGTATGCATAAATAAATCAATCTTAAAAAAAAAAAAGGAAATCCAAATTGAACAATGTGAAGGAAAAACAACCTAGAAAATGGCCTTAGGAAAATAACCATTGGAAGGTTCTCACATTTAAAAAAAATCTTAATAGGTTTTTTAAAAGATTTCTCTGTTTGGGTCCTCCCTGGTGAGGCAATGGATTAGGGCACAGCACCACAAGCTGGCTGCAGCCGCTTCAGTGCAAGTTCGATCCCCGGCCCAAAGGTGACCCCCATGGCGTGGCACACCTCTCCCGTCTTCCCATTTCTTTCCTCCACAGTGTATTTCGTCGATCTGCCTGTTTTGCTCTCTGCTCTGTCTCTGTCGAGTCCTCTCCCAGCCCCTGTACCTCTGGCCTATAACCCAATCTGTATGCATAAATAAATCTTAAAAAAAAAGATTTATCTTTTTATTATCCGAATAGGTTTTAAAAAAAGATTTATGATTTATGCATAAAAGAACTGGGGTACAGGTCAGAGGTGCAGGGGTTAAGAGGATTCACCAGAGACAGAGTGGGGAACAGAACTGGTGGATTGACTGAAATATACTGCTGAGGGGAACAGCGGGGACACAGGAGAGGTCTGCTGCGCCCTTGGGTCCCTCCCTGATTTTTCTCCTGTGGTTTGATTTATTTAGACATTTCATTAAGTTTTTACATGTAGGTCTATGATCTATTTTGAGTTTTTCTGTATGGTGCAATATAAGTATCATGGTTCATTTTGTCCCTAGCACCATTTGTTGAAAAATGTTCCTTCCCAATTGAATGACCTTGCCAAAGTGGTTAAAATTCCATTTGTAGATTCTCTTATTCTCCACCACTGCACCCCCAAGCCTGCCTGCTCTAAGTGGGTTCTGCCATCTGCCACATCAAGACAAAACATGTAAGACTTTAATGAAAAGGAACTTTAATACAATGAGTGTAAAATACAGAAGACAAAGAATATAATTTCTAAATCAAACACCTGAAGTGACCCATCCCCTCGTGGGCAAAAGTCAAAAAGGATTGATCCAAAGCAAGGGCTGAAATCTGCCACAAGCCTAAAGCACCTTCTGGCTGGAACCCACAGAAAAGGGTCCGACATGGCCAGATAAGTCTGGGAGGAAAAGAGCAAAAATCAAAATTAAGATAAAAGCTGCCAAAGTGAACCTCCCCACGGGTCTCTCACCCACATTTATTTTAACGAGCCAGGGCCAAGAAACAAGCCCGGTGTCTTCACATGTCTCCCTCTGCTCCATGTGTCGTCCTCAGGTCTCCTTCTGGCTCTCCTTCCTTCTCCAGATTCCTTCTCTACTCTTCTTTTCCCTGCTCAGCTCCACCCTCCTTCTGGGTGGGGCGGGGAACCTGGAATTTCCCCTTTTCTTAGGGGACCCCCCCCCCAGTTACAGTGTGACTCCTAATGCCAGCAACATATTGTTTTGGTTACAGTGAATCTTGAAATTAGGTGGTGCAAGTCCTTCAACTCTACTCCCTTTTTTCAAAATGTCTCTGACTCTTAACTGTCTTTTGCATTTCTATATAAGCTTTAGAATCAACTTGTCAATTTCCACCAAATTTAGATTGCTTTGATTGTATTGATCAATTTGGGTATGTGGTCTCCTGGTCCATGGACATGGTACTCTCTCAACTTACTTAGATCTTTAATTAATCAGCAATGTGTGATAATATACAGTACAGATTTTACATGTTTTGTTAAATTTATCTCTCGGTCTCTTATACTTTTGATTATCTTATAAATTATATTAAAAAATTCCATTTTCTAGTTTATTGCTTTTTAAAGAAGTAAAGTTGATTTAAAAACACTTACCTTATATCCTGTGATGTTCTTACATGCAATTATTAAGTCTGGAAGGTTTTTTTCTAATTCTTTAAGATTTTCCATATAGGTGACTATGTCATCATCATCTGTGAATATGTCAGAGGGCACCCCAATGTGAATTGGGTTGCCTGTCTGTGGGTCTTCACCAGCGCGCTTACGATTCAATCGTATTATGGACACACTCAAAAGGTTAAATAATGGATTTATTTATAAGGAGAAAGGTAAGGGAATAACCCAGGGAAAGAGGGAGAGAAACACAGGTTATCTAGGATGTCAGGATGTCCTACCAGTTCTGCTGACTTGGACGCCATCAGCACACTGAAAACCGACTGAGCGCCAAAACGATCAGCTCCGAACCACCAGGTCCCCCCAGAGCCCACATGTCCGGTTTTATCCCAACCTGGCTGCTCAGCTCCGCCCTCACGTCCCGGCGTGCTACTTGGAAATGATAGGAATTGGAGAAAAAACACCTGGAGGTGGGGCGGAATCCATGAGACCTGTACCTGTTACAATTACAAGTTACTGCTTGCTTTCCAATGTGTATGTATGTGCGAAAAAGTTTAATAACATGTATATCTCCTGAATTCATGGGAGAGACTCAGAGAAACTGAGTAACCCACAAAAATGACCCAAGTCATCACCTTAAATGATAGCTAAAGACAAAGATTATTGGAGGAAGAGGAAGGTCACTTAAAGGCTACCAGGAAAAGCACAGCAGTTAGTGTATGATTGTTATGTAGGTTTTAGTTGGTCAACCACCTCCCCCCACCTTTTTACAAATGGAGATTTTTCTTCAAATATGCAAATGTTAGGTAAGACAGTTTACTTAAGAGTCCCTCTTATATAGGCTGTTTTCCAAAAATAACCAGCCTAAAATAGACCTATTTTGACGTAGCAAGTTTTATTCCTCCATAGTCAATACATATAAAACACTTGGTTAAAGGTAAAGGAATAATACTGAACATAAAGTAGGCACTATGTATATGTTTACTAAATAAATGTAATAAAAATTTAAAAAGCAAGTTAGACATTTGAGAAGTGATCAAAAAGTCCTATCTAGCTTCCAGTGAATATCAGTTCCATAGAGGACGGAGAATTAGCTGTTTTCTCCTTGAGAAGTAAAGAAAGAAGAGTCTTGCTGTACTGACTTTACTTTTTTAAGCAAGAAAAAAGTCCCAACAATCTCAAAGTTTTAAATAAAGCCAGTTCCTTTGAACAAGACTTGTTATTACTTGGACAGAAAACCCATGTACTTTTCATTACTCACCAACAATAAACCACAAGTCAAGGGTAGAAAGCCTATTAATGGTGAGTTGACTAACAGCTCTCTTTGAAGACGTTGGCTCAGTCAGCTCTATAAACCACATCTTCTAAATATAGGGAAGCAAAAACCTGCCACTGCAAACTACATCCTGGCAAGAGACTTCACAGAGGCTCTCTGAAGACTGAGTGGAGGTCACCCTTTGAGAAAGGCATTTACATGTCAAAAGAGACCTAAGGTCCTTGATTCTTTAAATGGAGAGGGCAGAGCATAAAACCTGTATAATACTTCTACTGTTACAGGGCAGGGAGAGGGCACCGCTGAACCCCCAAACCTGCCTGCTCTAAATAGGCTCTGCCATCCGCCACATCAAGACAAAACATTTAAGACTTTAATGAAAAGGAACTTTAATGCGGTGAATATACAACACAGAAGACAAAGAATATAATTTTTACATCAAACACCTGAAGTGACCTGTCCCCTCAAGGGCAAAAGTCCACCCAAAAGGGACTGGCCCAAAGCAAGGCCTGAAAGCTGGCGCAAGCCTAAAGCACCTTCTGGCCGGGACCAGAGGAAAGGGTCAGACATGGCCAGACCAGTCTGGGAGGAAAAGAGCAAAATCAAAATCAATATAAAGGCTGCCACAGCCACCTGCCCCCGGGTCTCTCACCCACATCTGCCTTAACCAGTCCAGGGCCAAGAAATAAACACGATTTCTTCACTTTCCCTTTGCTCCATGTGGCGTCCTCAGGGCTCCTTCTGGCTCTCCATCCTGCTGCCTCCTTCTCTTCTCTCCTTTTTCTCTGCTCAGCTCCATCCTCCTTCTGGGTGGAGCCGGGAACCTGGGACTTCCCCTTTTCCTGGGGACCCCCCTGTTACACCACCTTTGCTTATTGTGCCTTCTCTGTTAACTTTCCAGACTGTCCCTTTTCACCCCCCATTTAAAAAAAATCTTAATATTTAAATCTCAAGGTGGTGTCTGAAGCTAGAGGGGTGAGTGGCTTAGTCATGCTGTGTCTCTCCTTTGTACATAGAGATATACATATTACTACTAACTTATTATTTTTTTACTTTTCCCCTTATTAGTCTGTCTGAGGTTTATTTGACTATTTGCCAATCTCAAAGAAGTCAGTAAGATAAGGGATGATGTGTTTTGTGATGTTGTATTTGGAGTTAGTGGGTTTGGGATGTGGGGTCCTTGGGTTCACTCTGTAAAGTTTTCCTCAGAGCTCCCCTTTCAGCGGCACAGGGCGAGTTTCTCCATGAGACAGAGATGTCAGTTATTAAAGAGCAGTTTTATTAGGGAAAAGGACAGAGGAGTAAAGGACATAGACACAAGCGGGCAGGGAGAGCTGCCCCCAAACGGACAGGTTTGCTGAGAGAGGCCTGCGTGGTCGCCGTGAGTGGCCTAGGAGAGCGGCCTCCGTGGAGGGAGGTCAGTGCAGAGAAGCCCCGGCAGGGGCAGGTCACAGCCAGGCTGGAGGCTGCTGCCCTGCAGAGGGAGAGCGGGTGGGAAGAAGCACCTGCGCAGGCACAGGTTGGCAGAGGGCTGCCCTGTGCTGGTGGAGAGATGCCCTGATATAGACAGCCTCTCCTGGGAGGGGCTCACTCCTGTGAACCTAGCTGTGGATTTTGGATATCTGTGCAGAATTTGAAAGGGACCAGAGATTGTTCAATGGGCTCTATTTCCTTATCTTTCACCTTTTGGGTCTGTGCTCTAGAGGGGCTTAGAGCAGTGGGCTACCTGCTTGGATCTAGGCATTGGTGGCTAAGGAGCTTGACTTCTATAGCTGGGCTATGCTAATCCCCTCTACCTCCAACTCCCTGTGAACCAATCTCTCATGATGCCTTCTTTCTATTCTTCCCTCGATTATTCGCATCATGATACAAGAACCTATATTTTCTTCATTTGCCAGGAATGATATTGGGTGGAGAGCTTCTGGGATTTATGAAAACTTGTAAGCTCTATAGTGAATTTTCGCCGAAGACTCATCAGTAGGCAAGAGAGAAAAGCCACCTGCTAGGCTTTAAGTCAGAACCAGTTCCTGTCCTGTTCTGTGGACCAGACATGACATGCAGAATGATCAAGGGTCCAGACAAACAAGATTGAAACAAAGGGTTACCTAGCCTTTGCATATTCACAGCATTCTTTAGAAACCAGCAAAATGATTAATGCCTAGGATCTGCCCTCCTCTTAGGGGAACAGTAAAGAGCCAGAGAATCACACGCTGAATGAACCCCGATGGTGGGCTGTTGGCTCCACCCCCAACCCAAAACGAAGAAAATTCAAGAACAAAAACCCCAACAAGCCCGGAAACCGAACTCCCGAAAAGGGAACACTGGGAACTAGGGTGGAGTTAAGCAGTTATGCTTGGCATACGACTGAGGCGAGGTGCGGGGTGCAGAGGGTTGGGGGGTTCTTGTGCTGGGCTTTTCCCATTTTGACTTGTATGCTGGTACTGTTGAGAGGGACTCTGAGGAGAGACATGGAGGAGAGACATGTGGAGACACTTGGAAGAGACAGATGGGAGGACTGCTCTTGCTCCTTGGCAGAGACAGTGACAGCCATTACCTTGATGTAGTATATTTTGCAAATTTTCTTTCTCCTGTCCCTGCTTAACTTCTTTCCTGTGGTTCCCCACCAAAAGCTACTTTAGATTTGCACAAGGTTTTGGGCTTCAGTGAGCCAAGTTTCCAGGTTTGCAGGACATTTGCATACTAGGGATGGGTCATTGTGAAGTCTCTTGGGCTATCTTTCCTTCTCTCTTTATGCACAGAAATTCGATTAAAAATCTTTCACACTAGGAGTATGCTTCCTCTCCCTTTGTTGTACAGATGGCTGAATCCCTTTCAGAGTATGTACCCTTCCCAGCTTAGGGTTCCTGGTTTCCTTCGGTCATGCGCTACTGCTTCTGTGCACACAGATGACAATTATTTAGGTCAAGATAACTTAGGAAATAAAAAGATATAAAAAGAAATAAGATATAAATCTATGGAGGAACCCAAAAGTCCCCTGTCAAAAACAATTACATTTTGATATTTATGACTCACTGTTCCTATCTATATAAACTAAACTGAAACTTGCGATTATTGGAACTGTTCTCATAGATTAAAACCCACTGGACTGCTTCCCTTGACAAATCCTTGCTTTGATTACCGAATAAACTCTTAGTTTAACTGTTAGTGAGACTTTTATTTCAGCCAACAATGGCATAACTGAGAAGGAAGATGGTGTGATAGGTCATTTTTTTGTACAAACATAAAGGTTTTTGAATTGTTGAAAAACTGAACTGGGAATGTAACGGCTGTAATGTAAATCATTCATGTTTTTCATCACTGGGAATGTTTTTGTCACCAAAACACTATTGATGGCAAGTTTTCATAAATTGATGTTGGGAGATTGGGAGACAAGATTTGATGAATATTTTATTCTGTATCCAAAAAAGGCATTTTTAAACTACCACCTCTTTCTGGGAAAAAAATTCTGCTCTTTCAAGAGACCATTTCAGAGAGAATAATTTAGGGGTTGTAGACCTCAGAAAATATCAGAAGAGGCAAAATGGAGTTACAGTGGCCACAAAACACCTCACTGCCTTGGAGAGAAAACAACAAATGCATTTTATAAGGAAAATTAATTTTGATATGTGAAGTTTTACCTCAGCACATTTTTGCTTATTTTTTTAATGCTTAAATTTTTTTAAAAAAAGATTTATTTATTTATGCTTACAGAACTGGGGTACAAGCCGAGATGTGGTGGGTGAGAGGATTCATCGGAGACAGAGCAGAGAGCAGAACAGTCGGATGTACTGAAATACACTACTGGGGGGGGGGCCGGTGGTCGGGTTAGTGCATTTGCCACTCTTCATAATTCTGTGCCTTACCCCGCTGTGCCACCAGGGAGAGCCCTAATGCTTAATCTTTTATGAAGCTAGTCCTGCAAACAAACTCTTCTTATGTATAAATATTTCTGAAGAGGTAAGTCATTTGTGATATAAGAATCTTGGTCTGATGTTTTTGGTCCAATGTTCACCTCTCACTGGTGAGGTTATAACCAGTTGGTTGATTTTTATATCACTCCTTCATTGAAATTCTCTCTGAAAATCTTTCAAATTCATTTTGTCTGGATACTCACCCTAATAAAATATTTTAAACATTCATTGCAATTGTTGAATATATTGTGAGTCATCTCCAAGATAAAACCTGGATGTGACTGGACTGTTTAAACCAATGCTTTCTCCTCTTATCTGCACTGGGGATTTCAGAGTTTTATTTAGCTCTGCCTCACCATGTGTGGCTCTTCTACCCCTTCATTTGCAGAACTATTTCAACTGGAACTTTGAATGAAGAGCTGCCCTGTCTGACCACTTCTGCATACCGAAGCCTTTTCACTTTCCTTTAAAATCCTGCAGTATTGGGGCCCTGCCTGGTGGCGCAGTGGGTGAAAGCATAGTACTAAGAAGCTAAAGCCACTGCAGCATGAGATTGATCCCCACCCAGAGGTGACCCACACGGCATGGCAGACCTCTCCTGACCTGCCCACTGCTCCCCTCAGCAGTGTACTCTGTCAGTCGGCCTGTTCTGCCTATCCTGCTCCCCACTCTGTCTCTGGCGAATCCTCTCACTGCCCCTGCACCTCTGGCCTGTACCCCAGTTCTGTGAGAGGATTCGCCAGAGTCAGAGTGGAGAGCAGAACAGTCAGAATAGGCCGACTGATGAAATACACTGCTGAGGGGAGCAGCGGGCGGGTCAGGAGAGGTCTGCCACTCCATGTGGTCACCCCCAGAGCAGGCAGGGATCGAACTCATGAGGAAGTGGCTTTAGCTTCTTAGTGCTGCGCTTTAACCCGCTGCGCCACCAGGGCGGGGAGCCGGGGAAGTATCTTCACAGACTTCCCCAGAAACAATGTGGGCTCTTCATGATCCAGTTGACACAAAATTAGCTGTCAGTTAGCACAGAAATAACTATGGAGGCCATGAGTGAAATAACTTATGTTTTTCTCAAGCAGATAGAATATAGGTGAAATTATTAAATTTTAAAATATTGTAGATGTCTATAATATCCCTACCAAGGGTGGGGGGGAATACCTTTTTCCTATCTAAGGTTTCTAATGCTTGTGAAGGACAGGCCCCCCCCCCCCCGAGATATTCAGATAGTATTCCTGGAGACATCCAGAGCAGGATATTCCCAATATCTCACACCCTGGCATGTGGAGCGAAGATCAATGGAGGCCTTGCTGGTCTCAGGAGAAACTGCTACCACAACCTTACTTATGATTACCTGGACTTAAGGGCCATCTCCAGAAATGACCTTTCCATTGGAGAAACATGTCTTCAGCAGGGCAAGCATCCAGAGGGCCTGGATATATCATATGAAGTTACCCCAGATCCTTATCCCACCTGTATCCTTCACTGAGGGTACAAACCCTCTGTCTATATCTTTTACGCTATAATTCACAACATGTAAATGTCCATACATCTGCAGTGGAATGTATTTTTTTTCTCCCACTAGTCTGTCTGATGTGAATTTATTTGCTCTGACAGCCCCTGAAGAATCCAGAGGGGTAGGGGGAAATCCCCCGTGTGCCCTGACAACCCTACGTTAGACATGACAGCGTCCTTGCTGAGATCCCAGACCCACTGGAAAGGACGAGTCCGCTAGAAAGAGCATCTGCATGAAGTGTAGACTTTATGGAGTAAGAAAGTAGCGTCTATTGTGTCTGCCCGGTGACACAGATTTATCGTTGATTGAGTTTACAGGAACTGAGGGCTCTTTGCACATAGTGATACTTTGGTTACAGCACATTAGGCACACACAATAAATCACTGCTATTCACACTTAATTAAAGATGTCGCTTGCTAAAATAAATCACCACCAGGAGGAATCTCAGGGAAATTAAGCCAGCCCACCTGCCAGCTTGCTCACCCATCCTCCAACTTTGAATGGGTGCTTAGCCCAGTTACCTAATTAGGATAACAGGTATTTTTAATGACCTCAGTTTCTACTACCTGGGATAAAGATCACACTTGAGATTTACAAAACTCAGTAGAAAACGGGGCGGGGGGGGTTTGTAATGATTCCAATATTTTTAGCAGACTCCAATGTAGTCATGTGGTAAGTGCAGCATTGTGATTTATAAGAAATCTTCATGTTTTACATGTATATTTGGTCTTCAGCAAGCTTCTGGCTCACAACTCCCCAAAACCCTTGAAGATGCCTAAGAGTTGAGAGTGATGGCGTGTCACTTCTTATGTGGGTGCGGAGACTTGGAGGCCTTCTGGAGATGGGGTCTGACCGCCTGGCAAAACAGCCACATGATGAGAGTGTTTGAACTTCCAGTCTGACCCCCACACTGATGGGGAGGGCTGAGGGGGCCTCGAGGACCCGTGGCCAATGAGTGACTCAATCTCATCTGTGTAAGAGGGTCCATAAAGAGCCAAGAAGACAGGGTTCAGGAAAGCATCTGGGGGGTGGGTGTAAGCACCGGGTGACTTGGGGACAGTGGTTCCCCTAGACATCATGGGAGCTTGGTCTGTGCCTCTTCCAACTGGATGCTCCTGAGACAGTTGGTGATCTAGTGAGTAGATGGGTTTCCTGAGTTCCCTGAACCTGTGGAGAGGCCTGGGGCCCTGAGAGGCAGGGCCAGCTTTCTGGAGCCAGGTAACAGGTGGGGCTTGTGACTGGTTTCTGAGGTGAGGGAGGTCCTGGGAGACTGAGCCCGTTAGCTACGGACACTGATGCTCTCGTCGACTGTGTCAGAGTTGAGTTGAATTCCTGGGCTCCTTCTTGGGGTCTGAGGACTGCTTGTTGGTGTGGGCAAGTCTCCAACTATGTTGGAATTGGGCCCGGGAGACCCCTTCAGTTAGAAAGGAGATAATGTCATCAACTCACCTGTTCTTACAGCCTGGTTTCTTTTGACCTCTGGAATTGACTGTCTCAACATTCCAATGGAGCTGGTTACTTTACAGGCCCTGTGGTAAAAAGTGGACAACATGGATAACATTTTTTTAAAAAAGATTTATTAATCTATGCATACAGAACTGGGGTACAGGCCAGAGGTGCAGGGGCTGTGAGAGGATTCACCAGAGACAGAGCAGGGAGCAGAACAGGCAGATCAACAGGCTGAGGGGAGCAGCGGGCGGGTCAGGAGAGGTCTGCCACACCATGTGGGTCACTTCTCGGGTGGGGATTGAACTCATGCTGAAGTGGCTTTAGCTTCTTAGTGCTGGGCTTTAACCTGCTGCAAATGGAGGACCAAATGGAGAACATTTTAATGTGTTTCTGTGACTGAAGAGTTACTGTTTCTTGATGCCTAAGAGCAAGAGAGATTTGTTTTCTTTTAACAGGGAGAAGAATTTCTTTTAAAGATTTATTTTTTGTGTAGGAGAACTGGGGTACAGGCCAGACGTGTGGGGGAAGTGAGAGGATTCACTAGAGACAGAGTGGGGAGCAGAACAGGCAGATCCACTGAAATATGCTGCTGAGGGGAACAGCGGGGAGACAGGAGAGGTCTGCTGCGCCCTGTGGGTCACCTCCCTGACCGGGGATCGAACTCAGGCCTCTGGCCGAAGAAGTGACAGTGCTGAGACTTAACCCGTAGGCCACCAGGGAGGTCCCTAATGGAGGCAAATTTCAGAGCCATGTGCATAGGATTGAGCGTGCACGAGTGTGCGTGTCTGTGAGCCCAGTCACGTGCCACCAAACCACAAACCCCATGGTGGTCCCCCGATTCTTATTTGTCTAGTGACACCATAGCCATCATGATGTCACATCCTCACACATCTCGGTTCCATCATCTCTTCATAGTGCCATTTCCCTCGGGAAGGGGTCCTGGAGCATGTTTCAATGTCAGCCTCAACTTGCCCACCTCCCTCCTTGCTCACCCGCCCACCAACGCCCTCCTGTCCCTATTGTTTGGGGTAACTGGCACTCTCTGGTTTTGATGGCCCTGAGTTCATTCTCAGAACGCTGCCTTAATTTTTACCACAGCTGAAGGGCTCCCTGCTCTTTTCTATACTTAACATTTTCTTGCAGTCAGCTCATTTTTTTTTTAGCTAAAGGAATTAATTTTCAAAGGAAACTTTATATCATCACAGTAAATAGAAAACCAATGTAACTTGTCCAAAGTAGAATAAAATAAATATAACGAAAATAAATTTGTGTGATTAAATTCTAACTCTGTTATCTGTTAAAGGTGCCAAAGCGTAAGAACTACTCTCTGGGGAAAGGGAGATTAGACACCTTTGGGAAGAGTTGGAGAATAAACTGACACCAAATTAAGACTGTATCTATTTAAATAGAGCCAAAGGAGAGTAAAAAAGAAATGCCTTGTGATTCAGTATTATTTGCTTCTATTTCCGTGTGCCAATCAAGAAAAGCTGACCAAAAAGAAAGGCTAGAAACATAGTCACGACACAGCAAAAGGACATGAGAAGCAAAGCCATGAGTGACACCGTGTTTGACAGCGCCCATAACTTTTTTTGGAAGATGGGTTAGAAGATGCTTGAGGTTCACATCCATCCACCAAACAGGGAGAGGAAAATAAGACCAAGTAAGAGGAATTAGGAGCTGGAAGGACGTGGTGGAAAATCTCATGGCAATCATCTTGCCATTAAAGTGTGGAACCAAGACTAAATAACCCTGAGATTAAAAAAATAAAAAGTGTTACCTGAGACTTTCCGAAAGAGAAATACGAAAGTGAGAAACTCTCTTAAGCATTTCACGTTTTTTCTTAACTCGGAGAGGTTTTGCTTCAATGCTCTATGGTGGAACAAACCGTCTCAAACCGTGACGGTTTAATACAGCAATAACGCGTTGGGTCATGATGTGGAAGCCTGGGTGGGGCTCCGAGACACTTTGTCCACACCAGTCCTGTTGCAGTGGGTGCTGAGAGTCCCTTCCAGACGGTCTCCCATGGGCTGGCAAAGCAGGTTGCTGGCTGGGGTTGTGGTTGGTGGCCAAGGTCTGTGGTTTTCTTTTTTGTTGGCTTCTTGGGCTTCCTTGCTGCCTGGTGCTGGACTCCAGTTTATTTCCCATCATTTATCTTCTGTTCTACTTGAACACACACACAAAGAGTCCTAGAATAATGCTTAACAACATTAATCATGTTTGTGTCAAGATGATATCAAGGATGACTTCTCCTTTAAAATTTTTGTTTTGTCTGAGTTTCTCACATGTATCTTTTTAAGACAAAAGAAAATTTATTTATTTATGCATACAAGAATTGGGGTACAGACCAGAGGTGTGTGTGGAGGTGCTGGACTCCAGTTTATTTCCCATCATTTATCTGGCTTCACCAGAGACAGAGTGGGGAGTAGAACAGGTGGATCAAGGAAGTCCACTGCTGAGGGGAGCAGCGGGGAGACAGGAGAGGTCTGCCAGCCATGTGGGTCATTCCCTGGCCAGGGATCGAACTAGTGCTGCAGTGGCTGTGCACAGCTTCACAGTGCTGAGATTTAACCCCTTGTGCCAGGTTTGCAGCAAAGTAGAGTGGAAGGTACAGGTATTTATATAAAACCAATAAAGTCATTATTTTGATCAGCCCTAAGAGGTAGGAAATAGTTGGAAAGTAAATACACTTCTGAGCAGGCGGGCAGCACTCACCATGCTGAAGGGCTGGGGTGTCCCGAGGCCTGTCAAGGGCGACTCCCCTCGTGTAGCGGTGACCTGCACATGCTCACACGCATTCCCCACATGAGGGGAACCTGCCGCTGAGTGACTGGCACTGAGTTGTGGGTCTGTTCTCTTGGGACAAACTGTGAAGGACTGAATCGGTTTGGACTTTCTCTAGTATGAATCCCGGCATTTGGATGGGACTTGGAGTCCTAAACATGTAACTGAGACAAGACCTGAGGAAGAATTCAGGCACCAGTTTGATTTCTGGGCACCTCAGCAAGCCCTTGGGAAGACTTGTTTTCTCCTTTATAATATTTCTCCCTTTTATCTTAAACTCCTTTTCCGTGTCCGCCCGAATGCATGACCTGTCCGGAGGGGTCTATCTGTGGTTGAAGACTCCCAGGGCGTAGACATTACCAGCCCCTTGAAGTGGCAGGTGCTGGGGCGGTCTGGCCGGGCACTAAGCCTCTTCCAGGGGCGTCACCTGCGCCAGCAAGGTGTGTTTTCCATCAGATGCCGGCGCTCTCTCGGGCAATCTCTCGGGCGGGCGGGCCTCTCCAGGCTGTTCTTTGTCCAGGACTTGGCCTCCGACTCTTGCCCTTGCAGCTCTGGGCTCTGTGAGCGACACCGTGTGAGCTCTGCTCTTTACCAAGGGGCAGAAGGCAGAGTTCATTTCCACTCCATCTTCCCTGACATTTTGCTGAAGTTCCGTTTTCCCAACATCCAGCGATCTCTGTTGACCTGAATGGAAGGGAGCCAGCTGCTAGCAAATCTCTTCTTGAGGAGTGAGGAACACGTCCATGAAGCGGGCAATAAATAAAGGCCTGGGCAGTGCGTGCGGCAAAGGTGCAACCTGCTGTTTTGTGCAATTGCATCGAGAAAGAAAATGCTCCAGAATCCGTCTCTTCAGGTTTAGGGGCCATTACTCTTAGGACATTTCCGGGGGAGGCTGATTCTCTTGTTTTCACCTTGGCTCCTTTTCTGTGGTGTGACAGGCCGGAGAGGGCTGACTGCCGTGATTTCACTCTTCCCGGTCCCCTTCAGTGAACCACGGTGGTTACTTCTGCAGCAAAGATGCCGTTGTCTGGAAAGCTGAGCCGAATTCAGAATGGTTTTCGGAATCATGACGCAGCGGTTTTACATCTATAGTTCAGGGGACAACCCACCCTCCAGCAGACAACACCGCAACCCCCCCCAGAGCACGAGTCAGGTTGGGGTGCAGGGCCAAGTGGGGACAGAGTAAAGAGCTGGGGAGGGCTTTTGGCATTTGGGGATATAGCGAGGAGGAAGGATGCACATGATTTCGCCTTGTTTTCAAAGTTAGAAAAGTTAAAACCATTTTCTGTTGAAGGGGAGTTGATTTTTCTCAAGTCAACAATGGAGCGTGAACTCCGAAGGGTGGAACTAGGACTTGCAAATGCCTGAAGGCCCCAGGAAGCAATGATTACCGGCACTGCTGGGAAATGCTAACTACAGCTTGGGGCCCTAGTACCGGAAACAGCCAGCGCGCAGATGTGCGTCTGGGAGGATCCTGTATTTCACCAGAGGAACCGGGGTCTGGAGCCCCGCCGAGGTGGCATCTGCCCCAGTGGCTGGGTAGCGCCGTGACCGTGGGCCGCTGAACCAGCTTCATGCTTTGGAAAACCGAGCTGTGTCTACATCGCAGGTGTACAATAGGCGCCCACGGGGCTCGGAGTGACTGGCTCTGACCGTGCCCCAAGTGTGAACTTTCTCCTCCGTTTATCTCCTCTGATAGAAGTGGGTGCTGCCCTGGCAGCGAGGGTGGGGGCTCTGGAGGCCCCCCCGGAAGGGCTGGGTTCAGGGGAGGCACCTCTTCTGCCAGGCTGTGTCTGGGCCCTGGAACTCCCGGGAGGGGCCTGGAGGGAGCCGCAGGCGGGGCGACACTTTCCGCCTTTACCTGGGGGCTGTGGACTGTCTGACCAGTGCTCAAGCCGCTCCAAGCCCTGACGTCGCTGAGCACAACATGCTCATTTACGCTGCGATGTGCAGGCTCGCGCAGGGCAGCTGTCAGCTCTTCAAGGCGATGCCACGCCAGGCAGCCATGGAGGCTCCCCAGGTGAATGCGCTCCCTAGGTGAAGGCTGACACCCCAAAGCTGGCAGACAGTCTCAGTCTGCGACCCCTGTGCCCAGGATTAAGACCGTGGCTTGAGATAAGTGCTACCATTTCCTTGCTAGCAAAGAGGGTCCCCAGGAACGCCGCCGTGCGCACCCCGGACACGACACGTCCCAGGATGGCGGTGGCTGCTGGACTTGGTCATCCCAGAGCTGCAGAAGCGGCCCGCGCCAGCCTGGCTTCTAGCCCCAGCACTTTTTCACTGCCATTGGGTTTTCTGATTGTCGTGCCGGCACCAGGTCATCTGAAGTGGTTTCATTTGTGCACAGCAAGCGATGGGCAGAAATCGGCGCTGCTGTGGCAGCGGCCCGCGAGCCCGCAGATGGATCAGAGAGCGGGCGCAATGACCTTCCTTCATGCGCTGAGGGCTCGCGGAAGGAGTTTTAATTATAACACTGAAGTGTATTTGTCTTATAAGGCACATCAGGGATAAAATATTAAAAGGACAAATACTCTTTTCCAAGAGAATGAGTTTGTCTGCCAGTGTATTTTATTGCTACAATAATTCTGACAAAATCAAAGTAACGCCGAGCTCCTGCCAGGGAGGCTGATGAAAGCAGAGGCAGCTGTCACAGCGCCGATACCCTCTCCGCACCCGCTCCTCCGCTCTGCTTCATTCTACCCTCCTGCCACGTCCCGGGATCCATGTTACTCACGGGAAACTGAGGCCCAGAGAGGTTACTCCAAGATCATACAGCCAGGAGGTGGCAGACGCATCGAAACCAGCACTGCCCAATGGTCGAGTGCATCATCTTTCCTTGTACGGCTCTAGATTTAACCCTCCGCTCCCCATAGCAAGTATAGGTGGTCAAAAGATCCAGAATGGGGCCCTCCCTGGTGGCGCAGCGGGTTAAAGCACAGCA
>NW_004567127.1:5791473-5792952 GCF_000260355.1 Condylura cristata
TTATGAAGGCTGGCACATCCAAATATGCTGGGCTGGCATGCGGGCTGGAGCCCGGCTGGAGCTGGTGATGCAGTTCAAGTTTGAAGGTCATCTATAGGCAGAGGAAAATCATCTTTGTTCTATGAAGACCTTCAACTGATTGAACGAGACCCACCCCTGCGATGGGAAAACAATCTGCTTTACTCAGAATCCACCCATGTAAATGTTAATCTCAGCCAAAAACACCCTCACAGAAATAATTTTTGTTGTTGTTTATTTTTGCTTTTCTTTCACAGAAAAAACATCTTTGACTAAATAGCTGGGCACTGTGTCTCTGCCAAGCTGACAGATGAAATGAACTGTGGCACCCTCTTTCAACTCTAGGAGGCTTTCATCTGGTTCTTCCGTCCCTATTTGTTGAAAGCACGCCCTTATTGTTATCTCTTGCTTTATTTTTGCTTTAAATATCACCTTGGCTTTTCACTGGGGCACCAGTTGATTTTGCTGACACTCCTCCTAGCAAGTCTTGTCTCTGTGTATCTTTCCAACACCATTGAACAGCCCTTTAGATCGATATTCAGAGCTGCATTATTATGGCTGTTAGTCACAGCTGAGTCACAGGGTACGCTCCAAGTACAGCTCCTGGCTGCTCATCTTTTTGTTCTTTCTAGAACAAACATCACCTCATGTTTAGCTTTCTAGTGCACTGCTTGGAATCTAGCCTGGATCGTCCCCTCATTCTGGCAGAACTGAGAAATTGTTCGATCTATATTCTGGAAATTTCCTCAACTTCATTTCTGATCCCTCCAGTGGCTTTTTACCATGTTATTTTGTACTTTCAAGAGTTTATTACTGTATTCTGAATGTTTATATTTTTAGCATCTCTTATTAACAACTCAGGGATGCATTAGCCTACCTTACTCTGCGGATAAGAGTTACAGATGTTAGACTGGCTTCTTCTGTTCTCTTGACTATCTTCTCTTCCGCTATGTTTACTTGATCTTTTGTTTTGCTTTGCTTTTGTTTTGATCGCTTTCATATTGTAGGACTCTTCCAAATGTCAGGGAGTCCTTGATTGTCCATTTTTAAGACATCAGTAGTGTTTTTAGGCACTAAAATGCTGGTGAAAAGCTCTGTCTCATATAATGGGCTCATTGTTCACTGGGCTTTGCTGTGCAGTGGGGGTCAGATGGGGACCAGGCTGCCTTGTTGGAGGTTTGCCAGGGGGGTAGTGTCTGTGGGCATTTTCTCTTGAGTTGGTCACATAAGCCTGCTGGTATTCTGGAGCAGAATAGGGGAGGGCTGTTCAGTTTACAAACACCATTTGGAGACCATAATAACCAGCATCAGTTGGACCCAGGAGCCCCAAGTTTGGAACTTGACTGGTTTATCTCTCCAAAGAGTAAGTGATTGCCGTGGGGGTGGCCAGGGGAGGTAGTTGGTTAGGGGAGGTGGGGCAAGGTGGAGAGTAGATGGGTGGATCTGACTGCTTTGGTAGTC
>NW_004567127.1:5793107-5801017 GCF_000260355.1 Condylura cristata
TTATGCATACAAGAACTGGGGTACAGGCCAGAGGTTCAGGGTGGGGTGGTGAGAGGATTCACCAGAGACAAAGTGGGGAGCAGAACAGGCAGATTAACTGAAATACACTGCTATGGGGAGCAGCGAAGGGGTCAGGAGAGGTCTGCTGCACCATGTGGGTCAGCTCCCTGGCTGGGGATCGAACTTGTGCTGCAGCAGCTGCAGATAGCATCATAGTACTGTGCTTTAACCGGTTGCACCACCAGAGGTGGGGGCCAGGCTTATCTCTTCTTGACTGCGGCCTTTCCTGCTGACATTACTTACAGTTTTCTGTGGCTCATCTCTTTTTTAACGTCTAAAAAATTATTTTAAAAAATAAGAAAATAGGTTATTTTTACATCATTTTATCCATTTTTCCATCTCAGTTGTAAACCCCTTGGGCTTCCCATCACCAAATCAACCATGTGCCATCAAGCATCTAAGATTTTACAGAAATTTATTAGCTGCTGAATTTCCTGCTCTATTCTTTCAATTTCTGTAGGTTTAAAATAGTGTTATCCTAGGACATTTTTGGTAGGAAACAAAGATAAGAGATGAGAGCATGTGTTCTAGTGGCTGCATTGCTCTAGAAGTCACCCAAAGGCACCCAGTCTTGACTTGTGGGATTAGAAGGGGCTGATAGGAGAATACTCCCCTCTTCCCAAAGCCTGGTCAGTACCGATTTATTGTGCAGTACACTACAGGTGTATTAACTAATCTTTCAGCACTTTTTGTAGCTCACTCCATGGAAGGATTCAAGAAGTCAGCTTTTAAGTACCAGATAGGGGTGTTTAATAGACTAAGTCACTTAGCCGAGTTGACTGTGAAGTTAATCCCTTCCCCCATCATTCTCTTGCCAGCTGGCTTGGTTTTTCAGACATGTGGTTCAGCAGCTAAAGTGCTGGTCCACTATGAATGGCAGGCAGTCGGCTCTCTGGGATTCTTGGCAGGTCTTAGAATGACTGTGTTGTTTTGGTCTCAGGGGAAACCATGTTTTAACTTGGTTGATTACAGCTTCATCCCTGATAGCTTAAAGTCATCTTGGACAACTGTCTAAATAGTGTTCTCTCCTTTCCCTTCGTTGTTTGACAAGCTTCTCATTTTATAAATCTCAGGTGAAATACTGGGAAACTCTCCCATTAAGGAACCAGGTGGAAAAAATAGTTGGGTTCCATAGCTCTCATCCATCGAGAATTCAGGTGTACATCAGATTCAAAATCTTTTCCTTTCCATGTAGCTAGTCTGTCTTCTTGCCCTTGGATAGAGGAAAATGGCACAGAGTCCTCCTCCTCCTAACGACAGCGGAACCAGAAAAGCAAAGTGAGAAAACACAATTGGCTCCCCTGAGCTGACTCCCCCACACACAACCTCTCCAGCTCCGGGCCGGCACCTCTTCTCTCCTCTTTTAGCTGTTACTTTAGTCATCCGAGCACAGAGCACGAAGACCTAAATTATCAGTGTGAGCAACTTCAACCTACACGTTTCGCTCCAGTCTGGTAGACTCAGGAGCCTCCTTGCCACACAGGCCCAGGTGGATGCTCTGAACAGGACGGGACCCGGGTAGGGAGGGCGGCTGAGGCAAGTGCTGACCAGTCACCACTGTGGGAACACAGGCCCAGGAAATGCACCCTGAGCAGAGCCAGGCCTCGCAGCGGGGCAAGGGGAGAGTCATGGAGGAGAGTGGGCGGGAAAACAGCCGGCACACCTGGGCAGCCTTTAGTGACTGCGCAGGGTTCTTCCATGTTAGCTCCTCTAAGCTAACTCCGGGCGAGATTTGTAATGTCTCTTTTGCTGTACAGAAGCGCTTTAACTTGCTGTAGTCCCATCTGTTTATCCTTTCCTCCACTATCATTGCATTGGGTGCTGTATCTTCAAAGATGTTATTGAGGTGTATGTCGTGTAGTGTTTCGCCCATCTTTGGGAAGCTAGTACTTTTTATTAGATGCAGACATCTATGAGGAGTGATCCTCTTGTCTAGCCATCCAGCGTGGCACAACAGGTTAAAGTGAAGTGCTATGAAGCTGTCCACAGCCACTGCAGCACGAGTTCAATCCCCAGCCAAGGAGCTGACCCACATGGCACAGCAGACCTCTCCTGTCTCCCCACTGCTCCCCTCAGCAGTGTATTTCAGTAGATCTGCCTGTTCTGCTCCCCACTCTGTCTCTGGTGAATCCTCTCACTGCCCCCCAACCCCCACCCTGCACCTCTGACCCAGTCCTTGTGCGCATAAATAAACAAATCTTAAAAAAATAATAGTAAATCACCCAGCACCCAGGTGGCAAAGTGGGGTCTTGAGGCCACGTGGTCCAGAGCACTTCTCACCCCTCCTGCCTGCTCCGGGCCTGCCCCGTTGCTGGGTTTTGGACTGACCTGCAGGGTACACCGCGCTCAGGTGCAGGCAGCTTGTCGCATCTGCTCTGCGGGCCTGTGTGGCCTTCGCTCCCACGATTCTCCTGCGCCTCCTCCCACGCCCAGGCTTGGCTTCTGTTTTCCCTCCTGCCAGCCTTGGGCTGTCCCAGGAGGTGCTGGAGAAGCATGTGGATTTTATGGGCCTATGGATTTTTGAAGAGATGTGAGTGTTGATTTATGTTCTCTTGTGTTGAAAATGGTCTTCTAAACACTATGGACGTATTTACGTGGAACGCTTCCAACAAAAGAATATACTAGCATACAAAGAAATTTGCTGCCAATATTCTTTCATTTCAAAGTGACACTGAATCAGGTCTGAGTAAATATTTATGATTTCTCTTGAAATGTGACAGACTCATGACATGGTAATTAATTTTACTGTAGGCTGACTTCAGAATGACTTTAGTAATATATGAGTAGGTGTGTAAAATGTTTATAGGGCTTTCAAAAATAAGCCCAAGGCTTCAGTGAAACCTTAATCAGACAACCGAGGAGGAATAAAATTGCAATTCTAATTTTGCTGATAGAATTTCTGTGGGAAGCAAGGAATTTTAGAGATTGATATTCATGGCAGAGAATCAACACACATCATATATTTTATGTACTGTTGAACTATTTGGAGACTCCAAATACACTTAACTTTTTTGCATGCATTGAGCAATGGTTAAAAAAGGAAGGTTAAATTTAGAGAATTGGCATTGGTTTGGCGCAAATCTGCAAGGAACATATTTCATAATTCTTAGAAGAGGCTAAAGTTGAAATGTCTCATCGGAAGCCTCCATTTTGGGGCGTTTCTTTTCTCTCACCCTTTATATTTAATCTGTCAGCAAATCCTGTATCTTCCACCTTCAAAATCCATCCAGAGTATGGCTACATCTCACCAACTCCACCCCTGCCACGTGGTCCAAGTTCCATTATCTTTGGGTCACAGCCACACCCCGTACTGGCCTCACTGCTTCCGTCACCCCCTCCCACAAGGTGTTTCCCATTGTTCTCTCTTCTTTACGTAGTTATGACTGATGAGGCAGCCAGCATGAGCTGAGGTAATAAGGGAGAGTTCAGATGTCTCCTCTACCTCTCCCTCCTGGCTTTCTCCTCTAACCCAGGCAACAAGCCCAGTAAGCCCCTGCTGCAGCCAGCGTGACACCCCCCTGCCTTGCTCCCGACTGTTCGCTCCTCCAGGTCACCGGGTCCTTCCTGCTCCAGATGTCTGTCTGGATAGCTCTTCCTCCAGTCTTCTTCTGACTGATCTTCTCCTTCTTCGGACCTAGGTGTACATGTTGCTTTCTCAATAAAACCTCACTTGATCCCTTCTTTTTTTTTTTTTTTTAAAGATTTTTATTTATGCATACAGAACTGGGGTACAGGCCAGAGTAGGGGCAGTGAGAGGATTCATCACAGACAGAGCGGGGAGCAGAACAGGCAGATCAACGAAGTACACTGCTGAGAGGAGCAGTGGGCGGGTCAGGAGAAGTCTGCTGTGCTATGTGATCACCTCCAGGGCGGGGATCGAACCCCTGCTGAAGTGGCTGCGACTGGCTTGTAGTGCTGCACTTTAACCTGCTGTGCCACCAGGGAAGGTGTCTTTTTTTTTCTTTTAAGATTTTAAAAACTGGCCCTCCCTGGTGGCGCAGCGGGTTAAAGCACAGCACTGAGAATCTAAAGACGCTTCCGCATGAGTTCGATTCCTGCCTGCCCCGGAGGTGACCACATGGCGCGGCAGACCTCTCCTGACCCGCCTGCTGCTCTCCTCAGCAGTGTACTTCGTTGATCTGCCTGTTCTGTTCCCCACTCTGTCTCTGGTGAAGCCTCTCACCGCCCCTGAGCCTCTGGCCTGTACCCCAGTTCTGTATGCACAAATAAATAAATCTTTAAAAAAAAAAAAAGATTTTAAAAACTTTATGCATACAAAACTGGGGTACAGGCCAGAAGTGCAGGGGCAGTGAGAGAGAGCGGGGAGCAGAACAGGCAGATTGATAAGGTCCACTGCTGAGGGAGCAGCAGGTGAGACAGGAGAGGTCTGCTGTGCCCTCCCCAGTCAGGGATTGAACTGGCGTTGAAGGGCTGCGGCCAGCTTTGCAGTGCTGCGCTTTAACCTGCTGCACCACCAGGGAGGTCCCGAGAGACTGTATTAACCCACCCTGGAGCAACTGTCACTATAGTGGAGGGAAAAACACAAGGTCAGCCCATAGCAGGCTAGCAATGACATCACAAGACCCGCAGGACAAAGGAACAGTAATGTTACCAGAAAGTCCTATTTCCCCCTTCAGTAACTGTGGTGTTTGCTGACCCGGCCTCTCCCGGGGCTAGGCTTTCCCAAGGCAGTCAGTGCGTTCCACGCCGTCTTAATTCAGAATGACTGACCGCTGGGCTGGAGGCGGTGCTGGGCGGCTCAGGAGGGGTGCTGGAAAGGCTTGAGCTCCTCCTTCCTTCCTTTCTAGAAACTTCCCCAAGGAAGCTTTGTTACCACGATGTGAGGGGTGAGTTCTCTTTATAGGTGGCCTGAGTTGGGGAATCCAAGCCTCATCTACCAGTCTACGTACAGACAGGGGCCCGGGAGCAGAGTCTGTGCACACAGGTCCTGGGACTCCAGAGCAGCATGGGGAAGGCTGGGGGGGCGGGGGGAGGCCGGAGAGGTTGGGGGTGCCAGCTGATACTGAGGTGAGGCCAGTCTGCCCTGACTTTGGTAGACTATGCAACAGTTGTTGTAACTCAACTGACCTAACTGCTCTCGGAAGAGAAGTTTTCCATCCGGGCAGCTAAGCCTCAGTTTTCCACTCATGCAATTAAGTAAAGCTGCAAGATGGCATCCTCACCGGTGATGCCTGTACCAGTGAGGGCCCGTCGCCAGCAACAGCGAATCTGCACCTCGCTGTTCAAACTGCCAAGTCATTCCTGGTCTTTTCCTCCCCTCTCCCTTAAGCCGATCTTAGCCCCCAGATCAGGGAGACAGATTTGAGGCTTGCCTCCTGTCTCCTGATGGATGACCTTGAGATAAAACTCTTTTTTCAAAAGCTGGTGTACTGTGGTATTGGTTCTGTGCGTTGGTGAGTTCTTGTTTGCTCACAGTCTACTGGGGAGAGGGGAAGACCATTATCTTTGCTAATATCTTATTTGAAAACAAGAAAGGAGGCAAGTGTCACTTAAGTTTAATTACTTTGCTTAAATATTGAAACACCTGTGGGTGCTTGAGTTCTGGGTTTGTTGGGCCACGTCACATACAACGCTCCAGGGGTGTCCTAAGACACACTGTCACATACACACATGGACACGCTCACACACGGGCTGGCTGTTGTAGCTTCATTCACTCATCTGATTTTAGAGGATCGTGGCTCGTTTATGCTACTTGAAGCGATGTGGAGATGCTGTTATTTTGTTTTAGCTGAATAAATCCTCACGAGATCAAGGAGTGATTTAAGAAGGACCCTGCAAAGAAAGTGGAAGATAGCGCCGTGAGGCAAGTCCAGGTATATATACAGCACGAACATGTCACTGTCCCTAGCCCGACAGACGCTTACTGTCAGACATACGAGGTTGGGAACAAGGATCATCTCATCCAATCAGACAAGATGTTCGCAGAGTCTATTTAGAGATATCAAGAGGCCTGTGCCTTCTCCTGCACTGGCACCTGTGACACACCTTAGCCCACGTGTATCGTAGCCTTGGAGATTAGCTATTATTGTATGACCACAATACAGAAGTGGGTTCTGGGAGCAGACTCTTGGGTTCCATCAGTATCTTGGCAATGTACGTGACCTTGGGCAAGTCACATGGCTTCCTCTGGACCCAGGGGCTTCCATAGGTACGACTAAGTGGTGAGTATAGGGTAAGTGTGGTGTTCAGAAGGGCTTCTGGAACTTTCTGGATCTCAATATATTGTCCTTTGCCCCTTAATAGGCACAAAATAAATCAAGTCATGTTTAGGTTGTGAGAGTCGAGTGTCGTTTATAGGCAAATTACTTATGTTGAATACATGGCTAAAAAATTTAATGCTAGGTTTGTGTGATGGAAAATGAGGGGAAGTCATTGAGGGTGACTGTCAGGGAACAGGATCCACTTAAACGTCCTGGCGCTGTGTGATAATGTGCTTTGTAGTTTGGGCAGAAGCAGCTGTCTGGTCTGGGTAGACCTGAGATCAGAGACTTGTCACTTGCTTACTAGCAACTGCATTCTCCAACGCCATCCACATCCCGGCAGCCAGAAGCAGCTTCCTGTGAGCAGCGAGCCCTTTGGAAAATAATCCCATAATTTAATAACCAATGATGGTTCTAAACGGTGCGGTGATAGGTAATCCTCAAGTGCCGTTTTCTATAATTTTTTTTTCTTCATCTTGAGCAATGTAACTTATATTTTTAGAGTCTCCTGTTTTTTACATGTGTAATTTTTGTTTGTGTCTTTTCTTAGTCTGACAATGATTTTTCCTTTTGTGGAAGAGAATTTGCATAACTGCTCCATATGTAAAACAGTGTTGCTTGGTGAGTCACAAAAAGTTCCCTTACAGCTTGTGAATAGATCTCTGCCTCAGCCAGATTCTTTTTGCAGCAGCCAAGAGCAAAGGCTTGGCTCCCACTGGCACTTCTAAGACCCAGCCAAGGGGCTGGCTTTGTGGGGGTGAGGGGTTTCGAAGCTTCGAAGCTCAGCCAGGCCTGGCCCCAGAGGATGGGAACTGAGGGCAGGCAAGAGGTCATTGTTCGAGCCAGTCCCTGGCCTTGTAAGCAGGAGCAGCTCAGGGTGGGGAGGGAGAACCATGCAGGGAAGTTGGCTGGGCCCCTGGCTTCAGTGCTGGAATCTTTGTGAGCTCCTGGCCAGGCAGGCCTGGCGCTTTGTGGCTCAAAGATGCCTTTTCCACAGCAGGTGGTGATCTGTCACTCCATCAGGCTCTGCTCTTTGTGCACCTCACTGCCTCCCCATGCACCAGTTTTCTCATCCGTAAGGCGGGGAATAAGAATGCCCACTCCAGGGGCCTGTCACGTGAAATGAGAATCCAGATAATGCACTAGCTCAATAGCTAGTAAGTTGCTACTGAGCTACTGTCACTGCTGAGTAATGGGGGAACTTGATGATTGAAGCAAAATTGGCTTTGACCCATCTCATCCCCCAAATAACGAATAATGCTCTTCTCCTGTTTCTTCTACTTAGCACAATGTAAATAGTTTACAGAAGTGGGTTCCCGGAGCAGGGACTTGGGTTCCATGAGTCCCTCGGCAATGTACGTGACCTTGGGCAAGTCACATGGCTTCCTCTGGGCCCAGGGGCTTCCATAAGCAGGACTCAGTGGTCAGTATAGGATGGAAGCGTGATGTTCAGAAGGGCTTCTAGAACCTTCTAGACCTCAATAGATTGTCCTTTGCCCCTTAATAGGCACAAAATAAATCAAGTCATGTTTGGGTTGTGAGAAACGAGAGTAACTTTATTGTCCAGGGTTTGGAAGCCCCTCGTGATGGGACAGGAAATACGTATTTGAGCTCTGTCCCCAGTAAAGT
>NW_004567127.1:5801330-5860894 GCF_000260355.1 Condylura cristata
AGGGTCCGTTCCCCTGAGTTTTAAAAGCTGTTATAGCAAATTATGAAACCCGAGGAGGGTTTCGGAAACTGCTGATTGGCGGCTAAATTGGACCCAAGCGTGAATAATCTGGAGACCCACTATTTGCGATTGGCGTCTGAAGCGGGGGCAGTTTTGCAGACTGAGCCCTGCCTTGTGCATCTCACTCTAGCTCGAGGTAGTTAGTGTCAGAATTGAGTTAAATTGCGGGGCACCGAGTTAGCGCCTGCAAACAGCTGGAGAATCGCTTACTGTGGGAAACCCACGCATTTGGTGTCAGGAACGTGAGTAGGGAAAACGTTTTCTTTTCCCTGTGTAGGAAGACTCAGCAGGGTAAAGACCCCCGTAGACATGGAACGGGGAACATTTATTGCACCCATTATGTGCTGTGCAGGGTTGCACATTTTGTGATCTCATCGATTCTTTAAAGTTGTGTGACGCCTGAATTAATAACAGATTTGTGGACGAGAGGATCCGAGTTCAGGAAAGTTAGGAACTTGTCCTCAGTTAATGTGACTAGATATCTCTAAAGGGCAAGCCCCCATCTTCCCTCTGGTTAAAAGCTTTGTTAGTTAACATAGAGCTGGTATGAGGAGGTGGCTGTTTGGAACTCTTGTGGACTAGAGGACTCATCTGGCCAGCTTGGCCCTCCGGCCTTGGGTAGGGGAGCCAGCATTCGCTCACCCCTGCCCTCGATTTTTTATGACTTTCAGGCACAGAAGCTCAAGCTTCTGTCCAGCCTTCCCCTTGCCAGCCCAGCAATGACCCTGTTGGTCTGACCCACCAGGGGTGGAATTCGGAGCCATTTCTCCTCTGAGAGCCAGAATCTCGCTCTCAGGGCCTGAGACAACAATTCTTGGGGATTGATGGAAGCAAGCGCAGTTGGAGATCCCTGCAGGCTTCATCAAGAAGAGAGATGGAGAGATAAACGTCTGTAATGACTGCTGGCTATCAAGTCTGACCGGCTGCCACCTGGAATCAATACCTGCTCAAGTTAATCCCAGCCTGGCTGGGTCCACTACAGTGGGCTCTAATTTATAGCACACGAGCCCTGGGGAGGGACAGAGGTGCAGTGTAGTAAGGTGGTGGGGGCAGAACCGCGTCAGCTCCAGGCAGCTTGTTTCTCTCCCGGCAGCACTGCAGGCTGGAATTCCCGGACAGCCTCTTTCAAAAACAAAAATACCTTTTTTACTCTCATTTTAAAATAGCGCATGAATATTATCATTATCTCCTTTAAATCAGGTAATATGAAAAGGTTTAAAGAAGAGAATTAAAATCCCACCTAAACCTTGTCACCTGGTAAGGATATTCTGTGTAAGTCCTTCCAGATACTTTTCTGCGCACACACCTCTAATCACCCCCAACTGTTTTAAAAACAGTACTCTTCTTATTTTATTCTTACCCCGTTTCCGATAGCAAAAAATATAGATCGATGTTGTTAGTTGAATAGATTTCTGATGTACTATCATAGAGATATACCATAAATCATTCCGTTACCCCCCTCTTTTAAATCACTTCCAACTTGCTATGATTATAAACAAAAACCTGGTAAGTTTTTGGTAAGAATTTAATCGTGTGGTTGTTAACCCTGACTCTGAAATTCCAAATGACTCCAAGAATCTTCACCTCATGTATATATTCCTTGGAGGTAAATGATCACTAAAGCCTTCATCCATTCATTCATTCATTCATGCATGCATGTACTTACTGGGTGACCATGATATTCCAGAGTATTCCACGTACTCTGTGAATATGCAAAGAGTAAACAAACAATTTCTCTGCCCTCAGAGTGCTCACATTTAGAGGGGGAAAAACAATAAACCAAATAAATGATCACTTTTAGAAAGTGGCGGGAGAGAAAAGGCAGGGGAAGCATTTATTCTATCATCACACTGTTCAGTTTAATTCACTAAACATCTATTGCTTCCCTACATTGTGCTATCTTACACATCTGGAAAGTGGGGTGCAGGGTGAAATGAGGCTCGAGCCCTTGTTGTAGATAGCTTAGATTCAATCATTTTCTTGCTTGTGAAGCTACTTCATCTATGTCTATTTCATCTTCACAACGAGATGAGAAGTTGTGTGGAGAGGAGAATCACGGTTTCTCCGTGTGTTCAAGTTTTTATACATCAACCTCCGTTGCATGCTTGTGAAATAGAGACAAAGTTGGAGGTTTGGGGAGCTGGTCAGTTGGGTTCCCATAAATCAAGAAAGAATCAGGGTGAGTTATGTGCTGGGTAAAACAAGCACCGATGAAAATCTAAGGTTAATGAGAAAGCTACCTGTTTAGATCTGGGTGTTGGCCTGGAGAAAAAAACATGTTCTAACGCACGTATCAATTAATCAAAGGTAGTAACACAAATGTGTTGGTATTAAATGTAGTTGCTTTAGTGAATGTTACAAAGCGGACCGAGGCCTGCGCGACTGAGGCCGTTAAGCCGCCCCCAATTCCTAGCCCACTACCGCGTTCTGTCGGTAGGGGGCGCTCCAGCACTCTGCGCGGTCCGAGGCCTTAGTTTTGTGGGACTAAGCACCCCTCAGGCCCTGCTCGCGCGAGCCTCCCCTTCCTGGCGGCCTTTTGGCGTTTTGTCTCCCATTGAAAGGGCAGATTCCTCCTATGCAGACGCAGGTAACTGTGAAGTGTGGAGCCGTGCAGGATAAGGCTGGCGTTTGGGGTCAGGGATTTTATCCTGCAGGCTACTTAGGTTCTTTCTAATTCTCAAAACTGCCGGACTGGAGGGGCAGGGTCAGCCCCATTTGGCAGATAAGCTCTGAAGGGAGACAGGCGGCGGTGGATGTGAGGTGCGCCAGGCGCTGCTCTCTGCAGCTGCCTTACTTACTGTGTCCTTAGTAACAGTATCATCGCGCAGGCAGAGTGCTTAAAAATATTTCTCCTCAGATGTAACTCTCAGTTCTTCCCCTTCTCATTGTCTTCTCTCCTGGCTCCTCTCAATAAAAAAATCTACCCATTCAGGCTTGAAAGGTGTGGGCTCTTTCTGGAAATTTCTGGTCCAGCTACTTGGAACTGAGCAAGAACTGACCAGGTGGGACACCCTCAGCCCGACTCACCTACCCACGGGGCTCAGCAGGACCTTGGTCTCGGTTCTCACCAGAGCTACATGGTTCTTCTTCTTCTTCTTCTTTTTTAAAAAAGATTTATTTAGGTCTCCCCTGGTGGCGCAGCGGGTTAAAGCACAGCACTGAGAATCTAAAGCCGCTTCCACATGAGTTCGATTCCCGCCTGCCCCGGAGGAGACCACATGGCGTGGCAGACCTCTCCTGACCCGCCCACTGCTCCCCTCAGCAGTGTACTTCCATGATCTGCCTGTTCTGCTCCCCACTCTGTCTCTGGTGAAGCCTCTCACCCTCCGCAACTCTGGCCTGTACCCCAGTTCTGTATGAATAAATAAATAAATCTTTAAAAAAAATTTATAAAAAAAAAAGATTTATTTATTTATGCGTACAGATCTGAGGTACAAGCCAGAAGTGCAGGGGTAGTGAGAGGATTCACCAGAGACAGAGCAGGGAGCAGAACAGGCAGATCAAGGAAGTGCACTGCTGAGGGGAGCAGCGGGCGGGTCCAGAGGAGTCTGCTGCCCCATGTGGTCACCTCCCGGCAGGCAAGGACCGAACTCATGCAGAAGTGTCTTCTGCTTCTTAGTGCTGTGCTTTAACCTGCTGCGCCACCAGGGAGGGCCCTGTTTCTTCGTCTTTTAAAACGATTTCCCCTAGCTTTATTTCGATAGGATTGACATACAACATCTTGTGAGTTTCAGGTGTATAAACTGATGATTTGATACATGTAAATGTCACAAAAATATAACTACAGTAAGGTCACCATATCATCCGCATAATTAGCTGCAGAGAGCAGTGTGTGGGGCACCCCACTTCCACTCCGGCCTGTCTCCCTTCAGAGCTTTGCCTGCCAAATGGGGCTGACCCTGCTCCTCCCGTCGGGCAGTTTGGAGTCAAATTCTTGGGAATTCAAGTGCACAGTAAATGAAGTTAGCGAAAACCACATGTTATGTGGTCCCCATGCTGCCATTAGGTCCTCGGAATGTCCTGGCCTTACAGCTGAAGTTTGTGCCCTTGACCTGCCTCCCCATCTCCGTCCACACCCCACCCCAGGCCTGGAACCACCGTTCATCCTACTCTGTTTCCGGGAGTCTGGCCTTTCCAGAGTCCACATGTAAGTCAGAGCACACAGTGTCTGCCTTGCTCTGGCTTCCCTCAGGGAGCGCGATGCTCTCAAGTGCCGCCTTTCTCTCGCTCAGGGTCCAGTCCTCCCTCCTGAGTGCGCTGCACTGGCACACCCCGGTGTCCCAGGCACAACCCAACCGCTGGCGCCTTTAGCTCCCACTTGCTGCGTGATCTTGCCGTGTGGACCTCTGAAACGGCCGCAGTGCCCACCTCAGCACGGGGCCCGAGGGTGCCAGTGAGTTTTGAGTGAATAAATGACCCTCCGGGCAGGAGTGTTGTACCAACCGCTGAAATCTCCTCACAGAACGCAGACACCAGCTTCCGGCAGCTACGGATGTCCGTGCCCACATGGAAGCCAGGAAGACCAAATTCTGGAGTGGAATCCGCAAAGCGGCTGACCGAGCTGACTCGAAGCTAATTAAAGGGCTCATCCCTTTCAAGATTTAGCAGCAAGAGTTGTTCTCTTTGGTAGAGAAACCTCTTCTCTTTTCCCTAGAGCAGACTGCAGCACAAGGGGGAAGTCATTTCCATGTTTTTAATCTCCATGGTTCTATGGCCAAATCTCTTTTAAAAAACCAAAACGTTTCAATAATACATGAGTTATAAAATAATAATACAGCTGTATAAATATTACATGTGTTAGAAAAACAAGATAAAAGACCAACAAGTGTGAACCATTAATATCACTAATAGTTCCACACCCAGAATATCCCAGTGAACACGTGGTGCTTGTGTCTAGCCTTCCCGTGCAGACATAATGTGTGTCCTTCAGCATCGAGGATGCAGTTTTGTAGCCTGGTTTTTTCACTTAAAATTACGTATTATTTCTATGGTGGTGGCACATGGGTGGTTTGGTGCTGGGAAACCCAAGGGGATTGCAACTGAGATGGAAAAATGCACAAAAATATTTAAAAATAAACTATTATAAAATTTAAAAAATAGGTATTATTTGTCTGTGTCATTGAACATCTGTAAAATCCTGCTTTTAAAGACAAAACTTGCAGGCAAATTGTTGATCTGAGGCAGCAGAGGAGAGAGAGGGAGGCTCAACATAGGGAATGGAAGAGCCCAGGCAGATGTGGTGATGGTCTTGGGAGCCGAGGAGGTGGGAGAACTAGAGGCCACCTCGAGGGGAGACATCTAATGCTGTACAAAAGTGAAAAGCAATGTAAGAGAATAAAAAAGTCACTGATAGAAAAAAGTAAGTAACATGAAAGGAAAAAGGTTGCTTTCTAGTGTATGTCAGATGTCCTATTATGGTTAGGGCTTACTACAAACGTCTCCAGTCATTGTTTCTGTTTCTTGACTTCATCAGTTTTCACAATGGACAACTGTGTACCTACTTCCTGGACATATCTATGAATATTTCTTCTCAATCTCACTCTCATTTTTAAGCCCCACATGTGGCTACTTCTAAGGCGACACTTTTCAACCAGGGAGCCTCCAGGGGAGAGGGGGAGCCATGGTGGGGTTCTCTGCCCAGGGCAGGGTGCGTGTAATTAAAAATCCTTATTCAAAATGTCATTGTATTACTTTTCTATTTGAGATACTTAATTGTTTTTAAAATCATGTAACGAAATGTGGGGTTTTGCTTTTCTGAAGGGGATGGGGTCAAAGTGTTTAGTCATTCAAAAATACCTGTTGGGTTCCACTATATCCGAGGCTCTGGGGATAAAACCATGAGGGGGACAGCCAGGTTGAGCATCACACACTAAGGTTTGCGTGTCATAGGCCTGTGCAGGTAATTTTTTTTTTAAAGATTTATTTATTTATTTGTACAGAACTGGGGTACAGGCCAGAGATGCGGAGGGTGAGAGGGTTCACCAGAGACAGAGTGGGGAGCAGAACAGGCAGATCGACGAAGTACACTGCTGAGGGGAGCAGCGGGAGGGCCAGGAGAGGTCTGCCGTGCCATGTGGTCACCTCCGGGGCAGGCGGGGATCGAACTCATGCGGAAGTGTCTTTAGCTTCTTAGTGCTGTGCTTTAACCTGCTGTGCCACCAGGGAGGGCCCTGTGCAGGTAATTTTTGTCAGTTTGCTGTAAGTCGTATTTGTGCTGATTAAGAGATGGTATACACTGGGTTTCTGACACATAGTAGGTCTTCAACACCAGTTGCTCTCCATCTTTGAAGCCTCTCCAGAGTTTTTCTTTTTTTATAGATTTATTTATCTATGCATACAAGAACTGGGGTACAGACCAGAGGTGCGGGGGTGGGTGGGAGGAGTCACCAGAGACAGAGCGGGCAGCAGAACAGGCAGACTGACCAAAATACCTTGTGAGGGGAGCAGCAGGCAGGACAGGAGAGGCCTGCCATGCCATGTGGGTCAGCTCGTGGCTGGGGATCGAACTGCAGAGCTGTTCACAGAGCTGTGCTTTATTTAACCCATTGTGCCGCCAGGGAGGGCTCCCCAGACTTGACATTCGTGCGGGTGGTTATGCTGAGCAGCGCCTGGAGACACGGTGAGCCTGTGATGGCCATTGGCTGGAGTTTATCTGAGTCCACACACTTGGCATATTGACATCAGACTGTCCCAGAACTTGATTAGAACGGTCCATCATTTACAGACCTTGGGGGTTCACTACCACCCTGTGAAGCTGGATGGTGGGTCTTATGCAGAAAGCCCTCTTTGAAATGTTAGTGGAAAGTTTTGTGGTCACTCAATGTTACTTTTGTAGTTTGCATCACTATCAACTGCCTCAGAAGTTGTTTCTTGCTTTGGGACCAACTTGAAAGAGATTTGGTCATTGGGCTTTTGTGAAGATGGACGCATGAAATCTGTCTTTGTGCGGTAGGTCAAGTCTCTCCAGAGTCTTCCCTACAGAGCTCCAAGGTTATCTGGGACAGGGAAGCTTTGAAACCCCCATTTCCTCAGGAGGCAGCTTAGGTATGTGTCTCATGTGGGTGGGCTGCTAATCTGGTGTGCAGCCAGGAACTCCCACAGAAGTCGATATAATAGGTCAGGTGCTGATTTTGTGAAAGTTCTAGGTAGTTCTGGTAAATCTGTAACTTCTTGAAGACACCTGCTTCAGAACCTGAAACTCAAAAAAAAAAAAAAATTCTCCTCTGGCCTTCATGAAGTGAAACATACACATAGGTTTTGAGAGGCTGGTAGAACTCAGAGGGGGTTATAAGTAGGGAAAAATATTACCTATTTCTTCTCATCTAAATCAACAGCATTTCTTAGAGGTGTTCTTTCTTGCTAGGGCATTCAATTTTTCCAGAAAGTCTTTAGGAAGGCCGTTATAATACCATGATTCCAAAAGTAAATCTATCCTAACATGAGAAATGATCAGCCATGTTTCTTTGATCCAGGTTGAAGAGCATTTGAAACCTTGGTTGTTTGCAAACCTTGACAGATCGTGGCTGATGGGTAAGTCCCCAGGGATGAATTAATTACGAGTGGATACTAGTCAAATACATAAGATACTCTGATGTTCAGTGGGCCAAGAAGAACCTATACACAACTGTACCGGAAAATGAGGCAGGGGGATTTATATGTCTAATTAAAAGGAGCAAACTCTGAAATCCAGACACAGCAATTGACTTTTAAAGCTCTGACTGCTGAAATAGTGCCAAATAAAAGCAATCTGAGGAGAGTTCACTTTTCCTGAGACAGGTGAGCCCAGTACTTTATAAATTGAAAGCTTTCACTTGGTATTAATTGCATTTACAGTGAGTATAAATTTAATCTGAATTATATGGCTATATAAATCTGATTTATGAAAAATTGGCAAACAAAGCATAGTCTAAGAATCAAGATATAGCTTGAGATGGAAACTCACAGGATTATTTAGCTAATAAGCCCTAGAGTATATAAGACACATAATTTCAAATTTGTTGTGTTTGGGTAAGGTAGATAGACACTGATATACCTATGTCTGTATGATCTACATATATATCCATTTTCAAAGGAATCTGGAAAAGGCTCTCAAGAGTTAGGTGTTGAATTCGCTGGTGTCATCCACCCAAGGCCAGAGTGAATTTATTTCATCTGTCATTTTGCTCTGAAAATATTTTTCTGAACTGATAGCTGGTTATCATGTCCTTGTGTCATTCTGTTTTATTATCACTCTGGGCCTCTCAAAGGACCTAAAATTGCTTTTTAATCATATCAGTAACAAAAACCATAATGAAGTCTTTTCTTTTTGGGGAGCACCTTAATATACTCTGAGCTCTTGACGACGGGACTATGCCATTCTGCAGGTGCCCTGAATGGGGGGCCTGGCACATTCAGCTCTTGGTGACCCCTGAGTGTGAGGAAAGCCTTTTAGGTTGTTCTGTGGTCTGGGGACTCGCAGACAAACCGGGGTGGCTATGGATCGGCAGTTTCATCTTCAGCACCACCATCCTCGTTTGTTTGTGACTCAAAGTGAGCAGAGATTTGGAAGTGCAGAAAATGAATTGTCAGGAATGTAGAACAGGAAAGATGGCCGAAAGCCTCTCAGCTTGGTCACAGAAAAGAAGTGGGGTCCTTCTCCTGGAGCTGAAAGTCTTCCTTCAGCTTTTCTTCAAGGTGGAGAGACTCCCTGCCAGAGGGAAGAAAGACGTCTAAGGGAGCCTATTATCAGCTATAACTAAACCCATATTCACTTCTATAAATATTTGGCCTTGAGCAGTAAGTGGGAATAATGATCAGGTCCGAATTACTCATTTGTTACCCCGTAAGTGGCAAATTTAGTGTCAGCTGATACTGTCAGCTAGAATCGCGTCTGACGCAATCAGCGAGGGGGAAAGGCTCGTGACCCCCAATGTGCGGTTCAAGGTGGCCTGTTTAGGGAGGAGGAGCCACCTGCTTAGTGAGAAGGAGGCCCCCTCTAGTTGATCCTCAGACCGGCTCCAAGCCCTGCCACCTGCAGGCCTCTCGCTTGCCCCACCCTCCTCGTGGGTTATCCACCTGTCTCCTCCCCTGGCTGTTGGGTCCAGCAGCCTTGCTGGGGTACGCCACAGCCTTTCTCCTGACTGCAGAAAATGGCAGCCCCATTTTCTTTTCTCCAGTGCTCTGATCTGTTCTGTTAATACAAGAGTTCCCAGCTCTGGACAGGCTTGGATTTGAATTTGTGAGACAAGTTGAGAAGGTCGCTAATCATTTTTGCAACTCAGCGGCCTCATTGCTAAAAATTCCCAGCTCTCCTGGGTTTGCCTGGGATGCAGGGCTTTTAGGGTTGAACTGAGGAAGTCCCACGAAAACCAGGATGAGTTGGTTTTCCTACGGAAACAGGAGTAACATCTCATTTCTGGTTTGGATGAAATGTAATATTATTTGTAGAGCATCTGAAAATAATAACTACTCCATAATTGTTAGTCTTGAATCAGTATAAAATTAGTTGTGAGGTAAGGGCTTAAGGAAAGAAAGCCTGACAATTACCCTCTCCACATTGGGGGGCTGTGATCAAGTGGGGTCTGAAACCCAAAGGCACCTTCAGGGGGCTCATGATTCAGATGGGGACCTAATGGTGCACACTCATGAAGCCGATATTTTGTTCACTGATATCTTTATACTCAGTTTCTTTCCCCTAAAAAGATTGGAGGAAGCCAAGAATAAATGATCCAGATACACAAAGAATAAGAGTTGAAGTGCAACAGCCACGTAATTAAGGAGAAGCATTGGACTAATTATACTAGAAGTCCAAGGTTAAGGAAAGCTATTTCAATAGCCAAGAACAAAACAACACAGGGCAAACTAAAATTAAACAGTAGCTACATGGTGTCCATTTCAGAAGTTCAAGGTCGAGTGGGGTGATTTCCCTCTAACAAGCTGCTGTCATTGTGGGTAGGTTATCCTCTGCCTGCCTCAGCTTCTTCTTCTAGAAGATACTTCTAGACAGCAGGGACCAAGTTGGAACACAGTGTCAAACTCTCCCCGCCCCCTGATGGTTAAGTATGCTGTGTCTCCCAAGTTTCTTCAGGGTATGAGGAGAGCACAGCCTTGCACTGGAGGAGGACTTTAGGTGAAATTTTTTCTCAAGAAGTTGGGAGGAGAAAGATGGGGTGGACTGCAGTGGGTGAGGGAAACGAGAGGGGATTTCTAGGAAGAGTTGTCAGGTTGAGTGACTGATCATCCAATACCATGTCCAGACCTTTGCTTCCCCGGCTCCTTCCAGAATTGTGAAAGGTCTCATTTCTATAATAAGTTCCTCGTCCATCATCCTCATGCTAACGCTGCTCCCCTGGGAAAATTGACTACATAGATGTTGCCACCATAACTGGTTCTGGTTCTAAGGATGGGGATATAGAATTTAAAGGCAAAAAGGCTGTTCCTAATGGTGAGTCAGACCCTGGTAAATCAGTTCGTGGTATTTAAATGTCAAGCTACTTAAATGACAACCTGTCCTCACCTGCCGTTAAGCTCCTAGAGGAAGCATGGCATTGCGAACGAAGTGGCTCTTGCCACATCAGATTTTCGTGCAAATAAAAATTAGGCAGCATTTGGTTGCTTCTAGGTACCCAGGAAGGCTTGGTTAAAGAAAATGATGAGCTTGATGCTCTCCCTGTGGTGACCAAGGTTTGCAAGGAAAGCTTCTACGGCTTCCCCTAAAGAAGCCTCTGGAAGCTCCTTCATAGGGGCTGTTTTGTTTCTGTAGGTGCAGGCCAAGATTTCAATCCAAAGCCAGGACCTGATCTTAGAGATGGCTGGGTTACAATGCAAAAAGCATTTCCATCTGTGAATGTACTAAGAGACCACCCAGTCACACACTTGCCATGGTGAATTGTGTGGCGTGTGAACTATAATCCTCAGAAATTTTTAAAAATTTATTTATGCATAGAAGAACTAGGGTGTAGGCCAGAGGTATGTATGTGGAGGGGGAGGCAAGAGGATTCACCAGAGACAGAGCGGAGAACAGAACAGGCAGACTGAGTGAAAACCACTGCTGAGGGGAGCAGCGGGGAGAGAGGAGAGGTCTGCTGTGCCCTGTGGGTCGGCTCCCTGGCTGAGACCAAACTCAGGTGGAAGCTGTAGTGATGGCACTGAGACTTAACCCCGAGGCCACCAGGGAGGCCCGGGAACTATAATCTTTAAAAAGCCGCTACTCCCTGTCCCTCCCCCACCACCAAAAAAAAAATTCACACTCTTGCAGGGTTTCCTGTTAAAGTCAGAGGTTGACTGGGAGCGAGGGAGCACTGGACACAGGGTGAGGACCCGTAGGTGGTTTATGATGAAGTCGAGGACTTGAGACTCAGTGCTGCCCGTCTGCTGGCCAGGGGAAGCAGCCCTTTCCCCCGGGGGGGCGGGGGGGTGGCAGCTGCCTCCCTGTGCTGAGCCTGGAGCCAGTGCTCACGTGTGACTTGTAAGGAACCCTCAGGGCCCCTCCTCACCACAGATCTTCCCCGCCAGCCACAGCCTTGGTGATCTCATCCACACTCGTGATTCCAGCGCCATCTCTGTGCTTACCGCCCAGATGAACGGCTTCGGCTCAGACCTCGCCCTTGAACCCCAGGCCCTCACAGTCAGTGGCTGTCTTGCAACCCCTGCTTGGAGGCAGCCCAAGAGTGACTCGCCACAAACGAGCCCTTCTGCTGGACTTGCCCTGCAGGCGACACCAGGGCTAAGACGCACGGTGTCGTCCTGATCTCTTCCTCTTACACCCACATCTAAAACACTAGCAAATCCTTCAAAAATCAGGTGCTGAATGGAGTGTTTCTCACAGTCACGCTGCCGTTATCCTGCCTCAGACGTCATTGTCTCCCCTGCGTGGCTTTGCCCCTCTCCGGTCTGTTTCCAGCACAGTAGCCGGAATGCAAAAGACATCTCGTTGCTACTTTGCTCAGCACCTTGTAACAGCTTCCCCTGAGGGTGAGGGCCAGAGCGGGCACAGTGGCCTTATGCCCGGCCTTCCGCATGCCCGCCTCATCGAGGGCTCTGCCTTGCCGCCTTCCCTCCACCCGGCCTCTGCTCAGCACACTGTCCCTGGGATGGCCGCCGCCTCGCGCTCAGATCTCTCCCTACTTGAAATTTCAATCTCGCTCCATTCTGGGTGATGTCATTAACGTCCCCTGCTTCGTGGCCGCTGCTTATCATCTCCCTTTATCTATACAGGCCAAGATTTTCGTCTTTTTCCCCTACAGCTGTCTCAAACTGTGCTCGGCACCTATTGACTCTTGATCATAAAAAAATTGCACAATGAACGTGCGAAACACTTGACGTGGTGCATAGAAGCTGCTCAATTACATTAGCGTTTGCTCTCTAGTTCATTATTCCAGCCATGAAGCTGGGGAGTATTCTAGACTCTTCCTTTTCTTCCTCCCACTCCCAGATCTAAATAGTCATAAAATTTTTACAGCATCTACCTTAACTTAACCTCTCATATTTTCTCATCTGGATTATCGTCGCAGGCTCCAGACAGAACCCTGTCCCTTCTCCCTTGACTCCTTTTCTTCATTTTCCAAATATTGCTGCTAGAATTTCAAAAATCACAAAATCCAGTCATGTCAGCCCCCTTGCTTAGAATTCAACAATGGTCCCAGACCTGTCACGATAAAGCTGGCACTCTTTCTCTTAGTACACAAATCCTGACTCAGCCTTGGGTCCCCTACCTGGCTTCTTCCAAGAGTCTCCCTCCTACCCTTTGCTTCCACCAAGAAGAGCTGCTTGGACCCCAACAGAAATGCTCTTTAACACCGCCCTGCTCGGTACCCGGCATCCCTGCTGCCTGCCGTCACCTCCTTCCTCCACGCGTTAAAATCTAGAGAATCAGACTCGCCTTTCACATCTCATCCCAAGCATGACAGACTTTAAAAATTCTCCCTGGACCACTCAGTCTGATTTTTCTTTTAATTTTAAAAAAAGATGTATTTACTTATGCACCCAAGAGCTGGGGTACAGTCAGAGCTGTAGGGGTTAGAGGATTCACCAGAGGCAGATTGGGGAGCAGAACAGGTGGATCCACTGAAATATATTGCTGAGGGGAGCAGTGAGGACACAGGAGAGGTCTGCTGCGCCAGGTGGATCAGCTTGTGGCCAGGTATCAAACTCACGCTGCAGTGGCTGCTGAGAGCTTCATAGTTCTGAGACTCAACTGCCAGGGAGGCCTCAGTCTGATTTAGATGCATTTTTTGGTGCATCATTATACTCCAACTCTGCAGTAGAAATGGGGGTATCCTGGCGGGCCCCTCCCTATAGTGAAGACCAGCCTGCAGGGTTGGAGGAGTGCCACACTGTGCTCAGCACAGAGCTGATGGGGCTGGAAGTGTCTGCAGAATTAGTACCGCTGCCAGCATGGAAATCTGTGGATGTTCCTCAGAGCACTAAAAATGGATCTACCATATGATCCAGTGATTCCACTCTGAGGAATCTACCCAATGGACACAAAAACATTAATTCAAAAGAAAACATGCATTTTATTGCAGCATTATTTATAATAGCTAAGATATGAAAATAACCTCAGTGGCCCCAATTATATGACTGGATCAAGAAGTTGTGGTCTAGATACAGAGTGGAATACTACTCAGCAATCAAAAAGATAAACTCCTGCTATTTGTGACAACGTGGATGGTGCTAAATGAAGTAAGTCAAAGGAAAAAGATAAATATTGATTGTTTTACTTATATGTGGAATCTAGAGAAAAAGAACAAAGGGCCAGGAAAAAGTGAAAACTTGCAAGCTGACCATAGCTCTGAGGCATGGAAGTGGGAGGGAAGAGCACAAGGGACTGTGATGAAGGGAGAACCTATGGGGGCTATTTTCTCCTACAGGAAAACTCAAATACTGTCCAAAAATAAACAGTGATGTAAGAAAATAAATAAATTTAATTATTTAAAAGAAGAATTAGTGCTCGCTGCAAGGTTAAGACTCAGCTAGCTTCCTGGGACTGCTTTGTCTAGAAAGGAGGGCAGGCTAGAACCGGGAAACAAGATACTCAGCAAGGAACACTTAGATTTGGTCTTCTCCTCGGGTTCAAGAGGAGCCACTTTGGGGAGAAGCGAGAAGAGCCAGGCGCTGTACCACAGCAGTGATAGCACAAGCGGCCTGTACTTCATTCTTGATTTGAAAATGTTTCTGGTATTTTCTTTGTGCATGCCCTTTTTATTACCCTTTCATCTTTAACAGCGACTAATGGAAAATTCCAGACTGCCTTCGCTGTTCTAAAATAATTCACTAGAAACAATTAGGGTCCATAATGGAGCCTATCAGAGGGGCAACTGTACCCCTCCTGGTGACAGCAATGTCTTTTCCAGAGAAGAATTTTAAGTGCCCTTTCCCTTTGGAGAGCTTAATCTTTCCCTCTGTGGCTTCCCGGAAAGAGAAGGTAAAATTTATGGCATGCAGCCTGCCTCAGCCACAGATCCTCTTTCCTGAGCCGAAACCTTGAAGCTTCTGTGTTTTCTTTCATGAGGGAGGCGTTTCCCCCCCACAGATGCTTCCTAAGCGCTTGGGGAAGGCTGCTTTCGGATTGGCTGTTCCGACGCAAGGAGGCATTCTGATTGCGGGTGCAGAAGTGACTGGCGTGGGCGAGCGTGGGAGGGTGACTGGCGAGGGAAGAGTGTGGAAGGGCCTGGAATCTTCCTCAGCGCCAAAGCCTATACAGACGTGCGACCACCGAGCACGTGAACACGTGGCCCAACCTGAGGCTTTCATTCTTTTGAAGTTAGCTGTTGTAGGAGGGGCAAATATGTCAGCTCCAGGTTGCAGCATTTGCAGTGACACCATCTATGGGCGGCTGGGAGACCATAACAGGGGACGAGAGACACCAGCCCCGTGCAGTGTCAGGGCTGTGGCCCGAGGGGGCCGTTTGCAGGCGAGGCCTTGGCGGGCATGGAAAACGAAAATCAAGCCACGCAAGTGAAATGGATAAATCATAGAAAATGGTATAATCACTGAGAACATGGTTAACATGAATAAATCTTGAAAGACAGAGAAGCGCGATGCAAAGACGAAGGTGAAGCAGCCAGTGGCAATAATACCGCGTGGCGGAAAAAGAACAGAGATGAGCTGCTATTTGTTTTATGTGGAGACAGCCCAGCTACACGGTTATCTTCCTTCAAAATGTCAGTCATCCCTATAAATATTCATCTCCACGGAGCTGGGAGAAAGTGATTTTAGGCTCATAACATTTCAGTGCTGGGCCTAAGAATCGTCTCTCCAACCTTTATCGCTTCAGGGGTGACGAAGACCCTGAGGTCAGGGAGGGGTAAGAGAGTGGTCGGGGCCTGTGCTGGACAAGCTGCCCAATGCCACACCTGAGCCCCTCATGGCTGCTATCTTGACATGAAGCGTTTCCAGGTTTTAAACATGAAAATAAAGACTTAGAAGTCAAATATCTTGGACCCTGTCACGTGGGCAAGCCAACTACTGTATCTGCTCATTACGACCCTTAGATGCATAGTGCTGCAAAGCCACCATGGATTCAGAAGAGCTTAAAAACCATTCTGTATTATACAATGGGAGCTACTTAGCTCTTGAGACAACAACATGAAATCCTGCCATTTGCAACAACAGGGATGGACCTTGAGGGGAGTAGGCTCAGCGACATAAGCCAGAGAAAGACCTATGTGAAACAGAGAGGAACCAAACAATCAAGTCAACTAAATAAAACAAAATAAACTTAGATGAGGAGAGCAAATGAGTGCTTAGCAGCAGGAAGAGGGACGGGGGGAGGTGATCAGGCCAGGGGGCAGGACGTGGTGACCGCTGGAATTGGACTTTTAGAAGTGAATGTGCCGTCTTCTGTACCGAAGGTGATTTATAATGATCTATACCCAAGACTTCTATAATGCTGTATATGGTCTTATGTGCACAGGAATTATTAGAAAAGAACAAAAAAAAAGGCCTCATGAATATTATATCATGACAGTAGCACCCATGTGCATTGTGGGCGTGAGTGATGTCATAATTGCAGTCTCCAGGCAGCCTGGCTGCAGCTGGACCATGCCCTGTCTTCTTGGGGTGCCCCCTTCCAGTTGGGGAAGGAGACCTTGCACCTGGCATTCTCCAAGCCAAGAAAGAAAAGGACTCCGTTCTCCTGGGAACAAAGAAGAGATCCTGTGAAATCAAAGAAGTTGTTTTGAAAAGAATTTCCGATGGACTCTGGGTGACTTCAGACCACAGGAGAGGGCCCTGTGCTGTGAGCCTCCCCTAGGCCCTTTGTTTTGGGAGGAATCCTCTCCAGGGGCCCCATCAGCCAGCAAACTGTGACTCAGTGCACCAGTCATGCTGCAGTTCTGTCTTGGGGGAGAGGGGGAGGAAATTCATCCAGAAGTGGGAGAGACTTAGTCAGGGATTTGGGAGGGCTGGGAGGGAAAGAAAGCTTGAGGGTGCATGGTCTCTGGGCCAGGAGGCTGCTGAGTGTGAGGAATCTGTGGGTCACCCAGGTGGGGATGCTCAGGAGAGGGACCTGAGTCAGTTTGCATTTATTGAACACCTACTATGTGCTAGGCACCATTCTCGGTGCTTCCCAGGTAGCCTTTCATCTAAAAATAGCCCCTCAAGGTAGAAGCTATTGTTACTCCATTTTCTGGTTGAGGAAAGAAAGGCTTAGAGAGACTGTGTAGGTTGCCTCAGATCTTGGGGCTGAAATTGGAACTCAGACAACTTCGTTTCAAAGTGTGTGTTTTTAGCCATAACCTTTGCAAGCAAGAACGGAGCAAACAGTTGAGGTGCAGTGGAAATAATCCATGATCAGTGCTTAATACAGATCTGGGCGTCTAAAAAGGGCTATTCCAAGGTGACAACGATGACTCGGATTTGAAGATTATTACTTTGGAAGTTCAAGTCTCACAAAAAAGTTGAAAAGAAGGAAACTTCCCACTTCAGTGTGGCTACTGAGCTCAGGGGACAGAGGGGTTGGTCACTGGCACCGGCAGGGACCCCCAGGTGGCCTCCATCAGGATGACAAGAATTGCCAGCAAAGTAGGGGTGAACCCCGAGACTGGCAGAACATGAGGTGGAACCCTGTGTGAAAGAGGGGGGAGCTCCTGGGCTTGGTTTGATGGGGTTCAGAGGTTATTTCATCAGCATTTACTCTTATCTGTTATTTCCCTTTCCCACGCGGGGAGAGCGGGACATTTGGCAGCAAAGGACGTCATCATGGAAATCTGTAGATCAGGCCGGGAGGTGGGAAAGTTGAATGTCGATGGCAGAAATTATTATTATTCAAAATCTGTTTGAACAACAGGGGCCCCTTCAAAGGGAGATCTGTCTTGGTGTGGAAGGATGAAGGCTTGGTTTGATAGCTTGAATCTCAAAAATTGTAGTTTTCATTTTAGAGAAGTAAAATTGTATATGTGGAGCAAAAATAACTTTCTTTAAAAATTTGAGCAGAGCTTTAAAAGCCTTATGCCCAGTTGAGTTTATTCATTCTCCAGGGAGAAACGTTCTTTGGCAGAGAACAGTTTAATCCGTGAAACTGGCTGTTATGGTCCCTGCTAGAAGATAAGATTTTCTGCTTAATTTGACCCAATGATTGAATAAGTTTTGTGGAATTTGGCAAAATTTCCTCTGGAAGTTCTAGCTTTTTCTTTTTGTTAACTGAGAACGGGGAGGTATGACAATTCCCACACAGGCAAATGCATGGTTTGCAGTAATCAGCTGACTTGCAGGAGCTCACGTGGTGTGTTGGCCCAGATGTTGTTCAAAACTGAGACGGGTCCATCCCAGAAAGCCTGGTGAGATAGTAAGAGTGAATTTGGACCACCTTTTTGGTGCGTGAGGTCAAGGTTTATCATGACAGGTGAGAGATCTGTTTCAGGTGACATCAACACTGTCTGGAGCATGACAAGAATCAGTGCCTGTCATACAAAGAAACAGGCCCTCTCATGGCAAGACTCCCGAGCAGACATGTCTCACAATAGAGATAAGTGGGTGTTAATAACATAAATAGTCTGGGACAAGCCATCCCCAATAAACAGGGCTATTACAAAACTTGATCAGGATGTCAGGCTGATGAGGGCAGAACATGTCTTCAATCCTCTCACAGTGCACTGAGGAAGGGAAGCTGGTCTGGAAGGGAGTTTGCTTTGGAAAAGTGTTTGTGCATTTTTCTCATAAACCAGGATTCTTAAGCTTTATCAGTCAGGGGGCCACTTTGCAGAGCAGAGCTTCTTGGTGACTCAGCCTGCCCTCAGCTGCGAGGGGCACGGCAGCCATCGACTATTTATGTTCTGGCTGTATCTATAGAGAGATTTATTATGGGAATTGCTCACATTTTTATGGGAGATGAACAGTCCTCCGATCTGCTGCCTGAAAGCTGGGGCCCAGGAAGGAGATTCGGTATGAATCAGAAGGTCTAAGAAGCAGGAGAGCGTTTGGGGTAGAGTCCAGCCCAGCACTGGGGTCCTGAGTGGAACCAGGAGCCCAGGGCAATCGACGGAGAATCAAGCACTCAGGCAAGAGGGTCAAATTCTTCCTTCCTTTGCCTTTTTGTTCTACCCAGGCCCTCAGATTGGGTGAGCCCCCCTATTCTGGGGAGGCCCGCTTATTTTATCTTGTGGACTGATTCAGATGCTACTTTCATTGGAAAATTTCAGTAGCCAAGTATCTGGGCACAATGTGATTCATTCAAGTTGAAACACAAAATTAACCATCACACCCAGTGTGTATCATCTTGGTGAGAGGCAGCACCCCATTTCCTGAAATCCATGAGTCACGTGGTCCTTCGCCCCCACCTCGGCTGCAGGATGCAGGCATAAGACCTCAGCTCACCCTGTCTGGTGCTCCTGGGACTGTTAACAGATACGCTTCCATGAGGGGCATTGACTTGAGGAGAGTCTTAGATGGAGAGGATATGTTTACTGATAGACCTACAATGAGCTAAAGCCCCTCAACTACTTTCATCTGGGCCATCAAGGGAGAGTAGTGATTGCTTCTTCAATTAGGAAAAGAACAGAGTGTTAGGACACAGTCATGTCTTCTGTTCAGGAAGGATGAAGGACTTGGGCAAGGACAGAAGCTTCTGCTCACCTCCAGCCCCGCCCTGCTCTCAGGCAGAGCAATCTGCATTTCTTAGGTCGTGGTGATAGGCCTGCTGGCACCCACAGGGCTTTGCTAGACTTCAGTTCCCAAGCGGAGGCAACTGGAGGCCTACTGTCTAGGAGGAGAGTCTGTTTGACCCTCTGGGGGGATTGATCCTACACTTTGTAGCCCCCTGGCATTCCTGGAGAGGCACTAGGGACTACCACAGTGATCAGCAGTGCACTCAGGACAGGGACAGTGGCTGTTTTATAACAGCCCACCTCTGCTATGCTCTCGCTTTTGGGCTTGGTCACTGGCTAATCTAAATTCTTTTGTTTATGAGAAAGCGAGGACTTGGATCTAATACCTTGCCCAGCATTACAGAATAATGAATGCTATACCTGAGACCAAAATAAGAACTGCTCTTAAGATGGCATTACCGCATACTCTCTGAAGGTGTGATCATTCAGAATTGCCAGGATGCAGGGCCTTCTGGGTCTAGCCCAGGTGGTGATTGATAACAGTCGGTTCTCAGCTTAGACATTGTTGCCACAGAGAATATGTCTGTATCCATCAGCCCAAGCTATTTCTCCCAGTCATGCGCATTCTTAGAGCCTATCCCTCACCCCAGTAGCGCTCACCACATTATAATGAAGAATGTAATCAATCACCATGTCTGTTTCTATTGTGAGAATATAAATTTCATGGAGAAAAGGCTCTGTGAGTCTTTGTCCCTTATATATGCCCAGAATGTGACTGTTTCTGATGGACAATCCAAATACCAGAAGCGGGTGGAAGATAAGGCAGTTAAGTCTAAGTTCAGCCCCAAAACTTCTCTGGCGGAAGGAGTGTTGTGGCATGATGTGAACTTGGGGAGAAAGGACCCGGCGCAGCCCTAGCTGAGTGTCCATCTCCTCATCTGTCAGACGAACCCACTGATTCTATTCTCTTTTCTGTTGCGAGGAAGAAGGGAGAGGCTGGCTAAAAGTTGGTCCTGAATTTGGTATACATTTCCCATGGCCAGTCAAATGGTGACAGAAATTCTATCCCCTACCTTGAAGTTCTGAAGCCTATGGGAAGAATACCCAAGAGTGTGAGGACTGAAGCTGCTCCTGAGCTCCTGGGAACTTAGCTTCCTGTTATATTAGAGCTTAATGCCTATATTCTGATTTTAAAAAATGTTGGAAAGAATAGAAAATATAATTGTAAAAAAGAAGATAAAAATCCACCTGTGATCTCATGAACCTAATATTAATATCTTAGTGTATAGCATCCTCACCTGTTTAATTATTTAATATCATGATTTATATTACTTATAACATGTACATTATTATTATTCCTTATGAACATTTTCATATTTTAAATGTTCTTATATAACAATTTTTCCATTTTTCTCCTTTAACCTTTTTCCTTCAGTTTTGATTTGAGACCTTTTTTTTTCTAGTGAAAGCATTTTAGTGACATAAATTTCCCTCTTAACATTGTTTTGGCTGTACCTCACAATTTTGATATGCTGTTGTTCAACGTGGAGATTAATTGTCCAAGTCAAGTCAATTTTAAACCAGATTACGTGAGCACTGATATATATGTAAGAGAACCCACACGAGGTCAGTCAACCAAAGGATAGAGATGCTTATTGGTTTAAGTGACTGAGTTTTGGCCAGCTTGCAGTACAGCCATAGCTAAAATACACAGAAATGTTTTCATATGTATATATTAAATAAATTTAAAGCACATACAACATACTATAATAAGGTTTTTGTACATGCTGCATTTCAGGATAATCTGATATAATTTTGCTGAGGAATAATTCATGTATGTATACAAAATCTTCTAAGATGTTTAAATCTTGCTCAGAAATTCTACTTTTGGGAATTTTTCCTTAAATAATTATGAATGTGTGAAAAAAATTATCTACCAAAATTTTTAGCACGGTCTTGTTTACATAGGAGAAGAGAGACAGCCTAAATATTCATGAAAACAGGTTAAATAAAATGTAGTACATATTAGGAAAAACTGTTAATGAAATCATTTACTCAATATCTAATGTGGTAATGGTGAGAAAAAACAGTTATCTCACCCACTGTTGATAGAAACAAACTTCTTTGGAAGGTAAATTCTTATGATTCATTGTCATTTTAAATGTACTTTTCCTTGACCAAACAAATTATTTATGCTTCTTTCCCATTAATAGCTAAAAATGTGTATAGTAAGATGATTACATAGTAAGTATTCAAGTAATCATGAAGTAAGTATTCTTTATTGTAGGAAAAGGTGGAAAAATATAAATGTTCTAAAAAGGAAGACTAGTTGAATAAATAGTAGTATGCCAAACATTGGAATACTGTGCAGGCACTATTTGTATGTACTAATAACAAAAGCTAACATATATGAAAACATTCCATGAACCAGGCACTGTTGTATGTAGATAATTTTTTTTCACACATTCATAATTATTTCTTAAGGAAAAATTCCCAAAAGTAGAATTTCTGAGCAAGATTTAAACATCTTAGAAGATTTTGAATACATAATACTGAATTATTCCTCAGCAAAATTATATCAGATTATCCTGAAATGCAGCATGTACAAAAACCTTATTATAGTAAAATTTAAAAATATAGAAGAGAATGGATGATATAAGAATAACTCTCCCATTACTCAGATTCAATCATAATTTATGGCCAACCTGTTTGATCTACAACTCCCCAAGTTGGCTAGATTATTTTGAATTAAATACAGAAAGGTATTTTCTTTTTTTTTTTTTAAAGATTTATTTATTTATTCATACAGAACTGGGGTACAGGCCAGAGAAGCAGAGGGTGAGAGGATTCACCAGAGAGAGTGGGAGCAGAACAGGCAGATTGACGAAGTACACTGCTGAGGGGATCAGTGGGCGGGTCAGGAGAGGTCTGCCGCGCCATGTGGATCTCCTCTGGGGTAGGCGGGGATCGAACTCATGCAGAATTGGCTTAAGCTTCCTAGTGCAGTGGTTTAACCCACTGCGCCACCAGGGAGGGCCCCACAAAAGGTATTTTCAAGTGTACCTTTTTTTTTTTTTTTAGCATTTGAGGATTCAGAAGACAAGGGAAAGGCTCCCTTTTCAGAGGTCTTGATGGGAAGGTCACATGATAACACCCCAAGACCTTGGGCGGGGAGCAGCAGTAGAACATGTGAGTCTGATATCTTGTGGTTATTTCCTATCATTGGAGAGATAGAAAATAAGGTCCTGTGGGTGAAGACTGGTCTGGCCCATGACTCAGCAGGTCTCATGGCTTCTTTGGAACCTCTGTAACCCCCAGATACATGTTATTCTTCATTTGAATAAAGTAGAGGCAGGGAATGCCAGCCATGTGATGTGTTTACAGCATGGCTGTGAGTAAGAGGCTCCTCATTGGCCTCTGGTAAAGTTTTCTAAGCTGATTGAATTTTGTAATACTAGTTGGTCACATTGCATCAACAAGTCAGCATAACCATGGGCAGAAATACAAGCAATTTCCTTTAGTAAGAAAGCACAGTAATGGTGCTGTCTCTTCCCAGCTCGTGGGGCTTATTACATGGCACTGTACTGGGAAGCAAATTGCAACATCATTGACGTGTTGCTCTGAGGGGAGAGGAAGAGGGAATTCAAAGACATAAGTCAGTCAATTTGCAGATAAAGAATGGATGACATTTTAGACCAGAATCGCAAGTGGATAGAAGATGAATACTCAAAGGTGATTTCTGAATGTCAACTCCAAAGCACCCTCAAAGGTTCACTGCAGCCATTCCCAAGTCACTGTCTTAGCATCCGAGGTCATCCAGTCTTGCTTTACATAAGCCTCAAGATGATACCACGTCGTCAGGGCACAAAAGAAATGCCACAAGTGTTGAGGCAAACAGGGCTGGGTTTGAGGCCTAGTCCTGAACTCATTCAATTGTTCATTCATTCACTTGCTCAATAAAAATGTTTCAGGTGCCTGTTCTGTACTAGCTGCTGTGTCTGACATGGAGGACTCCATGGTAAGACATTGTTTCTGTCTTGAGGAGTTTACAGTCCAGTGAGGGTCAAGGCGATAAGGGTGAGGGTCAGAGCAGAGACAATGGGAAGGCATCAGGTCTTCCGAGAGAAAGTGACATCTTAGCTGAATCAGAAAGCCAGCTGGAGTCAACCAACCAACATGAGGGTAAGATGAAGAGGGGCACAGTGTAAGAGGGCTTCGGACAGAGGAAGAGCTTCCAAAACTTTGGAAGAATAAGCAGCACCCTCTGAAAACCAAAGTTAGGTAGCTGGATGGCTGATGGCACTGAAGAGGCAGCAAGAGCTAGAACTTGAGTGGATGGCCAAGGTGGAGTTGGGACAACGCAGGTGTCTGGAGAGTTGCAGTCCAGGCAGCCACAGGTCCAGAAGGTGGAGAATGACCACTGGTCACAGTGCAGGGGGGCTGGAAGCAGGATCTGGTAGGAGGTGATTGAGGTGCTGAGGGGACCAGAATCCGTGCATCATGGGGGCTGGTGACCCACGGGTGGAACCCAGATCTGTTCTACAGGTAAACAGCTGGCGTTGTGAGGACGGGATGTGGCCGGTAAAGGAAAGTCACAGGTCCGGGGAGGTGTCCACATCCGAGTCTGCACCAGGTGGTGTCTGCGTCGGCCGTGGTACTGTCACAGAGAGGGTCTGAGGGGAAGACGGAGCGTGTGTGCTGAGTTGGAGGCTGAAGAAGTTGCAGGGTGATTGTGTAAGTGCCTGGGGGACTCAGCAGGAGGATGAAGCTTGAGGGCGAGTTGCCGGGTGCCTGAAGGTCAGAAAGCTACAGGGCAGAGGTGAACCCCAGGAAGAGCACTTACCAGAGAGGCAAAAACACCCTCCTGCTGAAATGCCTACGGTCCTTCATCTTGTGGACGACGGAGCGGGTGTAGGGAGCACACGAGCTGTCGCAGGCAGAGCACGGAGGGTCTCTGGCACGCGCCCGCGGTCGCCGGAGCGCAGCTCTTGTCGGCTCGCTGTGTCCCGGGGGCGGCCTCGGCCCGCCGGCGTCTCATCTCACGCTTTTTTGCCGCCTGTCTTTGATTTCATTCCAGCTGTGACCTCTCAACCTGCCCTCCCTGTGGCCCAGAAAACAAAATGGGCTGCTTACTCCACAAGCCGGGACCTACATGCCATAATGTTCGCTCTTTTTCCCCACCCAGGATTTGAGTCAAAGCTCGTGGCTGCCTGCCTTTGTGAGCAAGAATCCCAAGCCCATGGTTGCTTCATGATACATAAGAGAGAAATCTGGTCAGGAAACTCCAGAGAATCATTTCTCGACCATCTGTCTTCCCCTGAGTGGCAGCCAGAGATGGCTCCCCAAGTCGTGCATGCAGCGTGGTGGCTCAGTTGGAGGGGAGTGGGAGCCAACGTGGCGGGGCGCTCTGGCTCTGGGTGGTGACGGCAGCTGGCTGGCAGGCCACCCCCGGGGTCAGCAGGGCCAGGTGACCCCAGGACAGGAAAGTTCACTCCATGCGCCGTGACTGAAGTGGACTTTCCAGCTGGCGGAACTTAGCTCTGTTGCGATGGCGGTCAAGCCCTGACGGGTCGGGGCAGACTCCCGGGAGGCTGCGTCAGCTTAGTACCAGTAGGAGAGGAAATGCCGCCAGCACAGACTTCCTGGGGGCTTTGGGAGGTTCTCGTGGCCCTGCTGCCCGAGGGCCTCCAGCACAGCAGGATTGCCTGCTCTTCCCAGCGTCTGCAGGCAGGGGAAAGTCCCAACCCGGAGGCTGGCAGTGGAGTAAAAGCAAAGACAAGAACTAACAGGTTGTTTTCTCCAGGGAAGGCAAAATGTTTGTATTTATAAGAAACCTGCTGACTTCCTCCTCACCATTCTTCCCTCCCCACCATCCAGGCTGCAGGCTCTTCTGGCCCTGTTCTCTCTCTCTCTCTCTTTTTAAGATTTTATTTATTTATGCATACAAGAACTGGGGTACAGGGCAGAGGTGTGTGTGGGGGGCTGTGATGGGGGTGAGGATTCACCAGAGACAGAGTAGGGAGCAGAACAGGTGGAGCAATTGAAATACACTGCTGAGGGGGAGCCGTGGGGAGACAGGAGAGGTCTGCTGGGCCCTGTGGGTCCCTCCCTCGCGGGGGATTGAACTCGTGCTGCAGGGGCTGCAGACAGTCTCACAGTGCTGCGCTTGAACCATTGCACCCCCAGGGAGGGCCTTACGCTCTTCTTCCTGGCACAGCTTATGCCTTTGTTTTAGACCAACACTTCAAAGATAGGCATCTTTGGTTCATCTAATTGGATCATTTTTTATTCTACATACCAAGGGGCAGCTTAGGCTGAGCTGGAACCGTGATGGCAAGTGTTATTACCCCCTTCAACAATTTGTCTTCATCCATGTGCCTGAGGTGCAGTTTGTGTTCGGAGGCAGAAGAAAGCACAGGATCATAAGTCTCTCTCCCCCCTCCCCTGTTGGCTTATATTTGATATCTAAAGGGCTAAAAATCTGAAACGGATGGAATTATTTTCATGGGGAACTCTGAGTTCTGGGTACAAGCTGGGTTGCCGAGGGCCCAGGGGCCAAGGGGAGACAGGATGCTGCAGCGAGCTTGGTGCCATGACGAGGACGGACGGCCTGGAGGGCGTCTGGGCCGCTCAGTGGGTGAGCAGAAGCCAGAGGAGGAGAATGGGCAGGGGAGCCCCAGAGCCTCTTGTATCCGTCAGCCGGGACCTTGGCTCAGCATGCAGCTGTCCTCCAGGGGTTCTGGAAGTGGCCATGGGCCCTTGAAAGGGGTTAGATTCTGCTTGGATAAATGAGCGGCTTGCTCCATATCATTGCCTTTGTGCAGGAACTTAAGTATGACTCTGCTTTGTACCCCCCAAACAGGGAGGCCAGGGGTCACACGGGAGAACCGCGGTGCCCAGAATGCTCATGTTAGCGTCACGCTTTCTTGTGCTGTCTCTGGCTCCAACTCAGCCTGGCGATGACGGTCCCCAGAACGGGCTCTGCAAGAGCAACGACTTTCCTCACTTCCGCCAGGGATTCTCCACCCAGGACAGGCCCCAAGTCCTGTTGCCTCTGCGGGTATCTCAGCGTATGGGGGAGGGTGGACACGGAGAAGCTGTTACTAGAGGACAACTCAGTCTGGGGTGGAAGGAAACAGGAGGGAAGAAAAAAATGGTCTCAGATATTTGCTTTGAGCAACAACTGCTACCACTGAAATAATTTCATTTTCTTCATAGCAGAGAAAATTGACACGGGCAAATGCCTAGCTGCCAAGGAGAAATCAGCAACACCAGAAAAATCTCCCTCTAGAAGTCCTGCATTTGCTCCAGAATGTCAGTGGTGTGAGAGTCAGCACAGACGGTTCCACCTTGGGCACTGAAATCTTCTAAGTCAAAAAATGGCCAAAGACCCACAACTCCAAGTTACCCCAATACCCCTTAACAGTGACCCTCAAGTGCAGTCCAGATGCCAATTCTCCTATGGGAGAAGCCCTCGGGGTGTGGCTTTAAAGTGAAAATTCCTTGGTCCCACCTAAACCCAACAGACCAGATGCCTGGGGGGGGGGAGGGGGAGACGCCTTGGGAAGTGAGTTTTCTGGACTCTGACATTGAAGACCTCTGTCTGATGCAGGGGCCTCTAACCACTGTGCCTATCCAAATTAGGTCGTTAAATACGACGACGCCTGACGCCAACACTCGCTTTCAGTCCGGCCCTCTGCGGTGCTCTGGAAAGCGTGGATGCCCGGGGCTCCCTTTCAAGCCCCGCGTGGCTCGGGCTGCCGCCCTGGGCAGCCAGAACATCGCAGTGTGCACAATTCTGCTGGACAGAGCTGGCGGTCAGGAGCCTTGTGAATGTTTTTATGCTAATAGGGGAAATTCAATCAATTTTCCCATAAAAATGCTGCCTGTTCCTGAAGCGTGAGCTTTGCTCTGGTGTGTGGGGCCCTGGCGACCTGTCGCCTCTTTTCTGCATCCTTCCTCAGGAAGGAGGAACATACTGCTCCAGCCTCAGGGTGCGCGCAGCCTCGCAGGCTCTCCTCAGCCGGTCCATGGAGTCTGTGTGGAACAAAGGTGTGTCCTCGCTCGGACTGGGGGGCTGGACCGGCGCTGGGAGGTGGCGGGCTGACGGGGGTGGCGCGCTGACCGAGCGCCCCGGTGGGCATCTTTGTGCGGTGCATAATCTTGTGCAGTAACCTGAATCCCTGGGAGCAGCTTCTGTGGAGCTTGCAGATTTCTTTATCTAAAAAATACAAAACTTGAATCACCTTTGAAAGCGCCTGCTCCAGTTGGGCGTTGGAGACCCAACAGCAAAGGAGCGGTTGCTGTTGACTAGGGGGGGGTTGGGGGCCAGTGCAACGAGCGTCAGTGGCCTCCACACGGCCACCCGTCATCTTGGGGGGCAGGCGAGTCTTGCTGGACGCCTGAGGCCACGCACGCGGATGAGCCAAGTTGATGAGGTGCCAAGTTGATGAGGTGCCAAGTTGATGAGGTGCCAAGTTGATGAGGTGCGGGAGGCAGGTTGGGCAGAGGCACAGTAAGTAAAGGGGAGCAGCGAGGCATTTGGGGTGTTGCACGTCCCATAGGGTAGCTGGAGCTGAAGGCATGAGGTGAAGAGCTGGAGATGAGGCAAGAGCTGGGCAGGGTCCTGCTCAGACTCCCCGGTGCAGAAGGCGTCACAGGAGGGCTTTGGGCCGTTTTGAATAGGTTGCTTTGCCAAGCCTCAGCAGTGGATTTCAGTAGATCTTCCTGTTCTGTTCCCCACTCCGTCTCTGGGAATCCTCTCAGCCCCACCCCCGACCCTACACCTCTAGCCTGCACCCCAGCTCTTGTATGTTTGTATACATAAAGAAAGAAATCACATACCATAACCTCTGTGGCAGCCCCAACAGTAGAGGTCACTGCTCTTCATGGCTGTGATGTTTCTGGGCTCTCCAGAGAAGCAGAGTAAGACAGATATGACTTGTTCTAGGTCAAAGCAATTCACAAAATCCACACTTTATCTGACACTTTTATACTCTTTAAAATTATTGCGACCCCCAAAGAGCTATTTATGTGAGTCATGGTTATTTATTATGTTTGAAGTCAAAACTAAGGATTAAATAAATAGATGTTTGGTAATTCATTGTAAGAAAATCAAACCCATTAACATCAATAAAAACTCATATTTTAAAATAGCTGTATTTTCCCAAGCAAAAAAATATCCCGTGAAAACAGTGGCACTCATATTTCTGCAAATCTCTTTAATGTCTGGCTTACTTGTGTTGGTTGAAATATGGGAAGAAAATCTGGCCTCTATACACTTAGAGCTGGAAAAGAGAAATAATTAAATAGCTAATGTGACTTCAGATAATGAGCAATGTTCTCTGATACCATGTTCACCCACCAGAGTTACTGACAGGTAAGTTGCAATGCGGACTCTGAAGTCACCTAATGAATTTTTCATCGTGTGTTTTTACAAGTCACTGGTGTATCTTGGCCCCCTGGGTGGAGTTTTGCAGTGTAAAAGACCTGTGTGATTTTGCAACATAATGGCTTATGAGTTATACAGATGTTCTAACTGTTGATACATTTCCTTGCATGAAGAAAGAATCCACCCCTTAATTGCACCACCCATGTGGTCAGGAAAAAGCCTTAGAATACTGGGAAGCTACTCAGTTGACCTTGGTGGAGGCAAAGTTTCCCGAAAACATAAGGTTGATGTTTAAAATCTCAAATTCTATCACTGGCAACATATTCCATCAGCTGACTTCTTTGTGGTAAGAGGCTTCTTTTATTTATGTTAGAAAATCTCTGCCAAATATCCAAGTCTGAATAACCACATTGTGTCTACCTATTCTCACGTAAAAATGCTTTTCCCTTCTTTTTTTAAAGGCTAGTTCGGCTCACAACCCAAGCCATCACACACAGTTTCTCCTTCGGCAGTTTTCTTTTTTAATTTATTTATTTATGCATACAAGAGCTGGGGTGCAGGCCAGAGGTGTGGGGGTCCAGGGTGGGGTAAGAGGATTCCCCAGAGACATAGTGGGGCACAAAACAGGTGGATCTACTGAAATCCACTGGGAGGGGAGCAGCGGGGGAGACAGGAGAGGTCTGCTGCGCCCTGTGGGTCACTCCCTGGCGGGGGATCGAACTCGCGCTGCAGCGGCTGTGGATGTGGATCGCTTCAGAGTGCTGTGTCGTGTCACCAGGGAGGGAGCCCAAGTAGTTTTCTTTCTTTTTGAAAAAAGTGGACAGTGCGCTGAGGTCCAGGGCAGCTGGCTCTCCCACCGCCTCTCCTGGGAGGTCAGATCCGCGTCTCCCTCGGTCACACAGATACTCAGCGCAGGGCTCGGCGGTCAGGAGGAGCAAAATCAAGAAGCCTTACTGCTTCGTCCAGGGCTGTCCTGAGTGGCACCAACCCCGTTGGCCGCCAGCTTGGTGGTGAGAGGAATGGCCACGGGGCGCGTGGTGGCCGAAGCCCAGGGGACCCGCTGTAGTCCCCAGCTTCTCCCCACGGGGTGCTGCTGTGCGCACAGGTAAGTGGCATCAGAGTCGTGTTGTACGGATGCTTGACAAGGCCTCCGCGAGGGTGTCGGGGGCCCTCGGGGGCCCCCAGCTATATTTAAGAGCCCCTGTTCTAGGGCACTTGGGTGGGAGGAGAGGACTCATTTCCTTAGTTTCTCAGTGATGCTGACTCCAGGTCACAGAAGAGGCTGTGCTTTGCTGGCCCGCTCCTGCGCCCACCCTGGCCGGGTGCCACCCGGCCAGGGTGGCAGAAGGTGGACCAGGACCTTGGGTCCTGCTGCTGGGGGCAGACGCCCTTCTCCTGTCCAGGCAGAGGTGACACCACCACCACCCAAGGTCATGTTCAGCAATGACACCCCTGTCCCCTGCCCCCCCCCCCCCCCCCCCGATTCTGTTTCTCTGAGGGCCAGGCTCCTTGTCACTCTGGAACTGCAAAGGTTTTTAAAAGGGTTTATCTCCGCCTCCCTGGTGTAAGCCACAGCAGGGGAGCTTGTAGGCGCCGGCTGGCAGGTAGAGGGGAGTGCAGCTGCCTGGCACTGTACGGAGGGCTGCTGTGCCCCTGAAGCCCTGTTCAGCAGTGGGGCTCCCGAGTGGACGTTCGCAGCAAGCCCAGAGTGTGCCTGCACAGGGGCCTGGGGCTACCTTCACCGTTTCCGAGGTGCTCTCCACAGAGCACTGTGGCGTGACTGCAGCTCTAGCTACTGCAAAGCTCGTGAAAGAAAACACAGAGTCCTTGACTTTCCCCGCCAGAGATAAGGTACTGGGTAGCCGCCCAAGGACTGCAGAGATGCTGGCTTAGTGGACACAGAACAAGACTGGCCACTGTCTCTGACTTCTGAGCGCGGCCTTGACAGCTGACTGCCGGGTAGATCCCCCCAAGCCTGCCCAATATTCAGCTTTCCCAAAGCCAGTTACCCGCAGTCTAAGTCTTACTTTGGACCTGGGTTCTTGGGGGCAGAGGCTGGGTGCACGTGTCTGGGTGCAGGGACCAGGACCTGGTAGGGGTGCTCAGGCCTGCCTGGAGCCACTGGAGCAGGGTGGGGGTGGGGGGGGGTAGTGGAGTGTGTGTGGGGGTCAGCTCAAACTCAGCATTCCCGCAGCTTTCTCTCCTTTTGTAGAAGATCAATCTCATGTCTAATTCATTTGAAAATTCTCCACTTCCCTGTGTGTGTTTTTGGTAAAAATAGAAGTCTCCGAGGACTGCAGGCTCCTGCTGAATTTTCTGAGCAACTTTGCAAAGCTGGGGAACCAGGTTCTTCTCATTTTCCTTGAGTGAATGACGCCCCGGCGGGAGGCTGGTCTGTCTCCCTCCGTAACTAAGTAAAAGACTTTCAGCTTCGCGCGAGGCTTTTAATGCTCTTTCATCAATGGTGGACTACAGAAACGGGTGGACAGCGCGGGAAGCTGATGTCCTGACCCCTGCATTCCTTCCTGGTCCCTCCCTCCCTGCGCTGCCTTTGGGGGGGACAGGGGGCACCCCCTCTCTGCAACTCCCTACCTCCAGTGCCTCTGAGCTGAGGCCTGTCTGCTTAGACCTTTAGGCATCTCATTTCAAAAACTTCAGGGTGTTAGAAGTCGGGGTAGATGTTACCTTTGAGGGGAGAGTGATGGTGGTGGTGGTGAGTCTGTGAGGGCTTCTGCTTCCTGCCGTGGGGTGCTGCCGTGCAGAGCCACAGTGTGGTGGCCGACCTGGCGGCACCATTGTGGTGAGCGCTCTTTCTGGACACACCACCCGCTGCAGATCATGAGACAGCCACTTGGCGCTAAATGTCCCTCTCCTGTGCTCTCGGGGACAGGTGAGATTGGCTTGCGGTGCTGGGGTGGGGGCAGGCGGGATTCCTGAGGGGTCTCTGGGCCTTGTGGCGGCTTTGGCTGGAGAATCAGAATAATGAGCTAATTGCAGTGACCACTGGTGGGACAGGTATGTGGACTGTGGACGGGGCCACAGCACTGCTGAGCTCTGGGATAATTCAAAGAATCATGTAGAATCCATGACCTAAAGGTGGGGCTGAGCAGGAGGATGTATCCTGGCCCAGATCGCATCCCAGAAACGACTTGTTTTGGACAAGGGCCGCCAGGCAGGGGCTCAGTCTGGCCCTCGGCAGGGAGTGGGGTTCCCTAGGGAGCTTTCCTGAGGGTGTGAGGCGGGCGAGCGAGGCGATGGGCCACGGGACCCGGGGTGCTGGCGCTTGCTCAGAGGCAGCGGACGAGAAGGACCCAAGTGGGTGGGCCAGTAAAGGGTGCTGAGGAAGCTGTGGTCTCGGGGTGAGGAGAGAAAGGAGGCGAGGGGAGCAGGCAGAGAAGGGGTGCCGTCCTGGGCCAACGCCATGCCACCCACTCTCTGAACTTCTGTACACACTGGGCTTCTTACTCATCACATTCTTATATTAGATTCTTACATAATAGTTTATTCCTTTATTGTGGTGACATTAGGTTTCTCCCCATCAAGTATTGTCTCATTACACTCTTAAAAAACACCCCTCAGGTGATTTGGTGATGGGAAACCCGTGGGGATTACAATTGAGATGAAAAAAAAAATGTGCAAAATGATGTAAAAATAAACTTTTTAATAAAAAAAAAAAACACCCCTCAGAGCTGGGGTTCTTCCTCTAAGCACTTTGCACAAACCCTGACATTTTCCCTCTCAGGCCTGGCCCCTTGCTGGCCACGATGTGGTGGGGCCTGTTATGAGAGTGTCGTCCTCTGCCCAACATGACGCATGTTGCTGGAACCATCTTGGGCACAGGTCACCAGAGAGCTCATGGAGATGCCACAGGCTTCCTGAGAAGAGGGACTTGTTATCTCCCCCCAAACTGAAGCTCCGGGAATTCATTCGAAGCGCATGGCTCATCAGTAGCAGAACTGTGGCCAAAGCTCAGTCTGCCTGGCATCAAATGTCATCTGGCCCTGGGCCTGCAGGCCCAGCTGACCCTGGCACTGGCCTGTGATTCCCCTGCCAGCAATTCCGTGGGCTGCTGACTTTTTACCCAGGGCGATTGGACCCGGGGTCAGTGGCCTCCCAGAGACCTGGCCCCTGCCTCTCCCCCCGCACACACGACTTTCTGGATGTCAGGCGCTAGCAGCACGGAAATGCCCACAGCTGTTTGCACGGCTCGTACTTCTGTTGGGTCCCTGTTTCTCGTCCGCTGGGCTAGTCGTTAGAAACCAGCTGTTAGAACAGCGGTGCTCTTGACTGAGACGCAGACACTTAACTGCGATGCCGTGAACAGGAGGAAGCTTGATCATCTCCTATAAGAAGAAATCCTGGGGTGGGGAGGCTGTGGCTGGAGGGGTGCAGCTCCCCCTATGTCTTCTCCACTTGTCCCTCTGCACTGGCTTCATCAAGCTGGTAGGGAGACGCAAGGTGGCTCCAGGTGCGTGGCTCCAGGTGGCCTATTCGGATGCGCAGTGCCCTGTGCCAGAGGAAGGTGGGCCGTATCTGCTCGCGTCTGCCTTCCAGACCCTGCACAGCCCCTCGGGGCTCGCTGGCCAGGCCTGACCACAGGTGCAGCCTACCCCAAGGGATGGGATGCTGAGATTAGCTTAAAACCATCAGGATACATCCCAGGGGTGGGGACTGGCTCATGCTGGAGGAGTGGGTGCCCAAAATAGGGGTGCTCTCTGCCAGGACCTTCAGAGGATTGGAGCGGATCTTAGAAGCATCCAGCCCAGCCTTGCCAAGGAGGGCTCCTCCAGCTGGCACTGGCCCCCACGGCCCCGGGCTCACTTCACTCGTCTTCCCCAGCATGCTCAGCTCTGGCCCTTGCTCCCGGCCCTCTCTCTGGCCTTGCCCACTCACTGACCTGGTGCCCCACCTCCCCCGAACACGGCATCTTCTTGTGACCAGTACATGGCACCTTGTCTCAGAGGTGCACCCTGACTAAGCCCACCCACCGTGGCTCAGCCCCCTGCTGCTCCAACTGTTCCCGGCAGTGGTGTGCACACTGTTGAGAGTCACCTCTTTCACACATATTTCACAGGTGTGCTTCTCCAAACAGGGCTGTGCGTTCCTTGACAAGAGTGGTGAGAGGTGTCTTCTAATTCTATGCCGGCTTCAGGCTCAAACGCACACTCACACCTCACCTCTCTGATCTTCACAGCCACCTTGGAAAGAAAGGGAGCCGGTTAGTGCTGCTAATTAACTGATTAGCCAGAGCGTCCTCAAGCTGGTCTCAGAGGCCCCAGCCCTCGGCCTTCTGCCTCGATGGCAGCGGTTTCCGTCGGTATTGAAAGTTCTGGAAATTTCAATATCTAGGAATAGAAAAATCCTAGGAGTGATTGCTCTTTGGGGCCAGGGTGTTATGGCTGTAGGGATGATTAAGATCCATCATGCCAGGCCCTCCCTGGTGGCACAGCTGGTTAAAGCGCAGCACGAAGAAGCTAAAGCCACTTCTGCATGAGTTTGATTCCCGCCTGCCCCGGAGGTGACCACGTGGCACGGCAGACCTCTCCTGACCCGCCCGCTGCTCCCCTCAGCAGTGTATTTTGTCAGTCAGCCTGTTCTGCTCCCCATTCTGACTCTAGTGAATCCTCTCACTGCCCCTGCATCTCTGGCCTGTACCCCAGTTCTGTATACACAAATAAATAAATATGTAAAAAACAAAAAAAGATCCATCATGCCAGGCAGCTGGAACCACAGCACAGACCGCTGTGCGTGCTGTTCCCCGCCTCAGATGCTTGTCCCTCTGGGTTGCGTCCTTGCTAGTGCAGCTCTGCCCTCCTTCCCAGGCCTGAGTGCCAAAAGCACCGGCTGAAGCTTCACCTGCATGCCTGGGGAAGTTCCTTCTCCCCGCCTCTGAGGTCTTTTTTCATGTGCCAGTCCTCGCAGCCCTGCTCACAGTGAGTTCTGCACTTCACTGCCCCATTCTCTGCTGCTGTAAGGAGCTCCTTAAGGCCAGGGACCACTTTTTTTTCTTCTTTTCTCCTGGATCTTTGGGTTTTCTGAGGACAGATCCATGCCTATAAGGTAATAGTAAACAAATCCCTGCTGATTAAGTTAAATTAATTGTTGCATAGGCGAGCAGGAAGCAAGATTCATAAAAAGTGCTCATAGAACTTAATAAGTTCAGAGACTACAGCAGGACCTCAAATAATGTTTCAGTCAGCATCATGGTATAAGTTATTTTTTTAAAAAATTTTTTAAAAATTTGTTTATGCATACAAGAACTGGGGAGCAGGCCAGAGGTGTGGGAGGTGAGAGGATTCACCAGAGACAGGGTGGGGAGCACAACAGGCAGATCCACTGAAATATACAGCTGAGGGGAGCAGCGGGGAGACAGGAGAGGTCTGCTGCGCCCTGTGGGCCCCTCCCTGGCTGGGATGGAACTTGTGCTGCAGGGGCTGCGGACAGTCACCAGTGCTGACACTTGACCTTGCACCACCAAGGAGACCCCTTATGATGTAAATTTAATGAGAAAAAAATCCTGCCTGATATTGAAGAAAACACTATTTAAGCACCTGCTTTTGTTGTTTTTAAGTCAAAAGTAGGTTTCAAGGCCCTGTCCCCAAATGAAGTAAGGACTTAACTACATTAAATGAGTATTTCTGTCCTTCATTATGATGTATGCTGAGGAGCGTGAGAGAAAGAGGAGCTAGAGAAGGAGGAGCTGATTGGCTTCTCCCCTCTCTGGCTGAGCTTCTTAAGAGCAAGAGCTAGTTTTGTGCCGATGGCCAGCCAGTGCCTGGAACTCAGAAGATGATTCTCAGATACTTGTGCTTCAGGCTTGCATCTGGGTGCTGGCTGATGTGAGCCGAGAAAGCTGGACTCTAAGGGGTGATAGGACACTCCCGAGAGAGAGAAAGCGTTTTGCCGGTGTGGCCCAGGGCCCGCCTGGCCTCAGATCTGTGGCTTAGTAACCACCCTCTGTCCTGCCCATATCCGCCTTTGCCCCCAGCACCTGCCCGGCCCCATGCAAGGCTCTGGACGGAGGCCTCAGATCAAGGGCATGAGACTGGACATGTCCCCCTGTTCGCCAAACCTGCTGGCAGCAGGAAAAATGGGGATCCACGCACTAAATTTTGGTTTTTGAAAGAAGGGTCAGATATTTTAAAGTTATAAACCAAGTAAATAAACTTCAACAATCTATTCTACTAGTCTCCTGATTTGACAAATATATCGTCAAAACAATAAAGTGAAAAAATGCATAAAATTGTAGTTTTTATGTAACTGAAATTTAGCAAATATCAAAGACTGACTTAAATTACGATTGGCATATCAGCGTCCTGTTGATGGACTATTGATACAGGGCTGAAGAATAGAATAAAAGCACATGTATTTCCCCAAATCATTATATATTGATTCTAAAACTTACATTTTTATTTCAAACATCACTCGTTTTGTCAATATACAACCAAGACATTCACAGCATGTATGTTCTATTGCTGGTAATGATCTAGATTAAAAATAAATGTGCTGATGTTCCAGGTGTCCAAAGGTATGACATATCTTCATCATAAAATGTAGATCCAATTCATTGGAGAATACGTGAACTAACTTTTCATGTATATTTCAAAAATATTTCTCTTATACATTAATATGAAGGGTAAATGCAAAGTACTATTCATATTTAATCAAAACGATTTAAGTCACGTTAAGTCAAACCATTCCCACAAATCCAGTGTGGAATATCCACACTGCCAGCGTAGAAAACCAAAATCCTTATCTATGCACATTATGTACAGACCAGCAAGTCTCAGCTGTGGTGGGGTGTCGCCCCCAGGAGCACTGATCATGTCTGTAGACATCTTTGGTAGAACACAGACTGCTCTTAGTGTTCAGTGTGCAGAGGCCAGGGACTGTACCAAACGCTGTGAGGCCCAGACGGCCCCGCAGCAAGGAGTTAACTGTCTAGGATGTCAGTTGTGCCAAGACTGAGAATCCCTGGCCACATGCACACACACACACACACACACACACACGCGCGCGCGCGCAGGTGTGCACGCACGAGTGATATGAACTGTTTAATATTTCAAGATGTTCCTTAGCTGCTGTGGGTATGCTGCATTCATTGTGGGTAACTGCAGAATCACAGATTGGAACATGAAGAGGAGCAGGAAGATGGACATGGGGCAAGATTGCATCATCCAAGAATCTATCGCCATCTTGCTTTGTGAGCAGAAGTTCGTTTGCTTTTTTTTATCTCCGTGCTTCTGTCCATCGGTCACCCTCTTCCCTGGCTAACACCCGCTTGGAAACAATGTCCATCTGCAACACCAGTGGCTGCACAACCCGCAGGAGGTCTCGACACTCAGACCTTCTGTTTCAGGAGCGTAGGACAAAGACGTGGCAGAGCCTCATTCTGGGGCCCAGAGCTGGTGTTTGGGGTTCGAGTCACACTGTACCAGAAGCGGATAGCAAATCCCAGGTGACAGAGCTGCTTGGGCTTCCTTCAGAAGTAGTTTCTGTGTGCCTGCAGCATGGCGTTGAGGCCCGAAGCGGGAGGCCCACGCTGGGCTAGGCGAGCCGGCCCCCACTCTCTGAGCAGGAACCCGGGAAAGCCGAGAGGGGGTTGTATCGGCTCATCAGCAGTTTCCCAAGTCTTTGCAGAACAGCGTGCTGTTTTGCTGCCAAAATATTAGGATTGAAAGCAGCTGGCAAAAATGTTGCGTGAGGAAGTGAGTCTGCTTGCAGAAACCAAAGGAAAAATTCCTCTTAGACTGTGACTGAGGAAGGAAGCTGGTCTTTGGGTCGTCTCTTGGAAGCTTTCGCTCAGGTGGGGGACTCCCCCGACTCATCCTCCAGGACTGCTTTGAAGAGGTGTATTCTGGGACCCGAGGTCATGGCAGGCCTCTGGGGCGACGGGGCTGAGCACGCTCGTCACTGCCCTAAAGAGATTCACAGCGTAAGAGTAAATCTGTCCTCAGCATATGTTTAACGGAGTTGGGAAATAAAAAGCGGTCAGAAAAAGCCATCTCCATATAACCTCGGCCACTGTCTCTGGAGACGGGCCCATGGAGGTGCCCCCGTTTCAGGTGAATGTTGGAGGACCCACCGCAGCGGTTGTGCGGCAGCATCACCCTTGTGTCTGTCTACAAGCCCTGCCCCAGACAGCCGCTCCACCTGCACCCTACTGCAGGAGACAGGCTGAGGCTCAGCCAGCAGGTGGCAGAGCTGGGAGGGAGACCCAGGACTTCGGGCTCTGAGAACCTTGTTCTTCCCGGTGACACCAATGCCCCAGCCCGCCGCCCCCCATGGTGTTCAGTTCCAGAAAAGGCTTCGTGAATTCAGATGGACAGTATGTGCCACTGTTGCCTCGACCAAGAAGCCCATAAGCACTATCTTGTGAAGAGAACACTATCTTGTGAAGAGCATCTAGAAGTCTTTGACATGACTGGAGGTCCGCAGAAGAGGCCGGGAACCACCTCATCACCCCCAAATTATATCAAAGTTCTCCTGGCAGAGACGTGATGTCCTTTCTCACGAGGGGCAGTGGGCGCTGATGGAGCTGTGCGGGGCTGTGGTGCAGATGAGCCGTTTATGTTCCTTGGGGCTCGGTGGTGCGCTTACAGTTCAGGTAGAAAACCCCACACCTAGCCAGAGACAAGCTCACAAGCATTATCCACTGCCAGCACCGGCTGAATCTGAGAAAGGAAGAGTCAAACGCCCAAGGGAGAGCACGCTCCGTGATGTGATGATGTGAGGACATGAGCAGGCACATCCCCTCTCCGTTAGGGAGAAAGGACTAGAACAAACAGCCAGAGCACTCAGCCCTCGCTTCGACACCGGGAAGCTGTTGCATGGGAGTGATAACACAACCCTGTTGTCTTATCGGGGCTTCTAAAGGGAACAACAAAGAAATACTCTAGGCCAATTTCCTTTCTGCTCCTAAATTAGTAGCATATTTTAAAAGCAGTGAGTAGGAGGTTGCATCCTTTTTGGTCAATAGTAGTTAATTCATTTCTTCATGCTCTCCTTCCTCCCTTCCTCAAAGGTCCAGAGTGCCTCCTATATGCCAGACGCTGACCCAGGTGTTGGGATCCAGAGGTGAACAAAACCGATGAAAGGCTCTGCCCTCGTGAAGCTTGTAGACAACTAAGAAAAGCAAAGGGAAACCATGCGACGTGTCAGGTAGCGATGAGGTTATGGACACAAGGAGGCAGGGAGAGGGCGCAGGGGTGGGGGTGAGGGGCAAGCTTAAATGCCACAATCAAGGACAGCTGCATGGAGAAAGAGGTATCTGAGCAAAAGCTAAGGGGAGTGGGAGCGAGCCAGGCAGATGTCTGAGGGAGCAATGGCAGCTTGGAGCCCAGCTAGGGGGAGACCTGGGCTTTGTTCCTGTTGGCATGGAAAGAGCCACCTGCTCTGACTTGCCTTTACGAGGGTGTCCTGGCTGTAAACAGGCAGCCAGAGTGGGATTAAGGAGGTTCTGGAAAAATCCAGCAGAGTCAGTGGTGGCTTGGGTCAGGCGGTAGCAGAGGAGGTGGTGGGAAGTGGTTGGATTTTGGATTTGTTGTGAAGGTGGAAGAGATGGGATTTGCTAGCAGATTAGAAGCAGAGTGGGAGAGAAAGAAGTTATCGGAGGTGAAGCCAGAGTTTCAAACCTGAGTAAAGCTAAGTTTCCAGTGGCTGCTAATTGACATGAAGAAGGCAGTGAGGGACGCGTGCGTGGTTTGGGGAAGAAAATCAGAACGTTGGATTTGCTTGTGTTAAGCTTGCTATACCTCAGGCATATATATTTTAATATGTGGCATATTAAAATGTACAGATATGAATTTCAGGGCAGATGTTCATGTTTGAGATGTAACTTGAAGCTGGAAATATTAGAACTCAAGCGGGGCTGTCTCTGGCTTTTAGGACTTGTCTCTATTCCTACTCACACTTTTTTGGCCCAGTAAAACGAAACCGAGTTCAGCACAGCAAGTTAGCTTTATTTGTAGATCCAAGCTGGAGAAGGGTGGCCTCAGTTCAAAAGACACCTTTTCCCCAAGCAAGGAGGTATCGAGCCCTTCATACGGAAGAGGTGGACCTTCCCTTTCTAGGGTGGGTGCTGGCGATCCCATGCAGGTAGCTTCTCTGTGCTCCGTACCTTTGTACCACATGTCTCTTTTTTCACCCTCTCCCCCACCTCTTGGGAATGGCTGGTTTGGTCTTGTCCTGGGTTGTTGACAACCTACCTTGGTTCCTATTTGCAAGCATAGCCCACGGGGTGTGGTTACAGGGTAAAGGGTCCCTCTCCTTGCTCAGGATTGAAAACATTTTCCAAGAGAGTATTTAGAGAGGAAAAAGTGGTCAGGAAATTGAACCTTGGGAATTTGATCAGGGCGTAACCCCCAAAAGAGAATGGGGACGAATGGCCTGCAAGTGGGAGGAGACCAGTGTAGAAAATTTCCAGTGCTACCGTGCAACCGCAAAAGGCGAGGGGGTAGTGTTAGGTGTGAGCTCTTACCCCACGCTTAGAAAACCTCAGCACAAGACCCAAGTGCAGGCACACATAGAAAGTTTAATAAGAGGTTCATTTGCAAGGGAGATGAAAGGGGGGGAAATCCAGCTGAGAGAGAACTTATTGGTCAGTGTGTCCTATAGCTAACGTCTGAGCTGGGAGCCCGAGAGCTCACTGGAGGCAGCGAAGCCAGGGAAGCTCAAGCCCACGCGCCTGGTTACAGACAAAGCACGTCCCTTCAGGATAGCAAGGGCCACGGCAGACCCGTGGCATGACGGGATTTGTGATGTTCGTCTCCTGGAATCTCCTTGGCATGGAGGTGGGGGTGAAGTCCATAAAATGTCAGTGGATGGAGTTCATCCAGGACATTCTCTTCCCCCAGAGCAAGGAGCTTCAAAGACGGAGAGGTTGAGCAAGATGAAGGCTGAGAACTGGCCATTAGATCAGGTAACGTGGAAGTCTATGGGGAGCTTGGGAAGAACCATTTCCTGGTGGCACAAAGGGTTAAGGTGCAGCACTGTGAAGCTATCTGAGGCCACTGCAGCATGAGTTCAATCCCCAGGCAGGGAGGTGACCCACAGGGCACAGCAGACCTCTCCTGTCTCCCCAACTCTGGTGAAATCTCTCACCCCTTCATACCTCTGGCCTGTACCCCAGTTCTTGTATGCATAAATGAATAAATCTTTTTTTTTTTTTAAAGAAAGAAAACAGGAGGAAATGTAATCTGTGAATATAGGCAACTTTTGGGAGACATTTTGTTGCTAAAGGAGGTACTGAGGAGCGAGCCCAGGTGCAGGGGGCTGTCAAGGGAGGGGACTGTCGGCGTTTTAATGTGGGAAATGTCACAGGGTGGGTGATCTGATGAGACAGAGGGGGAAGTGGATGGTGTAAGGTCAAGGGAAGTTGATGGAGCAAAAGGCCTTGAGCAGGTGTGTGTACAGGTGAGCTGACACAGCAGCACAGGTGAGCCCTGTGGGTGGAGAGGGGTCGTGAGGGTGCAGACGCAGCAGGAGGCATCCTTGGTGGGTGCGGAGACGCTTTTCCTGATGCTTCAGTTTTCTCAGGGAAATAGGAAGCCAGGCCAAGAACGGGGAGATGATGGGAAGGGGGGCCTCCCAGGCTGTGGTGCAGCTGAGACTGGCAGGCACAGGCCTGGCACAGGGAGAGGCCGGTCAACTCCAGGGCCTTCCCCTCCCCGTGAGAGGAGGTCCCGGCTCTCTGCTCCTCTGCTGATTGCTGTTCACAGACATTTCATCTTGTAAATTACACACATTGTTTTTATTATTACAATTCTACTTCATGTTTGAGAAAGCATCTTCTGGAAAATGCAGACAAGTATTAAGAAAAAAAATCTCACAATCTTTCCCCCCAAGAAAACATCTATTAACACTTTCAAGTATGTCCTCCTGGGCTCTTTTTTCTATGAATATACATCATATACATACTTTTTCCTCATGCAGCTTTTTTCACATCTCATTGTGTTTTACTATTTTCTCTTGTCATTTGGTAGTGTCCCAAAATAGGATTTTGAAAGGCTCTGGAACATTCCATCTTGTGGTTGTTCCATCTTTTATCTTAAAAAGCCCCCATTGGGGGCCCTCCCTGGTGGCGCAGCGGGTTAAAGCACAGCACTAAGAAGCTTAAGCCACTTCTGCATGAGTTCGATCCCTGCCTGCCCTGGAGGTGACCACATGGCGTGGCAGACCTCTCCTGACCTGCCCGCTGCCCCCCTCAGCGGTGTACTTCGTTGATCTGCCTGTTCTGTACCCCACTCTGTCTCTGGTGAATCCTCTCACCCTCCACATCTCTGGCCTGTACCCCAGTTCTGTACGAATAAATAAATAAATAAATAAATAAATAAATAAATAAATAAAAAGCCCCTATTTGGCTATTGACCTTAAATGCCAAAATTTCACATTTATAGCTAACACAGTGCTGGGTTTCCTTGCAGAGACATTTTTATGCTCTGACGAGTTTAGAATAAACTCTTAGAAATGGAATTGTTGGGGCAAAGAGTGGGAATATTTTTAAGGCTCCTGATTTATATTGCCAAGCATCCTTCCAGAAAGGTAACACTAATTTAGATTCTCCCACTGACATCTCTGAGTGTCCTGGTATAACCATTCTTAAAATCTCAGCCAGGTCGATGTTGATTTATTGTTTTAATTTGCATTTCCTTGATGACTTGTGAAGTTCAAGTTCCTTTTATATGTTTTCTTCATTTATTAATAGATTTTTCTGAAATGCCTCTGTGGGGGCGTTTGGCTTGGAGAAGAACCTCCAGTAGGAATGCCTTTGGGCTGAAGCCTTTCTCTGAACGACCTGGGGGAAGACCCCAGCTCCAGGAAGCCAGTGGCCCTCACATGCCCTTCAGCGGGAATGACCTTGGCCCCAGCGTCCCCTTCAGACACTGCCTGTCAGGGCAGCTCTGGCAGTTTCCAAACCCCAGGAGACCTAAAGTCCTTTTGAATATTCCACAACGAGAGACTTTTGTCCCACCCCTGGCAAACAGGAGCCCTCACAGGAAGGAGAGAATCTAGGAAGGTAGCAGGCTCTTGCTTCCTCTCCCTCCGTGTGGTCCTGAGACTCGACTTGTTTCAACATTAAATGTTCCTTCTCACCCACTGGAAGGAAGCGGAAACCACCACATTGTTAGCACCGTTTTTCTTTTTTTGTTTTAATGTTTATTTTTAAATGCTTCTCCCCAAAATACCTTCTAGCACTCATTTTATTTGGTTGAGAGTCAGCTTGTCTTTTTTATCTAGTACGTCAGAGACCCTCTGAACAGAAGATTTTGCCAAAGAGGAAGTTATTCTGGCACATTATAGGGAATAGAAAAACCCCCTTTCTAAACAGCTTGTTAGAGATGGCTTCTCTCTCTCTTTCGCTCCTGTCTTTACACTCACACACACGCACACACTACTATTACTACCACCCTCACTGCACACATCATCACACGTACCCCTTTGCCACAACCCAAGTGGCTCCCTACAAAATACACCCTGCAGGCATGTGGGCACCCTTCACACACGCCGCCCCCCCCCAACATCCCAGCGCTCCACACAGACACACGCGCTCCTTCCTCCCACTTTGAGTTTTTTTTTTAAAGATTTATTTATTTATGCATGCAGAACTGGGGTACAGGCCAGAGGTAGGGGGTGAGAGCATTCACCAGAGACAGAGTGGGGAGCACAACAGCAGATCCACTGAAATACACAGCTGAGGGGAGCAGCAGGGAGACAGGAGAGGTCTGTCGGGCCATGTGGGCCACTCCCTGGCCGGGGATCGAACTCTCACTGAGGTGGCTGCAGCTAGCTTGCAGTGCTGTGCTGTGCTGTGCTTTAGCCCTCCGCAACACCAGGGAGGGCCAGGGCGCACCCCCAGCCCACTTTGAGTTTCTTAACATGCAAACGGTTCTGTGATTTCCAGGGAGGTCACAGGGACGCGTTCGGCCCCAACAGGCCACGGAGCTGTCGGCCTCATCTTGCTTCTTGCTGAGGCAGAGGGTGGGGAAGGGTGTGAGAAATCCAAGCAGGGGCTCTGGAATGGATCGGAGGGATAATAGGAGTCCCTGACTCCTTCGTGAGGCGATCACTTTGGTCAGGGGCGGGTCCTGGGCTGAGTCTCCTCCCCGTTTGCTCGTTAGCATCATCGCTGGTGGGGTTTGCAGCCTGAGTGAGTCCAGGGCAGGTGGTCAGGCCTAGACAATAAAGACCTTGACGTAGCCCCCTGGAATTTTACTCTTTTTTCTCACTTAGAGATAGAGAAATTTAAAAAGTTGATGTCTCGGAAGGACGAAGGCGTTCTGACCGCAGAGGACCGCTAACTAGAAGGAGCACACTTAATCAACTTTACGTACTATCTGTGGTGAACGGTCCACACCTCCACAATCCTACACATCCCTCCCGCCCCCTCCCACCTTCGCAGACAGAACATCCTCAGAGCACCCTGCAGAAGCAACTCTGCCGCCAGTGTCCCGCTGGGTGGCGCAGAGGACAGTCTGAGCGGCGCCAGGCCTGGGGTGAAGGGGCTACCATCCTCCCCACTCGCTTCCATGGCTCGAAATGACGCCCTATTGACGAGAACATCAAGGTGGAGGCGCTCAGGCTGAGCCGCTTAGTTCCTTGATGGAAAACTTTCCAAATGTCAGTGTGGTGGGAGATGACTGTGGCAAGGTGTCGGGCGCTGAAACGAAGACAGTGCGAATCTGACTAGGCTGCGTCCTAGACCCGAGGCCACAGTCTCCCCCAGACCGCAAGCTTCATGGCTACCCAGGTGGGTCAGAGAGAGGCGGAGGGGGTGGCCAGTGGCGGCGAGCCAGCCAGGCCGAGCGAGGCTGCCGGCCACATTAATGGCAGACGGCACAGGAGTCTGCAGCCCGACGGCTGACGGGGGCTGGTCACCAGGGAGCATTTCTTGCCCCAGTGTCCTGCAACAGGAAATGAACCAGGAGGCCTGACCAGAGAGGCGCACTTTCAAAAAGAGGATGGGCCGGTCCCTAGTTGTAGTGGGAGACAGGCCGGATTTTCCTTGACCTGTTCCCAGCCTCATGGGGGCCACCTCAGCGAGTGACCGCATGGGACTGGGGTGCCCGGTGGGTCCCTCTGTTCTACCGCAGTCACTCAGCCCTGCTCCTTCATACTAAGGTGGCCAGTGATGCTGAAAGGTTCTGCCCTGGCATTGCCAGGCCATCTCTCCTTCAACGGTAAATTCTTAGTGTGCGTGGCTCAAAGCCTGTGCTGTTGTGCTTTGTATGGGCCAGGTTAAGGAGAACGACAAAACCTGAATTAATAACAACGACACCTTGCATCTCCACGGTGCATTTATTTTCCAAGTACATAGTATGTCAGCAGGCTGTGACTGCCTTTGGCCAAGAAATCCTGGCATCCTGCCTTTTATTTGGTTTGCAACCCCAAGTCTTCAGGTCACATGCCTCTCTGGAAATCTCCACACAGTGAGTCTGCCTCGCAGGGCAGAGCCAGACCTGGCTGGAGGGGGGCTGTTTGTTGCCAACACGCGCCCCTGACACCTAAGAGGCAGCTTCTTTATTATGGCCATTTATTATTTACAAAGCACTGCAGGTATACACAGCATTTTATGAGACACAAAGACAAGGTCCCGGCCCCATAGAACGCGAGGTTTTATCCAGCATTTCATCTGTCTGAGCTGAGCTGTGGGGATGCACGGCAGGCATGGCAGAGATGCCGAGCGCGGTGTCAGGATATCAGGAGGGTGGAAGGTTTCTGAAGAGGAATTTTAAATGGGAAAAGTCAGCTGCATGGAAGTGGAAGCTTCACTCCGGGATCCAGAAGGGGGTTAGCGATGGGCTTCTGCTCCTCAGCCCAGGGGAGAGAAACTCGGCCCTTGTCTTTGGAGCAGCCGCAGGGGTGGAGGGAGGAAGACGTTGAAAGACTGAGAGGAATGTTCTGTGCATCTCGTCCTGGACTGCACCTCCCCACCCCCAACTACCTCCCCATCCCCAACTCATCTCCGCTTTATTTTGGGGAGTGCTCGGAGTAGGAGGTCTATCCATCAGCTTTGTGTGAAGTGAATTATTATTAATGCGCTCTGTAGTTTTAAGGAGATCCGTTAGTCTCCGTAAGTAGTGCATTTCCAGATTTCCGGCCCCCTCATCGTCAGCCACGGCTACTGCTGGTCAGTTACTCTCCTGTCTGTGCTGTCTCGGCCAGGCTGGTCCTAAAAGTACGACCCGGTCTCTCCAGCTCTCCACCACCTGGTCTTCCTTCACCCACCCAGCAGACACCACACAGCAGCTCCCCGAAGGAGAATCTGACCGGAAAAGATGAATAAGACCCCATCCCTGTCCCACAGGACCGAGGTGGTGCCCAGCGCTGCCCTCTCCTGTGGGATGAGACAGAGGGTTTGTTTCGGATCTTCCATCTGGAGACATTCGTGGGCTCCCACCCTCCGGAACCAGGGCTCAAGTTCTAGGAAGGCTCAGAAATGCAGACTTGCTCTGGGTTTGGGGAAAAAACGATCACGTCCTTGGCATGGGATTCTTCCTGCTCAGAGCTCAGGGCTTAGTCCAATAGCAGGCAGGTTTGGCAGCCAGAAACAGATATAAATTTGGCTGAGCAGTGTTGGTGAAAGCAAAATAGATTTTGTAATGTACCGAGCATGCTCCAGATGGCTTTGCTTCCTACCAGGCCCGAAAGGCTGGTGAACAGAACCTGCTCGCCTCCCTCCCCCCGCATACTATCATCACTGTCGTCATTATCATTAACTTAGAATTAATATGTGTGTGGTGCTCTGCAGAGCAGAGTCTGGAGGCTTAGTGGAGACTATTTCCTTCCTCCATTTCCCCTTTCCTCCCTTCACCCCCCAATTCCCCATGGTGGGTGTTTGTGGTCTAAATTACATTTGCTCCACAAGCCTCTCCTCTCCCCCTTCCTCATCACCGTTCACACCCGGTTCCTTCTCCACATTCCTTTTGCTTTCCACGCGGTGTCTCCCACAGCAAGAGCCTCAGGCCTGGGATCGGGGGTGTTCACCGTTCCAGGGGGCAGAGTTCCAGGAATGCCTCTGCCTTTCCGTGTCCAGGGCTGGTCCGGCCCATGGTCTTTTAAGAAGTTCCCTAGATTTCTCAGTGATTTGAGAAACACCAGCTGACCCGTTTCTGTCCAGGAGCCAAATGCTTATTCTTTTAGCCTCCCCCTGCGGAGAGGCCAGAACCAGAGACGTTTGCGAGCTGGTTGCTAACCCATTGCAAGTTTCAGTCAGCCCTGGGGGAGTGTTTACACCACAGAGATCAGCAAACATTATGAGTCAAGGCTATTTTTTTTTTTTTGAGAGCCAGTGTGTTAGCATGCCACAGAGACTCAAGCCCATGCCCAGAAGGCCAGTTTGCAAGGTGGGAGCTCAGAGAGGGAGAGGCCTCCGTCCGGGGCCTGGTGACCGGAGGGTGGAGTCACGGCCAGAGTTTAGTGCGTGTTCTCGTGCCCGACAGCACCATTCATTTTTCATAACCGTCACCTCTGCCGAGAGGCTAGTTTGTGCGCTTCCTACGTGGAGCTGTGACGAGTGCGTGTCTCGCGAGCTGGCTGCGGTGCTTTCATCGCCAGTTACAGAGTCGAGCTCCTCTGGCTGGCCCACGGAGCCGGCGGGTGAGCGGTGTCCTGCAGGATGTTTTGCGGCACTAAGTGATCTGAATGCTCGTCCCCAGCCTGGCTTCACCCAGCTCAAGCGGAGACGCGCGTGGGCTGCCAGCTGTGCAGACCCTGTGTGGGCCGGGGGGGGGGGCCCCAGGGCCACCTGCTGGTCAGACTGGATAGGGCTGCTTGATTGCAGGGCGGGGCGCCCAGGGTGGCCCGCCGTGGTCATTCCCCCCAAATAAATCAGGCGTCGTCCCAGTGAGAAGAGGAAACTGGGGTGGTAGCCCAGAGCCATGAGCTCCAGGAGGCTTGGGGGAGTGCTCTGCCCCTAGTGACACCCCGACGCCGGCACGCCCTGCCTCTGGCTGGCGTGAGGATCGGAAGCCTGGCTCCAACGGTCTGAGGCTGCAGTGGGAGTTCCCAGCTGTCTGGTGCCCCGAACCCTTTAAATGGTGCCAGTGATGGACGCCGAAATGCGCCTGGTTCCCTAGTCTCTGCCTTTCAGATCCGACTGTCCCCTCACTCCCGGCCGCCACCTCGCAGCTGTTCTTATTCTCGTGTCTTTTGCTCCAGCTCTGGCCTCGCCATCCTCATTTTTGTCCTATCCAGCCCCGCCCCCGCCCCACATCGCACTGTCTTACTTCTGGAAAACAACAGAGCTTCCCACTGTCATTACCTGCCGTCTTGCTACTCTCCTCGAAATGAAGTTCACACCTTCCCCCTCCCCCACAGGCTTGTCCTGACCCCACCTAAACCTGCCCCTCACGGCCCACCTCCCCCGCTGCTGACCCACAGCCCACCCACGGACCTGGGCTGTGGCTGCCCTTCTGTGCCCTGAATCTCAGGTCAGCGAAGCAAAGCCCAGAGAGGGGCAGGCTCTCCTTCTGGCCCTGCAGCTGTCAAACTGCCCCCCCACCCCCGCCCCGCGCTCTCAGAGGCCAGGGCAGGGGCTCTGGGGCAGCATGTCAGGCCGGTCCTCGGTCACCAGATCACCCGCTCTCTGTACCGACGGGCCAGTGCTCCCTCCCCTGGACCTGCTCGGCAGAGTGTTTTGAGCTGTGGTTTCTGGCTGAAATTTCTGGCTTCCCTGAGGTTTCATGATGTAACTAATATTCTTTAATGAATTCATTTTTGCCTAAGGTAACCAGAGTTGGTTTCTAATGTTTGCAGCTAGGAATCCACTTTTTTAGCCTGTAAAACCCTCCAGAGCAAGAAGCATCACTTTTTTTTTTAATTCCTGCCTGGTATCTGGCACCAAAGTAACTTATATATCTTATGTTTGTTGAATGAGTGAATGTAACTTTCCGCTGGACTTGATCTTAACGGCTGTAGGCTGGGAGGTTTATGTTATTGCCCTCAGAAGTTTGGGCCCTGTGACCTATGTCGAGGCCCGGGACTGCTTATCCATGAACTCCACCATCCCGGAGGCTGCTGTGATTTCTATGCGCTTCCCCTTTTCTTCCTCTTGGCACTTCTAAAGCTTCTAGTTTGGGAATTTCATTTTTCCAACTCCACTGTATTTCTGCCTTCTCCTTTTTGTTTCTTCCTCACACAGATTAATGGAAAGATTAAATGAATTTCACTGCCCAAAATGTGAAGCCATTTTTCAGGGTCAGCACAGGCTGCCTCGCCGGTTAAGGGCCCTGGAAATGATTTCCTCTTGTGATAGAGTTCCCTTGCCAGAAGCAGAGCACAATACTAGAGACCTTTTATTTCATAAGGCGTTTGGAAGGATCTCACTTTATTTCCTTGAGGACAGCTGGAAATGTGGGCTGAATGAGAAGCTTGGGGTGTGTGGTTGAGCCGAGATGGCTGTATGTCCACCTGCATCCCTGCTTTATGGGGACAGGTGTGGAACGGGCTCGGGTGGCTGGCTTTGCCCACCTTCCAAGCCACTGGGCACCGGTTGGGTCCAAGCGCTCTCCCCGGGCATGTGAGCGGAAGTGACGCCAGCCGCTTCCTGTTCCGCCCATGAGCCTCTTCTCTCCCTTCCTGCTCGTCTCCCCCTTCCTGTTGGCTGGGATCGGGGCCAGCACCACAACTTAGGAAGCCGAAGACGGTCGCTGATTTATGGCGAGGGCATGGTCTTCTGCCCCAGTGGGGCCTTTCTGGTTGTTATGGAGGGAGAAATAAGCTTGTGTATCTCTCATGCCTCTGAGTTGTGGGGTCTCAACCCTCAACTCACTTTCCTCTCCTGTGCTGGGCTCACTGGTTTCAGAGCTGGATGAAGGGTGACCCTGGCATCCACGATGACTTGGAAGGAGGATATGGCGGCACGCCACAGGGATGACTTCAGTGCTGACACTGGTTATTTGAAGCCACAAGTCAGACAGAGTGTGAAAGCCATTCTGATCAGATTTCAGGATGACACAATATTGACAGGAACAGCTGGCCAAATTAAAAAGAGATCTCTAGAAGCTAAATATAATGGGTGAGATTGTGTAAGCACTCAGTGCAAGCCAGGCTCTGGGCTAGATGCTTTTCATACATGATCTTGTTTAATGCTTATGATAATCCTACGATCTAGAAAGATTATCTCCCCTCTTAAGAGGGGGAAACAGAAACTTCAAGAGATTAAGCACAGAGCTGGTAAATGATAACACTGCAGTTTGAAGGAGTGTTGTGTGGTTCAAAGCACTCGAAATGCTTAGAGGTGGGGAGGGAGGGCCTGGTGTCCAGGCTTCTTTGGGACAGTCTCGGTGATGCCTGCTGTCTCGATGTGATTATGAACACAACGCTAGCAATCCTTCCACTCTTGAAAGTGTCCCTACTTGGATGATAAATTATACGGTCGCCTTAGTGATTTTGCCTAGTCTAAAAGTGACAAGATTTAGGGGAAATCAATGTAGCATTCCATGCATCAAACTTTCAAATAGGCCAAATCCAATGGATTGTTTTCTTGATTATATTACATTGAGCTAGTGTATGGTGAGATGTAAAACAGCCCTGGAAACTTACAAGTGATTATAATAGGTAAACTGAGTCCAGAACAGGGTCCAGGATGGTTCTCTTGTCCTGGGTGCTGGACAGACCACATCTGGCTGGCAGAGATGGCTCCAAGGGCTCATGTTTTCAGAGGGACGAGCACAGGTTTGAAAGCATCCAGGGAGGATGTTCTGGTGCAGCATCAGAAGGTTAAATCATTTGCATGTGGGGTGAGATGCTTTGCAGGAGTCAAGCAGACGTTAGGGACATGTGAGCTGTCCTCAGATATACGAGTGGCTGTCACGTGGAGGAGGGAGCAGGCTGAAGCCAAGGACTCCAGATGGCAGATCCAGGACTAGGTGGAATGACAAGGAAGCAGATTCCAGCTCAGTTTCAGGAAGAACTTTCTAACAATCTGAGCTGTGTGACAGCCTGCCGCCTTGCAGCCTCTGGTTGTGCTCAAGCCAAGGTTGGGCCCCAGGCAGAGTTGTGGTGCTGGTCGTACCCCTCCTCCCCAAAGGGGGGTGAACTAATGCCCTCTAGTCCCTTTCTCCAACAATAAGAATAGAAGCACATTGCCGACATGGGGAACAGAATTTACTTAGAGTGCGGGTAGCTGAACCAATGCTTGCCTGGACATATTTTTAAAAGGCCAGTAGACAGGGTCCTGAATCTGTGCTTTGAGTGGCTCCACCGTCCCTAACCAGCTCTCAGTCTGCTAAGGGAGGTTGCAGGCTTGAATGAAGCTAGTCAAGTGTGACCCCAGGAGTCCTAAACAGAAGGGCTCTTAGATCTGCGGGGGACAGGGGGACAGGGAGAGGGATGGCTAACCCGTCCTTGAGCAGGGACAGGGGACAAAGAAGTCGGAATAGCCTTTCCAGGAGCCAGACTGAGACTGCTGAGAGCTTCACACCTGCCCCGTGTCAGCCCTCAGAGTTGCCACCTCCCCTGACTTAGAACAAACTTCAGTCACCCACAGTAAGTGTGAGCATGGTGCTGAGGGCTAAGGATGTAGTGGTGATAGGCAGAATTTGAAGTTAGGCGATTCTTCATTACAAAGTAACAACAAACAAACAAAACCTTCAAATGGTCTTAAATGAAAAGGGAATGTATTGGGCCATCCATGTAACTGACAAGTCCATGCAACTGACAAGTCCAGAGGCAGCTCTGGCTTCAGGTAGGGCTTGATCCAGGGGCTCAGATAATGTGACCAGACTCGTCTTTCCTTTTCTTAGCTCAGCTTGGCTCCACTGCTGGCCAATCTTGCCTACCCCAGTCCTCACCTGCATGGGTCCTGTGTGATGTCCAGCATCCTGTAACATGTCCAGTGGAAGAGAGTCCAGGACTCATCTTTCCCAGGTAGAGTCCTTAGGTTCAGTCTGATTAGACCAATTTAAGTCAAGTCCACCTGGAGCTGATCCCAGACAGGGAGGTTAAAGGAGGGAGTGCCAGACAGTTTAAATTCTTAAACTGGAGCTGGGTATTGGTGCTGACCCTTACAGCTCACCTGGCTCAAAAGGGGAAGGAGGAGGTTTTCTCAAAGATATTTAATCAATTCTTTCCCAGGAGAGGGGGACGAAATGCTGAGCTGCAAACAACAGGTGTCCATCAGGCTTGGTCCCTAATTTCAGGGACCCTCTATGGAAGCAGCAGCGCTTAAAAAAAGTGCCAGATAATTGTGAACACAGAGTGGTATTCCCTGTTACAGAGGAAATCCTGGGTGCCTGTAGAGCAGAGAAGCCCTATGCCATGCATGGAGTAGTTAGGGAAGCCTTCCTGGAGGAAGTGGCATTTATACCAAGACCTGAAGCATGAATATGGTTTCACCAGGAGATCAGAGAGAAAGATTATTCTAGGCAGAGGACAAGCATGAGCTAAGCCAGTAGGTGAGAGAGCTTGACCAGAGCAGGGACTGAAGAAATTCAGTGTGGAGGAGCAAGGAATGCTGGCTGTGATGTTGCTCTGATAGTACTACAAGGGAAAGGAGGCTACATCAAGGGGTGGAGCCTCATTGCTCACCAGGCTGTAGCCAGAGGCAGCAGAGGTGGCTGAGCACTGCCTGCCTTGGGGGGCAGCCCTGGCTTCTCCCCTCACCACCCCTGAGGGACAGCATGGAACTTGGGGGAGGAGCAGGCCTACTCATGTGAGGACCGAAGGGGCGAGGGCTGTCCTAGTCTCCGCCTGGTTTCTGGGTTGTCTCAGAGTTGCCTGGAGCTGGTTTGAGACAAAATAAATGTTCTATTAAATTATAGACTGAGGTTGGCACTGCATTACTATTTCCCACTGGATCTTGAGGTCTGGAAAAGGACTCCTTAGGGGCAAGGTTCTTACCCCAGCTGTTCATCAAGGCACAGTTTGGAAATGGTCTCAGACTGGCTGTGCCTGTGCCTGAGGCACTGTCTCCTTGTGGGGGGGGTGGGGGGGCTGTGGAGTGGGTCCAGGGTCTGAATCTCAGCTCTTTCCTGCACTGTGTGACCCGAGTTCCCTGGTCTCAGGAACCTCAGTGTCTTCCTCTGTAAAACAAGGATCGTGATAGTACTGTTCTTGTGGGATCTTGCAAGGATTAAAGGAATTTTGTTTGCAAGTTGTCCGGGATTTAATAAACCCCACTGGAAAATATTATCGTGACTGTGTTAGAAATGCCTTTACCGTCACCTGTCTCCAAATGCCGTCTCTTGCAACTGATTCTGGCGAACCTCATTGAGAATCTCCCCAGGTCCAGCCACTGGGGATGTAGTAATCTCTGCCTTTGTGGATTTTATCTTCCAGTCAGGGAGATGGGCAACAGACCAGTAAATATACAATTTGAGAGGGTAATCGTGGCCTGAGTAAAATAAGTAGGGGAGAACTGTGGGGGGCGGGTGTTGAAGACAAGGGCGGTCAGCAAAGTCTCCACAAGAAGGTGACAGCGGGGTGGAGGTGCAGGTGACCGGCAGGGAGATGCCTGCACGGGAAGAGTGTTCAAGGCAGGAGGAACCGCTGGTGCCAAGGGCAGGAACGAGCTTGGTGTGTTTGAGCAAGAACAAGAAGGGTCCTGGGCTAGAGGAGGCTGGGTCAGATGAGGCGGGAGGCGGGCAGGGACCAGAGAATGCAGGTGACACTCAGCGGTTGAGGCTTACAGAGGTCAGCGACAAGCTCCGCCCGTTTCTTTTAAAGATCGCTCTGTCCAGCACCCGAGACAGGCGCCGTCCAGGTGATGCTTACAGGGTGCAAGCCCGTGTTCTGCTCCCGGGATGTCCATCCCCCTTCTCCCCCCTCCCCCTCCCCCATCCCGCCTCAGTTCCCTGTACAGCACACACGCGCCTCCAGCACAGGCCCTCAGGTACTGTCTTGTTCTCGCTGACAAACAGGAAAACCTTGAAGGCTAAAACTCCAAGCCACGTGAAGCCAGGTCAGACGCAGTCTGGAAGTGATTCTCGCTCCCCTAAGAAGCCAGACCCCAGCCCAGCTGGTGGGGAGGCAGCTGAGCAGAGGTGAGCGAAGCTGGGGATGGAGCAGAACAGCCCATCGCTAGTAGAGAAAGGCCCGGCTGGCGGGTTACATAGGAATAACCCGCAGTAGACATTGGGTGAGCCACAGCTCAAGGTGACCTTGCCAGGTCTCCGCTGACATGCTTTTGTTCCTTAAAATCTGAACTTAGATGGCGAATTCTCTGCAATTAGTAGCAAGATCCTTGACACAGAAAGGATCACCCAAAACCGGACCTCGCCAGCTCAGAAGGAAGTGGAGTGGAGGAAGCAGATCAGAGACTTAGATGACATCAAGTCAACAGACTCAGCAGCTGGTCCTTATTCTAGAAGAAGTGGAAGTTGACATCAGAAGCAGCTGCAGTTTTCCCAAGTTGCCAGTACGGTAAATTTCAAGTAGTTCTCATTGCATAATGTGAGACTCAGTCGTTCTCAATTAACCTTTGTCTCGTCCCCATTGAAGTCTAAATTAAAGAACTCCTTCAAGCACCTTCATGTTGAGTGGAATCTGGCTGGGAGAAGAGCCCCCTCACGCGCCGCTGACAGGTTCCTGATGTCCAGCACAGGCAGCCAGTGGCCCTGCCTCCCCGAGGACACTGTCCTAGCCAGCCTTGGGCCCGGGCCCAGAGGACCACATGCTGAATGACGCGGTCCTGACTGCTGGCCAGGCCGCTGCAGGGCATCCGCAGCCCACCACTCACTGTCTGAGCCTTGCAGCTGACCGACGGACAGTGCCTGGGAGCTCCATGCTTGCTGCTCAGCCAGTCTCCACAGGCTTTGTCTCGTCCTGTGGGGTTAAGTGGAGGCAAAGTCTAGGACGGATAACAGCCAGTAAGATGTAACTCCTTCTCGGAAGGAAGAAGGCAGAACCAACTTTCAGCAAAACTTCAATTCCCGCCTGGTGACAGCCGTCTTAAGCGTCTCCTAGATCCCGTCATTGCTCTGCCCCTCCCCTGGTCTGCGATAACTCCTCTTCACGCTCTGATGTCCACACCTTTGACTCCCCGAAACACCGAGTTTTGGTCTCGAGTGCTGTACCTTCAAATCATTTTTCTCATGGGAAGTGTGCAGAAGTGGCTGGTTAAACTCCAAATCCGTCACCATTGTGATGGTGAGGTTTTGTTTCAATGGGCTGAGCGCACCTGCCCTGCCAGCACGCAGTTTGGGTGGCTCTGGGGCGCCCGTGCAGTGCTGACGCTGCATTATTTGGCTTTAGTGTGTATTGCTGAAATACCTTTCTAGACCACAACTCTGGTTTTTCTTCCCTTCTTTCTTCCTACGTCTAAGTATTCCTTTTTTGGAGCTCTTTCCTTTGACATTCATCAGCTAGAGAGGGGATCACTATCACTTTTAACTTGCAAGTTTCCTAGAATTAGGTTCTGGGACCAATTACTACCTTGCCCTCCCTCCCTCCCTCTTTTACTTTTTAACAAATGGTTGAATAATTCAGCCCTACTTTTCTGGCTTTAAAGTTTTTGCTTGTTTGTTTAATTATGTAGAAATACGTAACATAAAACCTACCTTCTTAACCATTCTGAAAAGTACACTTGAGTAGCGTCAGCTACATTCATATTGTTGTGTGGTAAATCTCTAGAACTCTTTCATCTTGTAGTACTGACTCAGCTCTCCCATTTCCCCTTCCCATAGTCTTTGGTAACCCCTGGGTTTGACTACTTCAGTTACCTCATAATGGGGAACCATACAGTATTTGTCTTGCTGTAACTGGCTCATTTCACTTAGCATAATGTCCTTAAAATTCATCCATGTTGAAGCTTGAGACATAATTTCCTTCTTTTTAAAGGCTGTATAATATTCCACACATACTTTGTGTGTCTATATCACATTTTCTTTATCCATTCATCCATCAGTGGACGTTTGGGTTGCTATCACTTCTTGGCTGTTATAAATAATGCTGCAATGAACTTTGGTTCTCTCTTATATACTATAAATACACAGAACTGAAAGATAAAGCTGTCTACTTTGTCACTCATTCTCCAAGTTGTTTGCTAGTGTGAAAGTTATTTTGCATAAAATTATTAACTCAAAGCTTTCAACTCTATTTAAAGCTTCACTTTAAAGTTTGATTTTCTTTTTTTTTTCAGTCCTTCAAAGTTTTAATTATCTGAAAGTACTCAGAAATGTCTCCATTCATCTGGGATCTCTAGAAATCTTTATTCTTATACAAGGATATCGGATAATTCGTGCTAATGAATTACCAAGTGACTGTTGAACTCCCTTCTACACAGTTCTAGCTTTTATCACTCATATATCTTAACTTGGTAGCTTTGAAAGTAGGCGTTGAGAAGACATTTGTGTGTATAAATATTTGCTTAAATCAGTAATTCCCAACTTTCTTTCACTTGGGAACACAAGCAAGAAAACTTCCCAGAGGCCAATCCAAGGGTAATGACCAAGATGCCTGCTTGCTTCACCTTCACCTTTCTCCTCCTCCAGAAGGCATACAAATGCAAATGAATTGTTATAGGCTTAACCCTGAATTTTCTCAGGTTTCTTTTTAATAACAGTAAAGAATTTGCAAATGCCAGTATTTTAAATAATAAAGCAAATTATTTGCAATACAATGTACAAATGATTCAGCACACCAATGGGGACCCTGGTTGAGAACTTTTGCCTTAAATGGTGCTACTGGGTCTATTTCATAGGTTGTGTCTCTCCCTTGGCCGTGGGAGCAGAGGTTTGTTTCCTTCCAGAGAAAGGCAGACAGAGGAACAGCAGAGCAGTAAGACTTCTAGGGGTCTGGAAGCTACCGCCAGGCTCCTCGCAACCTCAGTTATTTTGTAGAAATGAGAACAAGCCCAAGTATTTGGAGCTGGGATAATGGAGTTCGGGGCTGCTGGCACAGTTTAGTTAATCAAGTTTAATGGCTAAGCATGTGCTTTGGAAATATGATAGTGGCCGTGCAAGATTATGAATTTAAATGACCCACAGTTCAAAGTGCTCAGTGCAGAGATGGGAGTGGGCAGAGATGGCCCAGGCTCAGGGGCAGAGTGGGGGTGAGCAGTTTCTCTGGCCATGCAATTCCCACCCACTCCTTGGAGGGAAGAGCTACAGGCTCTGCTCTGCCTCCCCAAACCTGACAAGGAGGCTGAGCAGCCTCTCACCTTGATTCCCTGGCATAAAATAAAAGGAGAGCATCTGTAAAAAATACAATAAAATTACTAAAAACCCCCACATAAACAAAATCATACTTTGGAGGCAGCTCCAAGCTCATCCATTTCCTCCCTTTCATGAACTTAGGTGAGTTGTTTAGCCAGTAAGATCCTTGCTTTTCTCATCTGTAAAATGGGCTTCAAACAACCTCTGTAAGGAAAAATTTTCATTTATTTGGAATCCCTCCCCACTTCATCCTCCCAGTCACAAGAGAGGCAGCAACAGAATTTTACCCACTGCCCAGGTACGACTCAATGAGGAGCATTCGATTCAAAACACCCAGGAGGTAATCTTGATGGGGCTGTTGAGAGGTTGCTTTTCTGCTTTAGCTCAAATCCTCTCACACCCTCCCCCTGCTTTCTCCCTCTCCCACTCTCCTCTGCTCCTCTTGCCCTTCTTACCTAGTCTCCTTGGCCCCACTATTTCTGGGAGTTGAAGTCGTAGGTGTGGGTGCTCATGTTCTGGAGTCAGAATTCCCCAAAATGGGATCAGATGACTAACCACGCCAACCGTAGTTAATATAGCCCGGGTGTGTTTATAAAGGTTTTGGTGGCAAATCACGCGTGATCAAATGCACCGGGGTAAGACACAAATCCCAAAATTGGATGGGCAAGCACTGTCATGTTACCTAAGTTTCCTTAAAATCACTTTGACTTTGACCTTGGCCTCTAGCCCACCAGGCTAATGGGAAATCACCTATTGTCAGCCGAGCCCTGTGGACAACAACCTCCTGGAATCAGACACAGGTAGGACCTTCAGGAGGCAGGGTGGAGCCTTATCAACACAGGGCTCTTGCACAGGCCCCCAGGACACGTGGAGGTGGGGGGAGGGACAGAGAGCCCTGAAACCATGGCCAGGTGTGGGCCCCGGCTCCCAATCCTGCCTCTGTCACCTAAGACAACTTGGCTTCTCTGACTCCGTTTTCCCATCTATAAAATGAGATTAGTAAAAACAGCTATTTAACGGGATGGGGTAAAGATTACCCGGGGTTCGGGTACCCGTTCAGTTCCAGAACACTGCAGTAAAGTAAGTCACACACATCTCTTGGTTCCCCAATACACGGAAAAATTATGTTCACACTATATTGTAGCCCACTAAGTAATAGGCTTTGCTATTGCACCTTTAATAGACTCTTTTAAAATGACATACATACCTTAATTAAAAATACTTTATTGCTAAAAAATGCTAATCAGCCACGGAGACTTCAGTGGTGGAGAATCTTGTAAAAAATGGTGCAGAGTGCAATAAAAGGAAGCGCAGTGAAAGGGAGAACTTGCAGTGCCTCGTCGCATCCAGAACAGCAGGACGGTTCTAGGTGCAACAGCAGGATGCTGTTCTAGCGGCTGTAAGTCAGCTGGAATGAGGGGTGTGAGCAGAGTGCCCCATTCAGGTGGGGGGGGCGGGTTGGGAGGGTGAGGGGGCTGGGGGGGTGGAGGGTGTGTGTGTGAGGGGTGGGCTCACCCGGCCCTGGGCACAAAAGGGGAGCAGGAGACAAGGGGGGGGGAGTGCAGGCCCTTCCCGGCCTAGCTCCTCAGTGCTGCGCCTTCCCCACAATTTGCTGTGTGCTATCAAAGCTGCTCCTCACACTATGACTTTTTTTAAAAAAGCCTTGGAGATTTCGGAGCAGAAGCAAGATCCCAAGACACTGACCGATGAATCTGGAGCCCAGGCTGAAGCCCCCAGCCCCCTCATTCTGCTGTAGGATGGGGCTTTCTGCTGTGAGGGGCCACGGGCGTGGTCTAGGGGAGAACTTACTTACCGGACTTGAATTAGGTCAGGGGAAATGGGAGAGCAGGAACAAAGTCCCCTGGAACACAGGGCAAGCCACACCCTTTTATGGGGAGGGGAGGCGGGGCTGGGCTGGGCTCTGCTTCCCCAGCGGGCCTGGCAGGAGCCGCCAGGGGCAGGAATTGGGCGAGCTGTGGCTTAAGATGGAATCTGGAGGGATGGCGGTCAGTTCATCTCTGCATCCCACCTACTCAGTGCAGGCTCCTTCTGCTGGGGCGCCTGGGTGTCCAGAGGCAGAGAGATCTCCTGGTTTCTGGTGGCTGTGGCCCCCCAGGACTGCAGGGGGGACTCGCAGGGATCAAACAGACAGGACAGAGAGGGCACAGCGCCGCCCCCCCCCCCATAAGGGGCCAGGGCGGGGCGAGACCACCGCCAAAGAGCATGGCCACCCGCCCTCATCCCCCTCTGTCTCTGCCTCCTGGTGGCTTCGCAGCCCAGATTAACAACAGTATGAAGGCAATCTTGCTTCCACGCGAAGTCATTTTCACAGGCACAGCTGGTGCGGCGCGTTACTCTCCTAATGCTACTTCGGGCGCGCAGTGATTTCGGCTGCGGCATCGGGAACAGGCTGTCGAGGGTAACGGCACATTAATTTTAAGCGTCTACAGAAGTATGAGTGGTAATTCCAAGCCCCGGCACCGGTGTTTGCGTGGAACCGAGGCTCACGACGGCGCCCTCCGTCAGTCTTCATTCACCTTTGGTTTGTGGAACAGCGGGGGGCTGTCTCCAGTAGCTTGGGGACCGTGATGGGGATCTATAAGACACAGGCTGGGAATGATGGCTCAGAATCCTCAAATAGTACACCGAGGCGGGGCCTCTGGTGTGGGTCTAACCTCAGAGCTTATGATGGGGTGGCCGGCCCTGGCAGCCAAAGGGGTGAAGGAACCCCGGAAAGGGCACGCTCGAGCTGTGCCAAGGCAAGGCCAGCCCAGAGCCCCTGCGCCCCCAGCTGTGTCCTGAGACCCTTGCCAGCGCAGGCAGTGAGAGCAGGGAGGGTGAGGCCGAAAGAAAATTAAGTGGCCAGCGAATCCCAGGCCCCCAGGAAACATCAGAGTCCATAAAGCCAAGTAATGCCTGGGAGAGAGAAGGCAGACTCCCACCCCCAGAGGAGAGAAGGCAGACCCCCACCCCCAGAGGAGAGAAGGCAGACCC